>NC_090448.1:1835491-2141406 GCF_031143425.1 Pleurodeles waltl | reverse complement strand
CCTAAAATGTCTGACAGGCTTATGGAAAGTGGCCATGGTTCGCAAGAAAGGAGGACCTTTGACATACAGAGCTCTATGGATGCAGCATAATGCTTTGAACTTTATCCGTTGCTCCAATGGGAACCAATGCAGGGCTGAAAGGGCTGACTTGGCCTATTCATGCCCGGGTATATGGAAGAGAAGGCGGGCAGCAGTGTTCTGCACCACCTGCAATTTCTTTTTAAAATAACTTTGGAGCCCCAAGAAACAAGGCATTCCCATAATCCAGGTGCGAGATGATTAATGCATGTATGATAAGTCTCTTCGTGATAAATGGAAGTATTTTGAACACCTTTCTAAGAAGTCTGAATATGCCAAAACACGTGGAAGATATTTTCTTTGCCTGATGATCCATGGTCAGCCATGGGTGAAGCCATACACAAGACTCCTAATGTGTCCCTTGGGAGAGGGGCGGTCTAATAGCGAGTGAAAAACAGGTGAGATTAGATTTGGTTGAGCATGATGACCCAAGATCATAACCTCTGTTTTGTCTCCGTTCAACTTGAGTTTACAGTCGGACATCCAGTTGGATACTGCCCGTAAACAGGGGGCAAGCAATGATTCAAATGAATTCTGTGAAGTGGAGAGAGATACCACCAACTGGGTATCATCTGCATGTGATACTAGGAAAAGGCCATATGGTTCCACTACCTTTGCCAGTGGCGACATATAGATATTGAACAACGTGGAGCTAAGAGAGGAGCCCTGTGGCACTGCCCCGCATCGTCCCGCTTCGCACCGCAGCCCCAACGCCATCCACACCACTGTTGGATTTGTTGTTCATGACGCCGTGATAGCCCCAGACTGAGCTATTGACTTCAAGGAACTGGCCTGTTAAGTTAATTCTTGCAAATTCATATATTTATTTCTGGATGTTGGATTTTTATCGTGTTTGGTCTTGTTTTATATCGATAAATATTGGATATTTTTCTAAAACCGGTGTGGTGTCCTTTTGTAGTGTTTCCACTTATTACTGCGTTATATGTGCAAAAACTTTACACATTGCTTCTGAGATTAGCCTGACTGCTCATGCCAAGCTACCCAGGAGGTGAGCAGAGGTTATCTGAGTGGATATCTCCCTTATCCTGACTAGAGTGACAGGGTGCACACGACTTCCAACTAGAGACCCCATTTCTAACACCACTCCTGCTAAGAAGTATCAGATGCATGCCACACGCTCATTGCAATGTAACAGGAAACACATCTAGCTCTTACAGAACTTCACAAGGTCTGCATGAAGTGGCAGGAGGAGATATATGGCAAATCCTTGTCGGCATACACACAAGGAGAACTCACCTGGATCGCTCATGACTTCTGCTACATGGTGGATAACCAGTGTGTCCATGCTAGAAGGTGACATGTGGTAACGGGGGGCGCTTAGCTGGAGCTCCGTTGACTTTGGTGACTTCAATTGTCGGCCGGAGGTGCATTGTGATTGATCGCTGCCTCCCCTGCCCAATGCGACATGTATCAGAAGGGCACAACATTTCTAAAATTGGCTGTCCCAAAGACGATTCTATGATGTTTGTGGACTGGGGGTACCCAGTGGACCGTGCATACTCGTTTTACTCCCCTGTCCATGACATTCGTACCAAACTGGCTCTCATCATATGTGCTGACTGTCTGGGATGGGGGAGAGAGTAAGGTTCTCTGTTCAGAGTACCTAGCTCACACTCTCTAGGACCATTATCCTTTGCAGTTAGCCCTGCAGTGGGGTAGACCACTCCTGAGGATACCTACCTGGTGGCTGCAGACTGAGGTGCTGCTTAATCCTCCATTTAGGGAAGATTTGTTGAAGTGCATCATCCAGTACTGGGCCCTGTAATGGGGCGCACACAAGGTGTTTGGTGTGGATCAGACAAGATGACGGCTCACAGGTAGTACACAGGCTGCCATCAATGATGCCTTTTGAAATTATTGCGACTCTTTATACAGGGCTGGGAACCCTCCTCCACCTGACCGAAGATGCGGGTTCCTGTACTGTTTCCTGTTGCCCTGCCTGTCCCCATTTCAGGAGTCAGTCGAGCCGGAGGAGATAAGGACAGCTATAGCCCGTTTCCTGGAGCAAGACACAGGACACGGACAGGCTGCTAATCGATTACTATGTCACATTTTCAGCCCTAATCACCCAGCACTTATTAGAGGTGTTTAATGGAGCTAAGGCGAACAGTCAGCTCCTGGGCTTGCTTCGTGAGGCACTGATTATGGTCATCCCCAAACCTGGGCAAGACCCTTTGGATGTTCATTCTTTACATCCATTATCCCTCCTTAACCTTGAGTGCAGCATCTTGGGAAGGGTGTTGGCAAGTAGTTTGCTCCCTGCAGCCGGCACCCTGGTGCACGCCAAAGAGTCCGGATTATACATGGGCGCAACACATTTCTAAACATCTGACTGCTCCTGCGGGTCATGCATGACACCCCACCTGAGGCACATAGCTAGGACTTATTGGCCCTGGAGAGCATGAGTTTCGGCCAGAGTACCTAGGCTGTATTTGCATGCTTTTACACGAATCCCACAGTGAGAGTCCGGACGCGCTAATTGATCTTGGACAGTTTTTCCATCCACAGGGGCACCAGGCAAGGGTGCTCATTATCCTCATTCATTTTCACAATAGCCATGGGGCTCCTGGCTTGGTGCTTGCGCCTGCCAGCACAGGATTTGAGGATCCCAGAACTGAGCATCCACCACATTGTCTTGCTGTATGTGGACACTGCTTCAGTCTTCCTACGCGAGGTGAGGGCATCCCTTTCGGGTTTGATGCTCTTGGTTGACGAATTTGGGGTCCTTTCCAGGCTCAGTGTCAATTGGCCCAAGTCGTGCCTGTTCCCTCTCACTCTAACCCCTACACCAGGCTGGGGTATTTGCCTGGGGCATCCTCTCAGATGGTGTCATGACACATTCCAATACCTAGGTGTCCAGATATACCACACCGAAAAGGACCTAAACGAAGGTAACGTGGACAGGGCAATGCAGTGAATTTGGGGTTCCCTCTCTAGCATTCACGCCCCTCTCCCTGTTGGGGCGAGTGGCAATCTTCAAGATGCTTGTGTTGCGCCCGCTTATTGTACTTCTGTGCGGCGTATCAGCTTATGCTCTCAAAATATTTCTCTCTGGAGCTACATGGTCTTCTATTGGAACTGATATGGGGGTCTGGATGGCGACAAGTGGCTCCCTCTAATCTCCTGATGTCCCTGCACCGGGGAGGGCTAGACCCACATGATTTTGAAACGTACTATTCAGCAGCACAGCTGCAGTGGCTGCTGTGCTGTCTGGCGTGGCCTCTTGCCCGAATGACCAGCTATCTGCATGCTTCTAGGAGAGACAAGCATCTATACCTGGCTGACAGACACCGGTCACTGACCTCAACGGAAGTTGCGCCAGATTGCATTGGTGTTCCTTACTCCCCATCAATAGAACTATGGCTCCTGCCAGGCCTCTTGGAAGTGGCTGAGAGACATGAGTCTGCACCATCGCGGGAAGCGGGGATTGACCACATAGGGGGTATCTTCCAGGGCGGCGGCCTTATGCCCTTCCAAGATATAATGGACACATACAACATAGGTACGGGCCACTTCTTGACATACCACACAATACAGTGCATAGTGCGTCCCACCTGGGTCGCCGGGGAGGCGGAGCCATCCCTGTCACCCATACTATACATCCTTCTCACACATGGTGGCATGCGCTGCACTATTTCCACACTACACACGGCACTGCCTTCCAAAACATCTGAGGATATGGGGGAAGCATTGACGAGGTGGAAAAATGTCCTACCACAACCATTGACGGACAAGGCCTGGGCATGAGTGATCCAGCAAGTGAAGGAGGTCTCTTGAAACCCCAGATTTTGCTTCACACAACTCACCTAGCTACACCTGGCCTATCTCCCCCCTCAGCGCTTTAAGTGCATGTTTCCTGCTTCTGCTCCTGAATGCCCTAGATGCAAGACTGTTGAAGCCAGTTTTTATCACATGGTATGGGAGTGCCCGATTCTGCAACTGACTTGTTTGGAGATTACTCTCATCACAGCAGGGCTTGTGGAACGCACTCTTGTACTCACTCCCGAATCATGTCTTCTGGGCCTTCAAAGGGGACAAACACCTACATAGGTTCATAGACCTAGCATTTGTACTATTCAAATGGGAGCTTAAGATGTTGTGAAAGGTGCCCTCTGCCCCGTATGGAGCTGGCTCCGCTGCACTGGGCACGCCCGGAGGTGGATGCACTCCAGTTATTGCGTGCGGGGAGTGTGCAGTGTGCGAGGTGGGAACTGGGAGAGTTCCAGCCCCCCCCCCCACCCAACCACCTGCGCTCCCTGAAGGGAACATTATTGGCGTGGCACTGAGAGGATGGAGCGGCTGCACTTTCATTGCCCCTTGCCTATTCATTGACAGTCCCCACGCTTTCCTGCAGCAGCATGCGGACCTGGGCCGTTGGCATCTGTGCCCCCATCACCAGGTGCACTGCATGACTCATAACATCTACCGGCAATAACACCAAAACCACTGATATGTGACTATGTCTGTCTGCATCACACTGACCTCAACAGTTACATCCTGAGTGGACTCCACCAGCACTATTTGTTTTGTAATTGTTTATTATTAAGGCGGGTTTTCCGTTTAAATTGATTTTTACATACAAATACAGACAGAAAAATATTTTCCTTTGTCTGTATTAAGAAATAGAAACGGAAAAATGGCAATAAATATGTTTAACTTTGCTTCTGTCTGTGACGAGGCGCTGCTCCCATCAGATGAAATAGATTGTGAGGCACTGAGCTCCCGCAGCAGGGTTTTTACTTGGACAAGCCTGTCCGGTGCAGGCGGGCAGCGGGTTAATCAGATTTCAGCTGAGCCCATAACAAAGGTCGACATTAAGGGGCCCTCAGGCCTCCTTTTGTTGGAGTATCCTGGTTGGGCGCTATGAGAGTTGCGGGGGCAGATGCACACCTAAAAGCATTTGAGGAAAAACAAATGCACACAGCTTATCACTTCACAGGAACTTCCAAGAGGCATGCTTTTGACTTTTTTCAGTCCTTGTATCCAAGAGATATACATGCACTGTAGGAATGTTAGATGTGTTGGTCTGTCCCAGTATTAACACAAATAACAATATAAATACCACTATTTTGTTTTATTTTTTATAGCACTATAGTGCTGCTCATCCCAATGCATGGCGTCAGAGCGCTTTGCACACATTGTATACATGCAGGAGCCACATGTCCTTCATAGCTCACTGTGCTGTATTAGAAGGAATACAATGTATTAACTGCATGTAACAAAGGGATCTTTTTGTTAAAAGCAGTAACCAATTTACCCATCTACATAAATCTGTATAAGCTTATAACAGCCAAGTGTGCATTGTCTATTTAAATAAATGTGAAAAAATACTAGCTGCAGTGCCTTTTTTGGCTTGCAGCAAAATAAAATGGGGATAAATACAGATAAAATGACCAAAAAACAAATGTGGAAAAATACAGACTGAAATGTTAAAAAAATGAATAACAGAACTGGGAGCCCTGTTCATTATTTACTTTTGGTTCTTGCCTTGATGACTTTATCCAGAGCACAGTACTGTATGTTCATGATCTATCTCCAATCATTCTGACTGTTCCATGTCAATGTCTCCACTGTCGTGGAAAACCAATAAAATACATTTTAAAAAAAGTTAGTGTGCGTATTATGGTTTTGCTATTATTGTGGGCCATTGCTGTTTTGATTTTTCATAGGTCGTGGGCTGAGGATTGCACTTACGGGTGTGGCTGTTTTCTGGGCTCTCTTGCTGAGGTGTGAATGATGCAGGGATCTACAAATAGCCAAGTTTTCAACTGTGTAGGAAGTTGGCTCTGTATATACTATTTCAAAGTAAGAAATAGTGTGCACAGAGTCCAGGGGTTCCCCTTAGAGGTAAGATAGTGGCAAAAGTAGATAATTCTAATGCTCTATTTGTGGTAGTGTGGTCGAGCAGTAGGCTTATCAGAAGGTAGTGTTAAGCATTTGTTGTACACAAACAGGCAATAAATGAGGAACACACACTCAAAGAAGTTCCAGGCCAATAGGTTTTTATATTGAAAAATATATTTTCTTAGTTTATTTTAAGAACCACAGGTTCAAGATTTACAGTTAATACTTTAAATGTAAGGTACTTCACTTAGATACTTTAGGAACTTTGAATGAAAGCAATATCACATACAGTCTTTGTAAAAATGGCAATAAGCTATTTTCAAAGTGGACACAGTGCAAAAATCAACAGTTCCTGGGGGAGGTAAGTAAAACACTTACAAGTCTCAGTCCTGGGGTATAGGCAGCCTACCTTTTGGGGTTCAAGGCAACCCCAAAGTTACCACACCAGCAGCTCAGGGCCGGTCAGGTGCAGAGGTCAAAGAGATGCCCAAAACACATAGGCGCCTATGGAGAACAGGGGTGCTCTGGTTCCAGTCTGCCAGCAGGTGCGTACCTGCGTCCTCAGGGTACAGACCAGGGGGGTTTTGTAGAGCACTGGGGCGGAACACAAGTAGGCACACAAAACACACCCTCAGCAGCACAGGGGTGGCTGGGTGCAGTGTGCAAAGCAGGCGTCGGGTTTCAGATAGGAAACAGTGGAGGGACCCGGGGGTCACTCTAGCAGTGCAGGCAGGCACAGGGGGGGCTTCTCTGGACAGCCACCACCTGTTGCGCCGCGTGGTGCGGCGCGAGCTGAGCATTCGGCTCGCGCCGCGCAGCGCGTTCTCAGGACGCGGCGCGCCCCGAGTCTTCTTTGTACAGCGCGAGGCCCCAGATATTATTTTGGGCCTCGCTCTGCCTTCTGTGGTGTCCCTGTTCTCCCCTGACCCCTCCTTACCTGTTTCTTTTTCTTTCTTCTTCTACTTTTTCTTCTTTACCTTTTCGAGGCATTTTTTGTCCTTTCTTTATGTCTTTCCCCCTTCCCATGTTACCTTTTTCTTCCCAGCATTCCTTGGTCCCTATTTTCTATGGTTCCTGTTCTATTCTATCCTATGTACTTTTTCCCTATCTAAAATGGTGTCTTTTTACTTCCTGTTGGTCACTTCCTGTTTCTTGGTATATAAGGGCTCTGTTTTCTCCCTTTCCTTGCGCTGCATCACTTTCTGCTCAGATTGTGTCTTCGCTCCTGATTCTTAGCCTTCGGTTCTGAATCTTTTCAATTTTGCATTTACCTGCATTTTGTTCCTGTTTGATTCCTGGTTTTGTTTTCGTTTCAGGAATCCATTTTTTGGAGGTTTTTTCCCCTTTATTGGGGTTTTTTCCCTCTGGCACTAATTCTAAAGGGCACGGTCTGTTCTTGGCGTTTCCACTGCCTGCAGCACCGTGGCTACTAGAAAGAGTCGCCCCTTTCTGGGCCAAAGCCGAACCCTCAAGACCTACGCCACTAGATCTGCGGTTTCCAGGCGCCAGCAGCACGTGAGTCGTGACAGAATGCAGCGCCAAACCATTCCGACATCTTCTGATACTATGGATGACACAGTGGCGGCGGCTGCAGATCCTGATTCATCTTTTTTGACTACTATTCAACAACAAGCTCAGGAATTGCAACAATTGCGCAACGAGAATGCGGTCTTACGACAGGCTTTGGCCCTCCGCAGTGGCGATGTTCCGACTATCTCCGCCTCAACGCCTCGCTTCTCTGGTGAACCAACTAAACTGCGTGAATTCCTGGATGCATTAACGGTTTACTTCGCCTTCAGACCTAGCCAATTCTCTCATGACAGGACAAAGGTGGGATATCTTATTAGTGCATTATCCGGTCCTGCCTTGGCCTGGGCAACCCCGATGGTGTCATCCAACGATCCAGTATTGTCGGACTATTCTGCCTTCGTGACCCGCTTCAAACAAATGTTTAGTCGCCCAGGATTGGAAGCCTCGGCAGAGGAAGCATTATGTGATATCCAGCAAGGTTCCCAGGATGTCCTCCGATATATTACACGTTTCCGTCAATTAGCGGCAGAGACCACTTGGGTGGAGCGTACCCTGGTAACTTCGTTTCGCAGAGGACTTAAGGAAGAAATTAAGGATGAATTAGTACATTCCACCAGAGTTGAAGATCTTCGTGGCCTCATGGATCAAGCACTTTCCATCGAGTATCGTCTTCAAGAACGACGAATGGAGAAGAGAAGGAGTAGAGGAGCGTCTCAGTCAAGCTCTTCACGGATGTATCCACCTCATCCTGAGGAATCTCGTCCTCCTGCTAAAGATATAGAAGGGGAACCCATGCAAGTGGATACTGCTCGAGGGCCACTCTCTGCTAGTGAGAAGGAAGACAGACGGAAGAAGGGATTGTGCCTCTACTGTGGTTCTGCTGGTCACCTGCTTCGTACATGTCCTGTACGTCCACCTAGACCCTTGGGAAACGCCACCTCCCGTCCTCTGTAAGAAGGGAGGGGACGGGATCATCGGCTATACCTTCTATCAGCTCATTCAACGACAATACAACTTACTTGTTCGTGTTACCAGTCATATTACAACTACCTGATGGCCGCCAAGAAAGAACTATGGCATTATTGGATTGTGGTGCTAGTGGTATATACATGGATAAGACATGGGCCACTCATCTGCAAATTCCCACTCAACCCAAAGACATTCCTGAACAAGTACACACCGTGGATGGATCTTTAATATCCTCAGGTCCAGTCGATACTACGACCTTGATGTTAAATTTACAGTTTGGTAATCATCAAGAACACCTCTCTTTTGATCTCATTTCATCTCCCAACCATACCATTATTCTCGGAATTCCATGGTTTACTAGACATAACCCATATGTGAACTGGGTAACCCGGACAATTTCTTTATCCTCACAGTTTTGTCAAGAAAATTGCTTTGCTTCCGATAAATATTGGTCACCAAACAGATTAACACCTATGAAGAGTACTACGGAGTATTCCATCAACACTGTCCAAGGGGTTCCTGAACATTATTTAGAGTTCCAAGACGTGTTTCAAAAACCATCCAGACCTGTATTACCTCCACATCGAGAGTACGATTGTGCTATTCCTTTGGAACCTGGAACAGTCGTTCCCTTTGGGAGGATGTATTCTCTCACGGAACCTGAAAAGGAAGTTCTTAAGGAGTATCTGGAGGAAAATGTACAGGGTGGTCTCATTGTTCCATCATCTTCTCCAGCAGGGGCTCCTCTCTTTTTTGTACCTAAGAAGACCAAAGATCTTCGTCCTTGCATAGACTTTCGAGGCCTAAACAAGATAACTATAAAGGATCGTTATCCTTTGCCCCTCATTAAGGATATTTTAGAGGCAGTCAGAGGGGCTCAAAGTTTTACCAAGTTGGATCTTCGGGGAGCTTACCACCTTTTACGTATAAAAGAAGGAGACGAGTGGAAAACAGCATTCAGGACACCGTTCGGTCATTTTGAATATAAAGTCATGCCCTTTGGTCTTACGAACGCTCCTGCTATATTTCAAAGGTTTATGGACTCAATATTTTCCGATCTCTTGAACCAGACACTCGTAATCTACTTGGACGACATCCTTATTTTTTCCAGACACCCCGAACTCCATTCTTCTCATGTGAAACAAGTCCTTCACAGACTCCGAGCACATCAACTATTCTGTAAACCCGAAAAGTGTGAGTTCGATAAGACGGAAGTCAAATATCTGGGTTATCATTTAAGTTCCACCGGCATAGCTATGGACCTAGAAAAGGTACAAGCAATTCTAGAGTGGCCTTCTCCCTCTTCTATCAAAGAAACACAATGTTTCCTAGGATTAGCAAATTTTTACCGACAGTTCATTCAAGACTTTGCTAAACAGACCAGCCATATAACCCATACCTTAAAGAAGGAAAATCTAAAACAGGGGTTTGTCTGGACCAAGGCGGCTGAAACAGCTTTTCAAGAATTAAAGAAGGCATTCACTCAAGCTCCCATCTTGAGACATCCAGATACCAATAAACAGTTTATCGTAGTTACCGATGCTTCCGAAAAAGCTATTGGAGCAGTCTTGCTTCAACTTCAAGAAGATGATGGTCTTGAACATCCTGTTTTCTATTTGTCCCATATTCTCTCTTCAGCTGAACAACATTACTCTGTACTAGAAAGAGAGTTGTTAGCTCTGAAGACAGCCTGCATCGAATGGAGACAGTTTCTGATTGGATCCAAGGAGCCTTTCGAGGCGAGAACAGATCACCGTAATCTGCAATGTCTACGTAATTTTGTATGCCAAAATAGTCGCCAGGCGCGTTGGGCCTTTTTCTTTAGTCAGTATGACTTTTACATCACCTATATTCCTGGATCTCAAAACATTCTGGCTGATGCTCTGTCTCGACGCTATCCAGATTGTACTCCTTCCCCATCTCAGTTTCTACTGGAGCCTAGTAAGATCATTGGAGTTGCTCAATCTTTTCTGGATGAGGTACAACTGGAGTATTCCAGCCTGTCTAATAGCGAAATAGAGAAATTAAGAACCTTTTTATGCAAGAAAGAAGGATTCTTTTTTCATCAGAAGCTGTTATTCCTCCCTACTAACAGAGTGCGAGACAAAGCATTACAGATGTGCCATGATTCACCGGTTGCTGGACATAGAGGTATTAAGGCCACACAAGAACTTCTTTCGCGATCTTTCTGGTGGCCTACCTGGAAATCAGATGTCGAAAGATATGTTCAGGCTTGTCCCATATGTGCCCAAGTCAAGATTCCCCGTAGCAGACCTGCAGGATTACTACAGCCTTTGCCAGTTCCACCAACGCCATGGCATACTATTTCCACTGACTTTATGTGTTCACTTCCGCCATCAGCTGGAAACCAGGTTATCATGGTCACTGTTGATTCTTTCACTAAGATGGCCCACTTTACTGCTCTAAAGAAATTACCAACATCCCAAGAATTGAGCCAGATATTTATCGACCATATTTTCCGTCTCCATGGACTTCCACATACCATTGTGTCTGACAGGGGTCCCCAGTATATTTCCCGGTTTGGAAACATTTTTGCAAGACACTGAATATCAATATAGCACTATCATCCGGTTTCCATCCTCAGACCAATGGACAAACTGAGCGTTTGAATCAAGGACTAGAACAATACCTTCGTTGTTTTTGTAATTCCAGCCAAAGCAACTGGAACACTTATCTTCCTATTGCTGAATATTCCTACAACAATTCTGTCCATAGTGCCTCCAAGGTCACTCCCTTTTTCTGTTCCTATGGCTATCATCCGACCTCTTTTCCTACTGCTCCTCAATCTACCTCTCCTCTGCCTGCCATTACATCTTTTTCCAAACGTCTCCTGCAACTCCATAAGCTCATTAGATCTAATTTATTGCACACTAAGAGGTATATGAAGAAGATCGCTGATAAGAAACGTGGACCCACTCCCGATTATCACCCTCAGGATAAAGTCTGGCTTTCTTCCAAATTCTTGCCCTCTCGTCTTTCTCTGAATAAGTTCACGCCTCGCTATTATGGGCCTTTTCGTATTCTTCAGTTGCTCAATCCTGTCACTGTTCGTCTTCGCTTGCCTCATACTTGGAAAATTCATCCGGTCTTTCATGTATCCCAACTCAAACCTTATGTCCCTGATCCTTTCTCTCGTCAGTTTCCTTGTCCTCCTCCTGTGTTGGTGAATGATGTCCCTGAATATGAGGTTCACGAAATTTGTGACTCTCGCCTTTTTCACCGGCGTCTTCAGTATTTGGTTCACTGGAAGGGTTATCCTCTTAGTGAATGCTCTTGGGAAGATGCTTCTTCTGTTCACGCCCCTCTTTTGATTTCTCGTTTTCATCGTTTGTTTCCCTTCAAACCTGGACCTTCGGGGGGGGACCTACTGTTGCGCCGCGTGGTGCGGCGCGAGCCGAGCATTCGGCTCGCGCCGCGCAGCGCGTTCTCAGGACGCGGCGCGCCCCGAGTCTTCTTTGTACAGCGCGAGGCCCCAGATATTATTTTGGGCCTCGCTCTGCCTTCTGTGGTGTCCCTGTTCTCCCCTGACCCCTCCTTACCTGTTTCTTTTTCTTTCTTCTTCTACTTTTTCTTCTTTACCTTTTCGAGGCATTTTTTGTCCTTTCTTTATGTCTTTCCCCCTTCCCATGTTACCTTTTTCTTCCCAGCATTCCTTGGTCCCTATTTTCTATGGTTCCTGTTCTATTCTATCCTATGTACTTTTTCCCTATCTAAAATGGTGTCTTTTTACTTCCTGTTGGTCACTTCCTGTTTCTTGGTATATAAGGGCTCTGTTTTCTCCCTTTCCTTGCGCTGCATCACTTTCTGCTCAGATTGTGTCTTCGCTCCTGATTCTTAGCCTTCGGTTCTGAATCTTTTCAATTTTGCATTTACCTGCATTTTGTTCCTGTTTGATTCCTGGTTTTGTTTTCGTTTCAGGAATCCATTTTTTTGAGGTTTTTTTCCCCTTTATTGGGGTTTTTTCCCTCTGGCACTAATTCTAAAGGGCACGGTCTGTTCTTGGCGTTTCCACTGCCTGCAGCACCGTGGCTACTAGAAAGAGTCGCCCCTTTCTGGGCCAAAGCCGAACCCTCAAGACCTACGCCACTAGATCTGCAGTTTCCAGGCGCCAGCAGCACGTGAGTCGTGACACCACCTGGGCAAGACAGAGGGTCGCCTGGGTGTCATTCCTGTGTCAAAGTTTTGTTCCTTCAGGTCCTGGGGGCTGCGGGTGCAGTGTTGGTTCCAGGCGTCCGGTCCCTTGTTACAGGCAGTCGCGGTCAGGGGGAGCCTCTGGATTCTCTCTGCAGGCGTCGCTGTGGGGGCTCAGGGGGGTCGCCTCTGGTTACTCACGGGCTCGCAGTTGCTGGGGAGTCCTCCCTGAGGTGTTGGTTTTCTGCAGGTCAAGCCGGGGGCGTCGGGTGCAGAGTGTACAGTCTCACGCTTCTGGCGGGAAACTTGAAGTCCTTGGAAGTTCCTTCTTTGTTGCAAAGAAGTAGCTGGTTTTAAACAGGGCCGCTGTTCACAGGAGTTTCTTGGTCCTGTAGTCCAGAGCAGTCCTCTGAGGCTTCAGAGGTCACTGGTCCTGGTCGGATGTGTCGCTGGAGCAGGTTTTCGAAGTTGGAGACAGGCCGGTAGGGCTGGGACCAAATCAGTCATCGTCTTCCTCCTTCTCTGCAGGCTTGTGGGTCAGCAGTCCTTCTTGTTTCTTCAGGATGCAGGAATCTGATTTCCTGGGATATGGGGATACCCTAAATACTGAATTTAGGGTTGTGTTTAGGTCTGGGAGGGCAGTAGCCAATAGCTACTGTCCTTGAGGGTGGCTACACCCTCTTTCTGCCTCCTCCCTGTGGGGAGGGGGGCACATACCTAATCCTATTGGGGGAATCCTCCAAACTCAAGATGGAGGATTTCTCAAGGCAGGGGTCACCTCAGCTCAGGACACCTTAGGGGCTGTCCTGACTGGTGGGTGACTCCTCCTTGTTTTTCTCATTATCTCCTCCAGCCTTGTCGCCAAAAGTGGGGGTAGTGGCCGGAGGGTCAGGCATCTCCACTATCTGGGATGCCCTGGGGCGCTGTAACAAAAGGGGTGAGCCTTTGAGGCTCACCGCCAGGTGTTACAGTTCCTGCAGCGGGACGTGAGAAGCACCTCCACCCAGTACAGGCTTTGTTCCTGGCCACAGAGTGGCAAAGTCACTCTCCCCATGTGGCCAGCAACATGTCTGGTGTGTGGCAGGCTAGCAGGAACTGGTCAGCCTACACTAGAAGTCGGGTATGTATTCAGGGGGCATCTCTAAGATGCCCTCTGGTTGTATTTTACAATACATCCCACATTGGCATCAGTGTGGGTTTATTGTGCTGAGAAGTTTGATACCAAACTTCCCAGTTTTCAGTGTAGCCATTATGGAACTGTGGAGTTCATGTTTGACAAACTCCCAGACCATATACTCTTCTGTCTACCCTGCACTTACAATGTCCAAGGTTTTGCTTAGACACTGTAGGGGCATAGTGCTCATGCACATATGCCCTCACTTGTGGTATAGTGCACCCTGCCAGAGGGATGACTTATCTATGCCACAGGCAGTGTGAGGTTGGCATGCCACTCTGAGGGGAGTGCCATGGCGACTTAGTCTTTTTCTCCCCACCAGCACACAGAAGCTGTGAGGCAGTGTGCATGTGCTGAGTGAGGGGTCCCTTGGGTGGCATAAGACATGCTGCAGCCCTTAGAGACCTTCCCTGGCATCAGGGCCCTTGGTACCAGGGGTACCAGTTAGAAGGGAGTTACCTGAGTGCCAGGGTGTGCCAATTGTAGAGGCAAAGGTACTGTTTAGGGAAAGAACACTGGTGCTGGGGCCTGGTTAGCAGGGTCCCAGCACACTTTCAAATCATAACTTAGCATCAGCAAAGGCAAAACGTTAGGGGGTAACCATGCCAAGGAGGCATTTCCTTACAAACCGTCTTCGGAAGTGTGTGTGGTCCTGGGAATAAATAACATAAGCCCGTACTTGGGTAGGAGTGTGGGAACACACGAGATAAGAATATGCTCCTAATGCTGGGTGGTATTGAATCCCAGAGCTTAGCAGCTTGTACTGAGAAAGCAGTGTGTCCTGCGGGCTTCTTATGGTAAGATGGGATGATGTTAAATGGTGATATGTTTTGTATTTGCAGATTAACCTGGTTTACATATGAAGGTGCCCTCTGTTTGATAACCTTTTCTTTCTCAGAAAACACGGGCAGTGGTGCAGACTCCACAATGGGTACGGATGTATACCATATGCGGGCTCAGCTCTTTGCAGAGTATAAATCAATACATTGAAAACTTGAACATTATACCTAATTAACTCTGTCAAGTTTATTCACTGATACAGATCAAATGTAACCTGATTTCCTATATTTGCTGAGCCTTGCAGTAAACATATATAGTTTCTCTTTCTTCTGTGCTGGGCTCCTGTTATGGTATGTTATGTGATTTGTAAGGTTCATGTTGGACGTTAACATTGGATTCATTATTAAGTGTCCGCATTTTCTGTTTTTTTTAAATTTTACAAATAAATACAGACAGAAACCATCTATTTTCCTGACTATAGTTATTTTTAAATATTGATACAAATGTCAGCCATGACTGCAGGGCCAGCAGCTGTGCGGATTGACAGGTAAAGGAGTTGAAACAGAGAGAAAGTTTCCTAACAAGGTCTAAGCAGGTGCAGATCTGTACAAGGTTGATACTAAGATGTGAGTGTTTTCATTTGAGTGTTTTTCATTTCTAATCATTCATATCATTGAAACCTGTCAGCCGTGCAAGTATGAGTGTGCATTTATCAGTTACAGAAATGTGGAAATATACTAGTTTAGATTCTTATTTTGCAAAGCCAAAAATAAATAATAACCACACAGATAAAATAGTACAAATATATAGATGGATACAGAACGAAATGTGAAAGAATAAACACCATAGAACTGTGAGCCTTATCTATAATGCACCTTGTGGTGTGGAATAGCGTACACAGTCGCATGCGGTGTAAATTTGTAATCAGGTTGTTTTTGTATTACAGAACATAAGATAACTGCTTTTCATGTAAAAGAGGAGGAAGAGACTAAGAGCAGTGAAAGTGTCCGCAGACCCTCAGGTAAGTGAACTCTGCTTCGCTGGTTAGAATCGGAATATGAGACTCGGCTCTAAACTCTACCAGAAGAACAAGCGTTCTGCCCTCTCCGTCCGGGTACATCAGCCTTGCCTGCTCCCCGGTGCAAGACGCTCAGTGACTTGAGAGAGCGAGTCAGTCTTAACAGGGCTTTCTGGTTTCTGAACTACGGGGCCTTCTGACTTCAGAGGTGCTTTAGACAGGACATTACTAGCTGAAGCTGTTGAATAACGTGAAGTCGTTATGAACCTTCCACATATTGAGAGAGATCGGAAGATGGTAACTTATTATTTCTTTATTTTCACATCTGTGTATATCAGCATTTTCTGCAAGACAAGATGATGTGAATGCCTACTTTCAGTAACCCCCAATTCTGTGCCCGAAGGCGTAAGCAGCAGGCCAGGGGCTCCATGGCTATTTGCTCCTGACAGGGCTCTCAGGTTTCTGAACTGTGGGGCTTTCGAACTATAGATGTGCTTTAGACAGGACATTACCAGCTGAAGCTGTTGAATAACGTGCACGGCCAAAGGCCATGCGCTGCGTGGGGCTGGATGCATGCGGGGGCTCGGCCGCAGGCCAGGCCCTGCAGCCAACCCCCTGCTGCGTTAAAAAGACTATAGAAATTCACAGAAAAAACAAAGGTTACAGGTATGTTATAGATTAAAATTAGCATTTTTAAAACCTTAGAAATCCACTGATGAAAACGAAGGTTAGAGGGACGTTATAATTAGGTTCTGAAGTTACTCGCACAAAACCATAGAAATTCAGCCGTTACAGTTCTTTCAAGTAACTATAACTCATGCCTTAAGGTAACTAGAAGTCACGCTGTCACCATGTACAGCCAATTATACCACATATTACATCATTCTAAACATATTCAATGTATCATTGATATTATCACTGTAACATTTTCAAAACAATTATTGATGAGAAAACTGTGCATGGCAGGGGCGCGAGTTATAGTTACCTTTGGGCGCGAGTTACAGTTACTGCAAATCATGTGGGAGTGTCAGTTGGCCTAGTAGCTCTGGGAAGACATGTGAGATAAAATAGGTGACACACTAATCTTCATCTATGTGGAGAGATCTGGTATTTCCTTCCAGGTATACCTGAGCCAGCACATTGCTTCACAGTGTGGAAGAGGTGCAATCTACCCTTCCAGTGGGGTTTAGACGCTTTTATTGGCCAACCTTCAACAAATCAGATTCATTGCGCATAAACACAGATTGAGTCCATCTGTGGGGGGTATGGCCCACTGATCACAGTACAGGAGCTGCAAGTGGAGGGAGATGTCAACTTGGTAGTATTTCTTCTCTGCCTATGGCTTCGTTTAGAAGCGAGCACTTAGTGTCTGTACATGGGCAAGTTACTTATCTTTACTCAAGCTCCTTTCTTGTGATTCCTCTTTTTTCTTCCTTTTTTGTATCATTCATTTCTGTAATGTGATTACAATCATGATTGTAAGCCTTGCGACCAGACTGCATGACACACATGGCGCGTTGTAACTGTGCACAGGTGAGCCCAGGTTGTTTGGTCAGACACTGCTTTGGTGTTACATTTGAATGGTTTGCTTATGTTTGGTGGTCGTCTTTGTCACATCTCTCTCTCTGAAGCCCAAAGACTTGGCTCCTGTCTGACACTTGTAGCTTTGTGCAGAAGCAATACATATCTTTACATATTTCTGGTCAACCTGTTCTATAAAATAAATACAGAGAACTCAATACAAATGTTAAGTCATGTGCTGCCTAAGACCATGACTAGCACCAGCTCTCAAGCACCTCCCGCTTTTGAGGTTACCTGGTCGACTGCCACCCTCCCTGTATAGGCTTACCTCACTTGGTTCCCCTGTGTGCCAGCCTTCACCCTCTGCCCAAACCCCCCCCACCTTTCCTTAACTGGCCAACCCTCACAGCCCATTCAAAGAATTGAATTTTCCAACAAGCTTTCAATCCCCAGCACAGCCCTAGCTTTTCATTATCCTCCCCCACCATAGGCTTATCTTCTCCATACCCACACTCCTCCCCACGTTTAGGGTTATCTTGTCTGTTCCCACACTCCTCCACAAGCGTGGGCTTATCTTGTCTATTCCCACACTCCTCCCCAAGCGTGGGCTTATGTTGTGTATTCCCACACTCCTCCCAAAGCGTGGGCTTATGTTGTGTATTCCCACACTCCTCCCCAAGCATGGGCTTATGTTGTGTATTCCCACACTCCTCCCCAAGCATGGGCTTATGTTGTCAATTCCCACACTCCTCCCCAAGCGTGGGCTTATGTTGTGTATTCCCACACTCCTCCCCAAGCGTGGGCTTATGTTGTGTATTCCCACACTCCTCCCCAGGCGTGGGCTTACATGTCTATTCCCACACTCCTCCCCAAGCATAGTCTTATCTTCTCTGTACCACACTCCTCCCCAAGCACAGGCTTATGTTGTCTATTCCCACACTCCTCCCCAAGCATGGGCTTATGTTGTCTGTTCCCACACTCCTCCCCCATCATAGGCTTACCTCCTCTATATGCACACTCCTCCCCAGCATATTCTTATCTTCGCTATACCCACACTGTTCCCCAAGCACATGCTTATGTTGTCTATTCCCACACTCCTCTCCAAGCATGGGCTTATTTTGTCTATTCCCACACTCCTCCCCAAGCATGGGCTTATGTTGTCTGTTCCCACACTCCTCCCCCATCATAGGCTTACCTTCTCTATACCCACACTCCTCCCCAGCATAGTCTTATCTTCGCTATACCCACACTGTTCCCCAAGCACATGCTTATGTTGTGTATTCACACACTCCTCCCCAAGCATGGGTTTATGTTGTCTATTCCCACACTCCTCCCCAAGCATGGGCTTATGTTGTCTATTCCTACACTCCTCCCCAAGCATGGGCTTATGTTGTATGTTCCCACACTCCTCCCCCATCATAGGCTTATCTTCTCTATACGCACACTCCTCCCCAGCATAGTCTTATCTTCGCTATACCCACACTGTTCCCCAAGCACATGCTTATGTTGTGTATTCCCACACTCCTCCCCAAGCATGGGCTTATGTTGTCTATTCCTACACTCCTCCCCAAGCATGGGCTTATGTTGTCTGTTCCCACTCCTCCCCCATCATAGGCTTATCTTCTCTATACCCACACTCCTCCCCAGCATAGTCTTATCTTTGCTATACCCACACTGTTCCCCAAGCACATTCTTATGTTGTGTATTCCCACACGCCTCCCCAAGCATGAGTTTATGTTGTCTATTCCCACACTCCTCCCCAAGCACGTGCTTATGTTGTCTATTCCCACGCTCCTCCCCAAGCAGGGGCTTATGTTGTGTATTCCCACACTCCTCCCCAAGTGTGGGCTTATCTTGTCTATTCCCACGCTCCTCCCCCGCATAGGCTTATCTTGTCTGTTCCAACACTCCTCCCCAAGCATAGTCTTATCTTCTCTGTACCCACACTGCTCCCCAAGCACAGGCTTATGTTGTGTATTCCCACACTCCTCCCCAAGTGTGTGCTTATCTTGTCTATTCCCACACTCCTCCCCAAGCATGGGCTTATCTTTGCTATACCCACACTGCTCCCCAAGCACATGCTTATGTTGTGTATTCCCACACTCATCCCCAAGCATGGGCTTATCTTGTCTGTTCCCACACTCCTCCCCAAGCATAGTCTGACCTTGTCTGTTCCTGCACTCCTCCCCCTGCATAGGCGTTTCTTGTCTGTTCCCACACTCCTCCCCAAGCATAGTCTTATCTTCTCTGTACCCACACTCCTCCCCAAGCACATGCTTATGTTGTGTATTCCAACACTCCTCCCCAAGCATAGTCTTATCTTGTGTGTTCCCACACTCCTCCCCAAGCACGGGCTTATGTTGTGTATTCCCACACTCCTCCCCAAGCGTGGGCTTATCTTGTCTATACCCACACTCCTCCCCAAGCATGAGCTTATGTTGTCTGTTCCCACACTCCTCCCCCATCAGAGGCTTATCTTCTCTATACCCACACTCCTCCCCAGCATAGCCTTATCTTCTCTATACCCACACTGCTCCCCAAGCACAGGCTTATGTTGTGTATTCCCACACTCCTCCCCAAGCACGGGCTTATCTTGTCTGTTCCCACACTCCTCCCCAAGCATGGGCTTATGTTGTGTATTCCCATCCTCCCCAAGCGTGGGCTTATCTTGTCTATACCCACACTCCTCCCCAAGCATGAGCTTATGTTGTCTGTTCCCACACTCCTCCCCCATCACAGGCTTATCTTCTCTATACCCACACTCCTCCCCAGCATAGCCTTATCTTCTCTATACCCACACTGCTCCCCAAGCACAGGCTTATGTTGTGTATTCCCACACTCCTCCCCAAGCACAGGCTTATCTTGTCTATTCCCACACTCCTCCCCAAGCACGGGCTTATGATGTGTATTCCCACACTCCTCCCCAAGCGCGGGCTTATCTTGTCTATTCCCACACTCCTCCCCAAGCATGGGCTTATGATGTCTGTTCCCACACTGCTACCCCCTCATATTCTTATCTCGTGTGTTCCCACACTCCTACCCAAGTACGGGCTTATGTTATTTATTCCCAAACTCCTCCCCAAGCGTGGGCTTATCTTGTGTGTTCCCACACTTCTCCCCAAGCATGGGCTTCTCTCATCTATTCCCAGACAAGAGTTGCAGAGCTGCGGGAACCAGGAAGATCCAGGGGAACTCAACCCAAGGAGGGGAGTCTCAGGTGACCCTCAGCAGTGAGGAGATGCGGAAGATGAGGATGCAGCCTCCACAGGCAACTCGCAGGCACAGGAGTCGCAGTGAGGCCCACTCCCACGTTGCTGGAGCCACAGGCAGGAAACTGTGCTTTGCAGGGAAAAGTGCTGGAGGCCGGGGCTACACAGAGCCTGAAAATCCCTTGGAAGAAGAGCCAACAAGCCTTGGTAGCTGCATGAGTCACGGTGCACAGGGGTACTGTCCTGCAAGGAGAGGCAAGGGCTTACCAAGTCCCAATTCGGACAGCTGGTAGAGAGGACCAAGGGGACCACTTCAGACCACCACCTGTGATACAGTATCCACGCAGTTCCGGAGTAGAAAGGATCCCTGGAGCCAGTCTTTGTTGCAGTTGGTGCCTGCGGATGCAGGGAAGTGACTCCTTCACTCCAAGGGACATCCTTCGTCCTTCTTGTACAGGCTGAAGACTCATCATCCTCGGAGAAAGCACAGCTGACGAAATGTTTCAGTTGCTGGAAGGAGCAGGAGAAACAATGTTGCAAAGCCGGGTTGTCACTGGAGTTGCAGATTGTCGGTTTCTGGAGGGTCCACTTACAGTCCCGGTGGCCAGAAGATGAAGTAAACAATGCAGAGGATTCCTGCTGCACGTCGAATCCGGAGGCCCATCATGGAGGGATACCCTAAATAGCCCAGGATGGGGGACTGGTCACCTAGCAGGGTGACCACATATCAGGAGGGGGCTGTGACACCTCCTGCCTGGCCACTCAGGTGCTCCCAGGGGCCTCTGCTCACCTTGGATTCAAGACAGCAGAATCAAGTGGCCACCTGGAGGCGCTCTGGGCACCACCCCTGGGGTTGTGATGAACAGGGGAGTGATCACTCCCCTTTCCATAGTCCAGTTTCGCTCCAGAGCAACGACCATTGGCTACCCCTCCCAAGCCATGTAACACCTATTTCCAAAAGGAGAGGGTGTTGTTTCCCACTCCCAAAGGAAATCCTTTGCTCTGCCTTCCTGGACTTGAACTGGTACAGCAGCAGGAGGGCAGAAACCTGTCTTTAGGATGCCAGCAATGCGGGCTGCCCGGGAAAACCCTGCAAACTGGTAGGAGCAAAGCTGGGGGTCCTCTAAAGAGCCCCCAGAGTGCATGGAATCATACAACCAATACTGGGAACAGTATTGGGGTATGATTCTGACATGTTTCATACCAAACATGCCCAGGTTCTGAGTTACCATTATGTAGCTTGACATAGGTAGTGACCTGTGTCTAGTAGACAGGTAAAATGGCTTCCCCGCACTTACGAAGTCCAGGAAAATGGAGCTGGAGTTCATAGGGGCACCTCTGCTCATACAGGGATGCCCTCACAAACAGGTACTTGCACTCTGCCCTCTAGACTAAGAGGGCCTACCATAGGGGTGACTTACAGTGACCTGGTGCAGTGACCTGAAGTGAAAGGGTGCATGCACCTTTTCATGCATGCTGCAATGGCAGGCCTGCAGATACACTTTGTCTGGGCTTCCATGGGTGGCACAATACATGCTGCAGCCCCTGGGGAACCCCTGGTGCCCCAATGCCCTTGGTACCTAGGTAGAATATACTAGGGACTTACATGGGGGCACCAGTATGCCAATTGTGGAGTGTGTTAAGTCCGGAACAACCAAATTTAGAGGAAGAGAGCACAGTCACTAGTGTTGTGGCTCGCCTGGTCCCATTAACCACGGTCAAAACACACTGACAGCAGGCAAAAAGCGGGGGTAACCATGCCAAAATGAGGGTACTTTCCTACACCACGCTCCACCTCCAAGCATGGGCTTATGTTGTCTAGTCCCGCACTTCTCCACAAGCACAGGCTTTCCAAGCTGCCACCCATGCCCCTAATGACTGGCACCTCGTCCGCAGACACTACCGGCCCTCCCCCTGCTCACCTTCCATTTTTACTCTCTGTTTCGCTCACATTCAATAACAAATAAAGAAAAGTGTGATGTACGTTTTGTTTGTCAGATGCACTTTTTGTGTTGTGTTGAATGTTCTGCCACTCAATCTGACATCTATTTTCTTATCGAGGAGTTTCTATTTGGTCCTTTGTTTACTTCTCCGATCCTGCTAAAATTCCGACCTATGTTGGACCATTTTCCATCAGTTTCTCGCTATTTTATAGACCTTTTTAAGCATGAGTATTTTGCTAGTTAATAACCAAATATAGAACACACACACATTTAGGGGGTCATTCCGACCCCGGCGGTCAAGGACCGGCGGGGCCGGGGTCGGCGGGAGCACCGCCAACAGGCTGGCGGTGCCCCGCAGGGCATTCTGACCGCGGCGGTTTGGCGGCTGTCAGAACAGGAAAACCAGTGGTCTCCCGCCGCCATGAGGATTCCGACACCCCATACCGCCATCCTGTTCCTGGCGGTTCGCCCGCCAGGAACAGGATGGCGGTATGGGGTGTCGTGGGGCCCCTGGGGGCCCCTGCAGTGCCCATGCCAATGGCATGGGCACTGCAGGGGCCCCCGTAAGAGGGCCCCACAAAGAATTTCAGTGTCTGCTTAGCAGACACTGAAATTCGCGACGGGTGCAACTGCACCTGTCGCACCTTCCCACTCCGCCGGCTCCATTCGGAGCCGGCTTCCTCGTGGGAAGGGGTTTCCCGCTGGGCTGGCGGGCGGCCTTCTGGCAGTCGCCCGCCAGCCCAGCGGGAAAGCCAGAATAGCCTCCGCGGTCTTTTGACTGCGGAGCGGCCATATAGCGGTTGGCGACCGCCGCCCGCCGGCCTCAGAATGAGGCCCTTAGTTTTTTATTGTATGTTTAAGAGTGAAAGGACCGTCCCTTTAGTGCTAGGCTCCGCCTGTGACATATCATCCCTATTTTCCAGGCCCATTCCTATCAAATAAGTCAATCGTATGTCTTGCTGCCTTTATTTCAGGTTATCCAGTTATCGCTTCTGTGTTTTCACTGAACATCGGGCCAGCGGAAGAGAAGCGACTATCGAAGAACAGCAAACCCAAGAGAAGAGCCTCAGGTGAGCGGAAGAGAGTGGAGTGAGATAGAGAGCGGAGGGAGGGAGAGAAAGAGTTGGAGTGAGAGTGAGAGAAAGATAGAGAAAGGAGGAGAGAGAGCGTGGAGGGAGAGAGGGAAATAGAGCAGGAGAGGGAGGGAGGGAGAGAGAGAAGAGGCGAGAGGAAGGGAAGGAGGAGGAGAGAGAGGAGAAGAGAGAGAGAGAGAGTGGATTGAGAGGGAGAGGAAGGGAAAGAAGGAGCAGGAGGGAGGGAGAGAGAGAGGAAGGGAAGGAGAGAGAAGAGAGAAAGAGGGAGAGGAAGGGAAGGAGGAGGAGAGAGGAGAAGAGAGAGAGAGTGGATTGAGAGGAAGGGAAAGAAGGAGCAGGAGAGAGGAAGGAAGGGAGAGAGAGAGGAGGAGAGAGAGAGGGAGAGGAAGGGAAGGAGGAGGCGATAGAGAGAGGGAGAGGAAGGAGGAGGTGAGAGAGAGAGAGAGGGAGAGGAAGGGAAGGGAAGGAGGAGGCGAGAGAGGGAGAGTAAGGGAAGGAGGAGGAGAGAGGAGAAGAGAGAGGGAAGGGAAGGAGGAGGAGAGAGAGGAAGGGAAGGAGGAGGAGAGAGAGGAGGATAGAGAGAGAGGGAGAGGTAGGAGAGAGAGAGAGAGAGAGAGAGAGGGAGAGTAAGAGGAGAGAGAGAGAGGGAGGGGAAGGAGGAGGAGAGAGAGAGAGTGGATTGAGAGGGAGAGGAAGGGAAAGAAGGAGCAGGAGAGAGGGAGGGAGAGAGAGAGGGAGAGGAAGGGAAAGAGGAGGAGAGAGGTAGAGTAAGGGAAGGAGGAGGAGAGAAAAGAGAGAGAGAGTGGATTGAGAGAGAGAGGAAGGGAAAGAAGGAGCAGGAAGGAGGGAGGGCGAGAGAGAGGAGGAGAGAGGGAGAGGAAGGGAAGGAGGAGGAGAGAGATAGAGTAAGGGAAGGAGGAGAGAGACGAGAGGGAGAAAGGAAGTGAAGGAGGAGAGAGGAGAAGAGAGAGAGAGTGGATTGAGAGGGACAGGAAGGGAAGGAGGAGGGGAGAGAGTTAGAGTAAGGGAAGGAGGAGGAGAGAAGAGAGGGAGAAAGGAAAGGAAGGGAAGAAGGAGAGAGAGAGGAGAAGAGAGAGAGAGAGAGAGTGGATTGAGAGGGAGAGGGAGAGGTAGGGAAAGAAGGAGCAGGAGAGGAGAGGGAGGAGGAGAGATTCCTTGCTCCGACCATTCTCTTGACAAAGTTCCCTTTTCAGCATTGTAACCTCACTTACCATTGCCCTGAGCCACTTTCCCCTTTACAGTGTAGATAGTTAAATATCTGACATCAGTATTCTAATGTAATTTAAAAAAATGTATCAATATATAAAATGCAGTTGTACTGGTTATCTTACGGTTAGTGAATCGTAATTATTTTAACACTTGACATCTTAAATGGATAAACTGAATGGGATCATAAATATTTACAATTGTTTGAGAAGGTGTTAGGGTGTGACTCAGGGTTCTTATTAGACTTAAAATAATATGTCATTTTGTTCAGTCAATTTAATAAATGAAATACAAATAATAAACGATTACTAGCATTAGTGTTCGGATTAGCATTATAACATTTTAGGGGTACCAAATGTATGACGTAGTTTACATTTCATTTAAATTCATGCATTATATTTAACATTAGTTGGGATTAATTAAGAGCTCCTTAATTATTTTAAAGCACTGTAAACTGATTTTTGTTAACGAAGCAGTACTGTGAGGGTTTGTGTTGAGGACAAGCAAATGATGGTGCATTGAATTAGGATGAATGTATCATTACAGAAGCACAATTGGGAGTACGGAGTTCTTGTATCGGGGACAGGTCAGTAGTGTATCATTTGTAGCACTAGGCCCCTCGTGAGCCTCAACTAGAGGCGAGAAAAGGGTGGACTAAGGTGTATGGGGTGGGAGGGGAATTTCCTTTACGGACTAGGTGGTCTCACACACTCAATGGTGTCATGCTTCATCATATGACCACCTAGCCCCACCCAGGTAGGACAATGCCACCTGGGCGGACTCAACCTTACTGTTAAAGGAACAGGAGGGAGTGCGTAAATCAATTCTGGTTCTGGAACGGGATCCAGCTAGACTAAGAAATAAAAACACCTAAACAGATACCTATGTAAGTATTTTAATAGGAGGTTCTGTTTGATGTGATTAAAAAGAAGACTGGGACGCCAAAGTGAGAGCAATGACTCACTGGGTCTCCTATCTAAAAGGAAAAAGCCGACATGTTTCTGCCCTCAAAATTGAGCTATGGAAGGTCTCGGGGCATTCATCAGGGCGCAGGATCCCTGCTGTACATGTTTAGTAAGCGTTATATAGATGGTGATAATTAAGTAGAAACTAGTGACACCCGGAAGGGCGGAGGGCCTACCTTGCCGAGGGAATACCTGGGGAGTACCTAAAGGAAGTAAAACAAATCCGTCCGGTACTAGGGGTGACAAAGTGACACAGCAATACACGGCAATCCACAACACACGTGAAAGGAAGCATGCACGGCACAGCAATACTGGGTGCGTAAGGCATATTTCACATAAAAAATGATATAACACGTCTTGGCGTGACGGACAACAAGGAAGGGGAGAGTATCTTACCCTATCACAAGAGGCTATTAGCCTCCGGTGTCCAGGAGAGGGAGCGTCCCCTTATAGTCAGACTCTAAGGTAAGGAAAGAAGGAAAAGGGGGAGAAGCCACGTGAGAGGAAAAAGGGGCAGACCGGGGAGGAAGACCCCTAGGACAACGAGGGCAATGCCCTGGAAATATTGACACCTAATCGGGTCCAGACCCTAAGTATAGAGGTAGAGACATGGACAGGAAGAATTAGTAAAATGGGGGCTGATAGTAAATAGGGGGAAGGATAGGAAGGGGAGGACAAAGGAGGGAGTAGGGTAGCAGAGAAGGTTAATAATGATATAGGCAAGAGAAGATCAGGAACACCGCAACACAGGCTAGAAAGTAAAGCAGTGGAGAAGAAGTGGAGGAAAACAGGGTGAAGGGGGAAGAAGGGAGAAAATTCTTATCTGTATGTCCAATGGTGGCCAGCTCACTCACTGCATCAAAGGCGGGCGCTCTCTATGCGCCTAGACCGACCTCTCACAGGACCGCTTGAGTAAAGTGGCCTGCGAGAGACGGGTTGATATAGTACCCTTGATTGCTGTAAATGAGATTCAGGTGCTGGTGCTCACCGTCGCGGCCCGTGGTCCAGGCCCTGATTGGATATGCCGGGCGGAAGTGGGTATTTCCAGTGACAACGCGCTTCAACGTTGTGTGGGCGGATGCCCGGAAGAACATTGCCGGTGTTCTCCGGAGGCTGTTGCGCCCGTGGCGGCCGGAGAGACAGAGAAGCAGTGCCGTCGCGAGGGACAGCGTCATGGAGGGCGCGGTCCCCGCGGAGGACGCCGGGAGATGTAGTTCTCCCGGCGGCCGAACGAGACAGAGAGTCAGCGCCCTCGCGCGGGACCGCGTCACAGAGGGCACGGTCCCCGCGGGGGCCGCCGGGAGAAGTAGTGCCCGGCTAGCGCAGCAAGGGAAAGTCCCCAGTAGTCTACCGCCTAAGGGGCAGGCGGGGAGTCTGGCAAGAAGGAGGGAGGGATGCTGGAAGAGAGGAAAAGGGGAGGGGATGCTGAAAGAGAGGAAGAGGGGAGGGGAAAGGGGAAAGAAAAGGTATGGAAAGGGGGTGAGAGGGAACAGAGATGGAGAGGTGAGAGAGAAAAAATGAAATCAAAGGAAGAGAAAAAAAAGGGATAGGAACAAGAAAGAAGGGGGGGGAAGGGGGAAAAAAAGGGAAGGGGGAAGGGGAAAAAGGAAAAAAGCAGACAAGAGGCAAGACAAAAAAGGGGGGAAAAAAAGGAAGGAGAAAGAGAAGGAGAGAGAAGGAAAAGAGAGAGAAGGGGAGACAAAACAAGAGGGGGGGGGGAAGAGGGGCAAAGAGGACCAAAGATGGGGAAGGGGAGGGGGGAGCAAAGACTCAAGGTGGGGAAAAGGAATTAACGGTGCTAGGGAGGGGGGAAAAAAGGAAAAAGAAGAAGAAAGGGAAAAAAAAGGGGGAAAAAAAGAGTGAAGGGGAGTTAAGGTATGTGCAGAATGGGGGCAGGGAAGGCAGAGGACTGAGAGAATATGTAAGTCAAGAAAACGGTCTAATGTGAGAGAGAAAACCAGGGTATCTCATCATTTAGACCCACCGTATTGGTGTGTAGCCTCCAAATCCAGCGTTGTTCAGCCCTAAACAGTTTATTTGACATGTTGGGAGTTGTGAGTGGAAATTGCTCGAGAATCGTCCATGACATATCGTCTGGAGAGTGATTTTTTAGCAGGAAATGGCTGGTAAGTTTAGTTGCGTCGCGTTTGCACCGAATCGTACTTCTATGCTCACAGATTCTGGTGCTGACCTTTCTGGTGGTCATACCCACATATTTGAGTGGGCAAGGGCATTTGATAAGATAGACCACGTTCTTACTGTTACAATTTGTAAGCGATTTTTGAACCCAAGGGGTTTTTAGGTCAAGGTTGATGGAAGTGGATCTACGTGTCAGGCAGCACACGCTGCAATTGCCACATGGGTAGTGGCCTTTGGGAGGTGCGGTCTGCCAAAGCGTAGTCTGTGTTGTACGAGGCTTATCTTTAGGTCTTGTATGAACCACGATATCGCGTATATTGGTTGCCCTTTTATACGCATGTAGTGGCAGTTCAAAGGGTAAACCACCTGATGTGAGGATCTTCCAATTGTCTTTTATGATTTTTTGAATTGTGTTGGATAAAGGGTTGAACGTGGTGACGCACACAATTTTCTCAAGGTCTGGTTTGGATGTTCGGGGTTGCAGCAACTGATCCCTGTTATTGTTGCGCGCTCTCTTACGGGCTCTCCTGATCAAGTGTGGGGGGTGGTCCTTGGTGTGTAACTTGTTGGTTAACTTATCAGCGTGTTTTTGGTAGTCAGCCGCAGACAAACAGTTCCGTCTAAGACGTAAGAACTGACCGACTGGGAGGTTATTTCTCAGAGCTCGTGGGTGGAAGCTCTGGTATTGTAGCAGGTTGTTGCAGTCCGTCGGTTTGTAGTACACTTCTGTGGACAGACCACCATCGTGTTCGTAGATGAGTAGGTCAAGGAACGGTAGTTTATTGTCCCCTATGTTCATGGTAAAGATAAGGAAGGGGTTGGCCCCGTTGAGCCAGACAGTGAAAGCGAGAGCCTCTTCTTTACTGCCAGTCCATATCAGCAGTACGTCATCAATGTATAGTTTCCAGAGTTTTATCTGGTCTCGGTAGGGGTTGTCATCGTTGAGAACCACCAGTTTCTCGAAATTGTCGACATACAAGCATGCCAAACTAGGGGCAAAAGTGCTGCCCATAGATGTCCCTTTTGTCTGTAGGAAGAAACTTTCTTCAAATTTGAAGAAGTTTCTTGTGAGAGCAAGGTGCGCTAGGTCCAGTACGAAACCCGGGGGGTGGGTTTTGGATTCATCCATATCTGCTTCTAGGAGGTTGCTTATCACTTCCAGGGTGGCTTCTTGAGGGATGTTTGTATATAGCGATTCCACGTCTAGGGTGATTAGGAGTTCTTTTGTCTTGTCAAAGGATAAGGATTCCAGTAACAGTAGGACATGGGTAGTGTCCTTGAGATAAGTCGGGATTCTTTTAACCAATGGTTGTAGGAAGAAATCCACAAACTTGGATAGGGGCTCTAACACTGAACCTATCCCAGATACTATAGGTCTCCCGGGGGGTGGAATCTTTTCTTTATGTACTTTTGGTAAGATATAGAAGTACAGGATTTTTGGATTAGCTTGTATTAGAAAGGCTGCCTCGTGTTCTGTGAGCCAGTTATTCTCCGTACCTTTTGTCACTAGGAAGGCAATTTCTTCTTGGACATCTGGTGTAGGGTCACGAGCCAACCGTTTGTAATGTTTAGTGTTACTCAGAAGTCGCTCACGTTCATCTTTGTACATTTTGTGTGGGAGAATCACCGTTGCCCCACCCTTGTCTGCTGGTTTTATAATAATGTTCGGGTCGGCTGTGAGGTTCTTGAGTGCCTCTTGCTCCTCCTTGCTCTTGTTATGGAATATTTTGTTAGATGTCTTAGTGAGCCCATTGATCTTAAGAGACACTGACTTCTCGAATACCAGCACCTCAGGGGGCATTTGACCTGCTGCGGGACAGAATGTCGGCTTCGGTCGCAGTCCTGTGTTTTGCTCAGGGGTCTCATATTCCTTTCCAAGGAAGAAGGTTTTTAAGCGAATCTTGCGGAACAAGCCTGCTAATTCTGCTCTGGTTTTAAACAAATCGACTTGTGGGGTCGGCACAAAATTTAGACCTTTACTTAAAGCTCGAGTTTCGGCTTGACTTAATGACCGTTTGCTTAAGTTAATGATATTGGTTGTTTTATCTGCGTTTAGTTTAGCTGTGTCTTGCTCGTCCCTGGGGTGGCCTCCCTGTATGCTGGGTTTTCCATGGTATCCTCTTTTGGGCGCCACTGCACTTCTTTTCTCCTCCCTTTGCCCCTCCCATGACCTCTGTCTAAAAAAGGAGGTGGGGGGTCGGAGTAGGACCATTGGGCAGGGTGCTGCAGAAAGGGTGCTTGGTATTGTGGTGGGGGACCACACTGATTGGGCCAGCCCCATTGTTGGTTGAAATACGGGGGGCAAGGGAGGTTGCAAGGGCTGGTAGTTCCATCTACCACGACGTTGTCCACGTCGTCCGCGGCGCTGTCGTGTGTTTCCTGATGAGTTGCTGTCACTATCTGAGCTCATGTTGCTGCCTGAGGAAGTCTTGGACGTGTTGTTGGAGGTTTTGGCTACATAATCAGGTTTGGTATAGGGGTATACCTTTTCTTGGGAGAACCGGTTTAGATCTTTTTGAAATTTCGCTATTTTTTACTGGGTCAGGTATTCTTTATATTCATTCATATTCCTGTTCACCTCCTCCAATTTCTTTTTGAAGGAGAGGATACTCACGCCTGATTTGAGATTATTTTTGCTAGTTTTAATCTGGATTAGTAGGGTCTCGGATAATCTGGTAGCAGTTTTTATAATTAGTATCAGCCAGTCTTGTGTACATTTCCACACTATAAGGGCCCAGTCTTTTCGAAACTCCAGATCGTCTAAGAATATGCGTGGTTCATTGGTGACAAGTAACCCATTGGGTGCTGAGTTACTACGGAGGTATTCCGTCAGGACAGCTCCATGTAGAATGGTCTTAATCTGGGAGCGTTTCAGCTCTACTAGAGTATCCCAGTCTCCAAGTTGGGATAAGCTCTTGGATAGGGCTGTGTCCCCAAAGAGAGATGGGGCTGATAGGATTGCTGATACGTCTTCGTCGTTGAAAGAAAGGCCTTCTGCCATGGTGAGGGGGGAGTGGTGGATAAGAGTGGGGGGAGGGGGGAGGAGAGCCTGGGCACTGAAGGGGACAGGACAAGCCAGATGTACTTGCTGGGGGGAAGAAGAAGGGGGCTCTCGCAGCCGAAGGGCTGCTCTATTACCATAACACACAGGGAGAGAAATTGTGGGAGTGGGCGGTTAATGGAGAACTCAACCGTACTCAACTCCCAAAAACCAACACAGAAGCACAATTGGGAGTACGGGGTTCTTGTATCGGGGGCAGGTCAGTAGTGTATCATTTGTAGCACTAGGCCCCTCGTGAGCCTCAACTAGAGGCGAGAAAAGGGTGGACTAAGGTGTATGGTGTGGGAGGGGAATTTCCTTTACGGACTAGGTGGTCTCACACACTCAATGGTGTCATTCTTCATCATATGACCACCTAGCCCCACCCAGGTAGGACAATGCCACCTGGGCGGACTCAACCTCACTGTTAAAGGAACAGGAGGGAGTGCGTAAATCAATTCTGGTTCTGGAACGGGATCCAGCTAGACTAAGAAATAAAAACACCTAAACAGATACCTATGTAAATATTTTAATAGGAGGTTCTGTTTGATGTGATTAAAAAGAAGACTGGGATGCCAAAGTGAGAGCAATGACTCACTGGGTCTCCTATCTAAAAGGAAAAAGCCGACATGTTTCTGCCCTCAAAATTGAGCTATGGAAGGTCTCGGGCATTCATCAGGGCGCAGGATCCCTGCTGTACATGTTTAGTAAGCGTTATATAGATGGTGATAATTAAGTAGAAACTAGTGACACCCGGAAGGGCGGAGGGCCTACCTTGCCGAGGGAATACCTGGGGAGTACCTAAAGGAAGTAAAACAAATCAGTCCGGTACTAGGGGTGACAAAGTGACACAGCAATACACGGCAATCCACAACACACGTGAAAGGAAGCATGCACAGCGTAGCAATACTGGGTGCGTAAGGCATATTTCACATAAAAAATGATATAACACGTCTTGGCGTGACGGACAACAAGGAAGGGGAGAGTATCTTACCCTATCACAAGAGGCTATTAGCCTCCGGTGTCCAGGAGAGGGAGCGTCCCCTTATAATCAGACTCTAAGGTAAGGGAAGAAGGAAAAGGGGGAGAAGCCACTTGAGAGGAAAAAGGGGCAGACTGGGGAGGAAGACCCCTAGGACAACGAGGGCAATGCCCTGGAAAGGTCAGCACCAGAATCTGTGAGCATAGAAGTACGATTCGGTGCAAACGCGACGCAACTAAACTTACCAGCCATTTCCTGCTAAAAATCACTCTCCAGACGATATCTTATGGACGATTCTCTAACAATTTCCACTCCCAACTCCCAACATGTCAAATAAACTGTTTAGGGCTGAACAACGCTGGATTTGGAGGCTACACACCGATACGGTGGGTCTAAATGATGAGATACCCTGGTTTTCTCTCTCACATTAGACCGTTTTCTTGACTTACATATTCTCTCAGTCCTCTGCCTTCCCTGCCCCCATTCTGCACATACCTTAACTCCCCTTCACTCTTTTTTTCCCCCTTTTTTTTCCCTTTCTTCTTCTTTTTCCTTTTTTCCCCCCTCCCTAGCACCGTTAATTCCTTTTCCCCACCTTGAGTCTTTGCTCCCCCCTCCCCTTCCCCATCTTTGGTCCTCTTTGCCCCTCTTCCCCCCCCCCCTCTTGTTTTGTCTCCCCTTCTCTCTCTTTTCCTTCTCTCTCCTTCTCTTTCTCCTTCCTTTTTTTCCCCCCTTTTTTGTCTTGCCTCTTGTCTGCTTTTTTCCTTTTTCCCCTTCCCCCTTCCCTTTTTTTCCCCCTTCCCCCCCTTCTTTCTTGTTCCTATCCCTTTTTTTTCTCTTCCTTTGATTTCATTTTTTCTCTCACCTCTTCATCTCTGTTCCCTCTCACCCCCTTTCCATACCTTTTCTTTCCCCTTTCCCCTCCCCTCTTCCTCTTTTCCAGCATCCCCTCCCCTTTTCCTCTCTTCCAGCATCCCTCCCTCCTTCTTGCCAGACCCCCCCGTCTGCCCCTTAGGCGGTAGACTACTGGGGACTTTCCCTTGCTGCGCTAGCCGGGCACTACTTCTCCCGGCGGCCCCCGCGGGGACCGTGTCCTCTGACGCCGTCCCACGCGAGGGCGCTGACTCTCTGTCTCTCCGGCCGCCCCGGGCGCAACAGCCTCCGGAGCACACCGGCAATGTTCTTCCGGGCATCCGCCCACACAACGTTGAAGCGCGTTGTCACTGGACATACCCACTTCCGCCCGGCATATCCAATCAGGGCCTGGACCACGGGCCTGAATCTCATTTACAGCAATCAAGGGTACTATATCAACCCGTATCTCGCAGGCCACTTTACTCAAGCGGTCCTGTGAGATGTCAGTCTAGGCGCATAGAGAGCGCCCGCCTTTGATGCAGTGAGTGAGCTGGCCACCATTGGACATACAGATAAGAATTTTCTCCCTTCTTCCCCCTTCCCCCCTGTTTTCCTCCACTTCTTCTCCACTGCTTCACTTTTTAGCCTGTGTTGCGGTGTTCCTGATCTTCTCTTGCCTATATCATTATTAACCTTCTCTGCTACCCTACTCCCTCCTTTGTCCTCCCCTTCCTATCCTTCCCCCTATTTACTATCAGCCCCCATTTTACTAATTCTTCCTGTCCATGTCTCTACCTCTATACTTAGGGTCTGGACCCGATTAGGTGTCAATATTTCCAGGGCATTGCCCTCGTTGTCCTAGGGGTCTTCCTCCCCGGTCTGCCCCTTTTTCCTCTCACGTGGCTTCTCCCCCTTTTCTTTCTTCCCTTACCTTAGAGTCTGACTATAAGGGGACGCTCCCTCTCCTGGACACCGGAGGCTAATAGCCTCTTGTGATAGGGTAAGATACTCTCCCCTTCCTTGTTGTCCGTCACGCCAAGACGTGTTATATCATTTTTTATGTGAAATATGCCTTACGCACCCAGTATTGCTGCACCGTGCATGCTTCCTTTCACGTGTGTTGTGGATTGCCGTGTATTGCTGTGTCACTTTGTCACCCCTAGTACCGGACTGATTTGTTTTACTTCCTTTAGGTACTCCCCAGGTATTCCCTCGGCAAGGAAGGCCCTCCGCCCTTCCGGGTGTCACTAGTTTCTACTTAATTATCACCATCTATATAACGCTTACTAAACATGTACAGCAGGGATCCTGCGCCCTGATGAATGCCCGAGACCTTCCATAGCTCAATTTTGAGGGCAGAAACATGTCGGCTTTTTCCTTTTAGATAGGAGACCCAGTGAGTCATTGCTCTCACTTTGGCGTCCCAGTCTTCTTTTTAATCACATCAAACAGAACCTCCTATTAAAATACTTACATAGGTATCTGTTTAGGTGTTTTTATTTCTTAGTCTAGCTGGATCCCGTTCCAGAACCAGAATTGATTTACGCACTCCCTCCTGTTCCTTTAACAGTGAGGTTGAGTCCGCCCAGGTGGCATTGTCCTACCTGGGTGGGGCTAGGTGGTCATATGATGAAGCATGACACCATTGAGTGTGTGAGACCACCTAGTCCGTAAAGGAAATTCCCCTCCCACCCCATACACCTTAGTCTACCCTTTTCTCGCCTCTAGTTGAGGCTCACGAGGGGCCTAGTGCTACAAATGATACACTACTGACCTGCCCCCGATACAAGAACCCCGTACTCCCAATTGTGCTTCTGTGTTGGTTTTTGGGAGTTGAGTACGGTTGAGTCCTCCATTAACCCCCCACTCCCACAATTTCTCTCCCTGTGTGTTATGAATGTATCATTAGACAGATGTTATTTCTTGGGTAGGTTTCGGGTTAGCAGTCGGGGTGCGGTGAGGGTCATTTAATATTGGATACATGTGGACATTTTATCCATAAGGGATACGGTTGGCGGAAGGTGTTACTGGTGATTAAAGTTCAGAATGGGGAGGTGGTGAGGAGCTACAAGAAGTAGAGACAGCTGGAGAGAAGGTGTGAGAAGGTGACTCTCCAGTGAGAGGGTTAAATTGAGAGAGGCATGGAGAGAGACAAGGAGGGAATATGAGAGAGGAGGAGAAAGAAAGATAGGCTGGAGGGATTGAGAGAGTAGGAAATGGAGGGAGAACTTGGGGAATGAGAATGATTAATGAATTAATAGTTCAGGGTATATCCATGGTCTTATTTTCAATTTTTTTCTTTAAAGATGATCCACAGGTCACATCCGCGGTATCAGTAAATATTAACGATGTGAGAGAATCACCCCGTCAGGAGCCGCAAGAGCCTGTGAGGAAACACTCAGGTAGGAGTAATCCGACATTAATGAGCAGATTTTTATCATCTTAACTAACGCATTTTACTGATGTTGCTACATGAAGTCTTGGGCACACCGAGAGGTGGTGGGATGGGGCACCTCTGATTCTAGTAAAGCTGCAGCAGGAAGATTGGAGTCAGTGAGGTCTGACTCTCTGTGACTGTCGGAAGATTGGTGTTAGTGAGGTCTGACTCTCTGTGACTGTGTCGGAAGATTGGAGTTAGTGAGGTCTGACTCTCTGTGACTGTGTCGGAAGATTGGAGTTAGTGAGGTCTGACTCTCTACGACTGTCGGAAGATTGGAGTTAGTGAGGTCTGACTCTATGACTGTGTCGGAAGATTGGTGTTAGTGAGGTCTGACTCTATGACTGTGTCGGAAGATTGGAGTTAGTGAGGTCTGACTCTCTGTGACTGTGTCGGAAGATTGGAGTTAGTGAGGTCTGACTCTCTACGACTGTCGGAAGATTGGAGTTAGTGAGGTCTGACTCTCTGTGACTGTGTCGGAAGATTGGAGTTAGTGAGGTCTGACTCTCTGTGACTGTGTCGGAAGATTGGAGTTAGTGAGGTATGACTCTTTACGACTGTCGGAAGATTGGAGTTAGTGAGGTCTGACTCTCTGTGACTGTGTCGGAAGATTGGAGGTAGTGAGGTCTGACTCTCTATGACTGTGTCGGAAGATTGGAGTTAGTGAAGTATGACTCTGTGACTGTCGGAAGATTGGAGTTAGTGAGGTCTGACTCTCTGTGACTGTCGGAAGATTGGAGTTAGTGAGGTCTGACTCTCTACGACTGTGTCGGAAGATTGGAGTTAGTGAGGTCTGACTCTCTGTGACTGTGTCAGAAGATTGGAGTTAAAGAGGTATGACTCACTACGACTGTCGGAAGATTGGAGTTAGTGAGGTCTGACTCTGTGACTGTGTCGGAAGATTGGAGGTAGTGAGGTCTGACTCTCTATGACTGTGTCAGAAGATTGGAGTTAGTGAGGTCTGAATCTCTGTGACTGTCGGAAGATTGGTGTTAGTGAGGTCTGACTCTCTGTGACTGTGTCGGACGATTTGTGTTAGTGAGGTCTGACTCTCTGTGACTGTGTTGGAAGATTGGTGTTAGTGAGGTCTGACTCTCTATGACTGTGTCGAAAGATTGGAGTTAGTGAGGTCTGACTCTCTATGACTGTTGGAAGATTGGAGTTAGTGAGGTCTGACTCTCTGACTGTCGGAAGATTGGAGTTAGTGAGGTCTGACTCTGCGACTGTGTCGGAAGATTGGTGTTAGTGAGGTCTGACTCTCTGACTGTCAGAAGATTGGAGTTAGTGAGGTCTGACTCTGTGACTGTGTCAGAAGATTGGAGTTAGTGAGGTATGACTCTCTATGACTATCTGAAGATTGGAGTTAGTGAGGTCTGACTCTCTATGACTGTGTTGGAAGATTGGAGTTAGTGAGGTCTGACTCTCTATGATTGTTGGGAAGATTGGAGTTAATGAGGTCTGACTCTCTGTGACTGTTGGAATATTGGAGGTAGTGAGGTCTGACTCTCTATGACTGTCGGAAGATTGGAGGTAGTGAGGTCTGACTCTCTGTGACTGTCGGAAGATTGGTGTTAGTGAGGTCTGATCCTCTGACTGTCGGAAGATTGGTGTTAGTGAGGTCTGACTCTCTGGGACTGTGTTGGAAGATTGGAGTTAGTGAGGTCTGACTCTCTGTGACTGTGTTGGAAGATTGGTGTTAGTGAGGTCGGACTCTCTATGACTGGTGGAAGATTGGAGTTAGTGAGGTCTGACTCTCTGACTGTGTTGTAAGATTGGAGTTAGTGAGGTCTGACTCTTTGTGACTGTCGGAAGATTAGTGTTAGTGAGGTCTGACTCTCTGTGACTGTCGGAAGATTGGAGTTAGTGAGGTCTGACTCTCTATGACTGTGTCGGAAGATTGGAGTTAGTGAGGTCTGACTCTCTATGACTGTCGGAAGATTGGAGTTATTGAGGTCTGACTCTCTATGACTGTGTCGGAAGATTGGAGTTATTGAGGTCTGACTCATCTGTGACTGTGTCGCAGGGGCTTCCATCACTGTGATCAAACCCTCCAGGCACATTAGGTAAAGTTGTGCCTTGTTTTACCAGCAACTCCTGGGACAAACCACAAATAATAGTTTCTCTGTATTAAAGCAATTATGTAAGTAATTCTAACTGTGTACTTCTTCATTCAATAGATAATGAAGATTTAATGAGAGAGAGGAACAAAGAATATTTAGAATGTATTAATACGACAACACCATTGAAATCTTTAAGTGGAATAGCCAAACTGACGGGCCTCCAGAACTCTGAAACCAGCACAAACTCTGGAAGCCAACCCTGGTCTGACATGAACTGGGGACTTGAAGAAGTAAACAGTACTCATTGTGAAAAGGTTGCCTGTAGTCCGACATATCTCGGTTTACAAGAAAGAAGTCTCCAAATACCAGTGTCTGGTGAGTGTCCTGAAAGTGAAAGTCCTTTGAGAAATACAGTATTTTATACAAATCAGCAGAACAGTCCGCTAAACTGGACCTGGTATACGTGTCCTGAATGTGGGAAAGGCTTCAGCAAGAACACAAATCTAAAGTTACACATGAGGACGCACACCGGCGAGAAGCCGTACCAGTGCCTCGAGTGCAAGAAGTGCTTCAGTATGAAGAGCTCTCTCGATCGGCATCAGAGAACACACACGGGCGATCGACCATATCAGTGCAGCGAATGTGACAAAAGCTTCAACGTGAAGTCCAATCTAACTATGCATTTTAGGATCCATACAGGAGAGAGGCCTTACCAGTGCACTGACTGCGACCAGGCCTTCCCCCGAAAAGATCATCTGATCCTGCACCAGAGAACACACACAGGAGAAAGACCTTTCGAATGTTTTGCATGCGGGAAGCGCTTCAGTATGAAAGGAACTCTCTATAAACACCAGTCTACGCATGTTTTTAAGGAAGCCTGAAAGGCGCATCTCCTCTACTCCTCTACAGACCACACTGTACTGCGCTATAATTATGGGCTTCATTCTTGTCATTGCATTCCTCAAAAAGTGACTTTAACCAGCCCTTCTGTTTGTTATCCATGGCTCTTTGTTACCCATGAAGTATCTTCTGCTTATATAATAACTCAGTCTTACGAGCCGTCCGTTAGTTTCTTTGCTCTTCGTATTTCCTGTCCCGCCTTCAGCCGTATGATTGTAGGACAAACAGGCGTGTAGCTCATGTGTATCTCCTGTGCGGCCCCAGCTCCGGTCAGTCCCCGCCCCAGACACCCCGCGTCAGACTCCAGGGTCTGGGCGCTGCTGGTCTCCGCAAGGGACTCCGGCGTTTATAAACATGTCTCAAGACATTTGGCACTTTTTAATTATTGGGTTTTGAATTCTGGTTATTTGGTTATTCTGCCATTTCCTTCACTAACAACTCTTTATTAACTGAACTCAGATTACTTAAATATTCTAGATCTTATTTGGTCCATTTCGCAGAAACCTAACCTTAAACATAATTTGTGTGTGAGGCCTGGTTCCATCTGGAATGCTAAAAGTAGCCAGAGGTGACATTTAACTAACACTGGCGTAATTCATGTTATTTCAGAAATTTAACGTTCTGCCTGTTACTTAGAGTTCCTGAAATAACACCATTATGCAACAAAATGTACCTACAAACGTGCAGTTTGCTGTAAACATTTACCATGAACACGCAGACGGAAAATGAGAAGCTGTTTATTTATTTTTGCACAATTTTTTTTTAAGTATGAAATGCATTCTTGTGTCAAAAAGTGATGCGAGGACCCATCTCAGGCTAAAATAGGGGACAAAATTACAGATTTTCATTTGCGTAATCACACGTAATTTTGCTGAAATTTACAGGAAAGCAAATTGCACACATTTCACACCCTCCAGTTAAAAGAATGAAAATGCAAGTACATTCTATGTGAAGAGGTTTGAAAAATATTGCAGCAGGTAAAAAAGGATGGTTTAAAAGCAAAAGCTCCCACGTTAAATAATGCACTAATTAAATTGCATTTGTGACCAGATCGCTGTAATTTTCTGTCTCCGGATCAGCTAAACTTCAGCTTGGTTTTGTGCAGCTGTTTGGAGGGAGTATGAAGCAAAGTACTGAATTTGTCCTGTACTCTGCGTTCTTTGAAGCGCCTTGCTTTGACTTTAAGGTGTTTATGTCACCGTTGTGTGGGAAGTTATATTCTCATTGCTCCTTTTTCTTTTGTTGTTGTCAGTAAACTAGCCCTGCAGTGCACTTAGTTCTTCTTCAGCTAATAAGATGCAGGGGATTCTCCTCTACAGCTGTGTTCCTTGACCTCAGTAAACCAGGCCTTGCAGTAAACCTGCCTTGTTTTATCTTCGTGGCCAGTGCAGACTTGGAAAGGTGCGGAATAGTCTTCCCTCCGGCTACTTTTGGTGTCAGTAGAGCAGCCCCGCAGTGCTCAGTCCTTTGCTTTTGTTCGACTAATAAACAACTTTGTGTGATGCTTGGTGTCAGTATTGAAAGCGATGCCTGGATTTGGGATTTCATCAGTAACTGTGACTGAATATGTATTCATTGCTAACGCATAGAAACCATTTCAGTGAGAAACCTGACACTGCCTGGGGTCCACCGATACCCTGTGATGTGGGATACACCCGAGACTGCGACTCGAATCGAATCGTTCGAATGTTCGTCAGTCAGACGTGTTTGAAACTTGGATTTACAAAGCTCATATCAGAGAATGCTTATTCCTTCACAAAGAGAAGTAAAGCCCAACAGGGGATACGTTTCATTGCAGCTGTGCATATGTTCTTATACTTTTCAGCGTCCGTAAGACTCGCGAAATTAATGTCAGACTGCATTGCTTTCCATTCAATGTCATTTTGAAGTGTGACCATCTGCATTTCCATGGTGTCAGAGTCAAGGTTGAGAAGCTCTAACTTTCTCAGAAATGCCACTAACATCCACCCCCATGAAGGGGTTTGAAGTAAACATCACACAGGGCTCCAGTTGCTCCGCATCACTAAATCTGTCGCTGACCTCTTGATGAAGCACCATCTGGAGCCTCCTGTATCTTTCTATGTTCAGCTTTGTTCCCTGAAAGGATTTGGAGCACAGAGGGAACGTCCTGCAAGATGGCAGGTGGCACGGGTCCCGGGAACAGTACTGCTTGCGCCACTTGCACGATAACAGGCTTTCCGGCCTCTGCTGCTCGAGCGCACCTGCTGCTCTGCTCCGGCACGCGTCTCGTGGTGCCAGGCTGTGAAAGGCAGGTGATGCACATACGGAGTTCAGCAACAACCTCATCATCTTCAGCCCTTCCCGCCCCAGCTAAGCTCAGTTAGGCCAATCTGAGCAGCTGGTTTGGGTGAGATAAAGATGTGGGGCATGAGTTACTTACAGGGGTTCGGCGAGCAACTGGTAGCTCACGATCTACCGGTTGGAGACCCCTGTTTTAGCTGAAGGAATCCCCATTTTGTCAGAAGGGATGTTTTAAAAAAAAAAAAAAAAAATTCTGGGATTAGAGTGCTCATGTTTCCATGACTACTCTAGATATATCTGCCAGCCTTAATCAGATCTCCTGAAATAATTTGCCTGGATTAATCGGGAATTTAACTCCCTGTTCATACAATCTGAAGTATTTTCTTGTGCTCAACCATTGCGCTATTTGCTCAAATGTATCTCGGCTAACCCAAATGTCGGTATCTAAATCACCAATTTTGGGTTTGAGATGCAGGCCTATTTTATGACCACTCCCAGTGTATCTGCTTACCTTAATCAAATCTCACAATTTAATATGTAGTAATATCCTTCTAAAAACTGCAAACGTTCTGTTTTAGTTCCACCATCAGGTGAATCCTTCCAAGAATCAAAACTATAGTTAGGTTGTTTGTGTTGAAGAAATGTGGCAAAGTATTCTTCTATCTTTGAGAGTTAGTGAATAATTTTGATAGCAGTTATCAATTGGTGGATTACAGAACAAAAAACACCATAGTGCGGTTATTGTGTTCTGATTGTTCCATTGATTTTGTATAATGAATTATTCATTTATGAAGCGAAGCGGGTTACGTTTTGTATTTGACTTGTAGTACTCCATGAGAGTGCATGTGTTTCCAGTCTGTTTCCTACACTCTCCTCATTATTTTGTTGTCCCATCCTTGCTTGCCTGTTGTTGCTTACACCCACCCTCCTTCCATTGGTGCTTGCCTGTTGTTGTTTGCCCCATTATCTGTATCTCTTATGTTGGCTGCCTGGTTGTGTGGTTTTAGGAAAGAGGGGTTTGGGGCCCACTTTTTTCGCACCCCCTGCAGCTGATGGAAAGTGAGAGTCCAGCTTAAGAAATTATATGACACCAGGGTCTGCTGGAGAGTCAGACAGAGTGCTGTGTGTGTTGTGTGTTTGAGTGTGCCAGGACCCTGACTGAGAACCAGGTGATCCCCAAAACTGAGTGAAATTACTAACTACAGTGTACATACACAGACCAACGTATGTAGCTACATGTACAGTGCTGGTTCTCTCGCTTTTGTCTCTTTTTCTCTCTCTCCTCTCCCTCTCTCTCTATGCCTCCCTCCCTCCCTCCGTCCGTCCCAATCTGCCTCTCTCTCTTTCTTTCTCTTGGTTGCTCCCTCGCCATCTCTTTTTCTCAGTCTCTTGCTCTCACCCTTTCTCTTCTTTTCTACCCCCTCAGCTGCTCTTGCCTCTTTTTCCCCTCCATCCACATCTCTTGCACCATTTCCGTTTTTTTCTCACCCTCCACTCTTTCTGTCCTCCTCCATCTCTAACTCTTAGTCTCTCCCTCTTTCTCTCTTCCTTTTTTCCTCTGTCCCCCTCATCCTTTCTCCCTCCTCTCTCTGATTCTCTTTCCTCCATCTCTAATGACCCCTTTCGATATTCTCCTATCATCGATCTCTCATCCCTCCACTCCGTCTGTCCTCTCTCCCCCTTTCGATCGCCTTTAATGGTTCTGCCATGCCAGCGCAAGCATGCCAGCATATAACCATGTTGTTGATGGACATATGCAATCCTTTCTCCAATTTCCCAAGCTACGAGCCTGTCTGAACACATGACGAAATATTTTTCCTTTCTGCATAAAATTCAGTTATGTTGCATTCTGAATAATAGTTTCCACCTTTCCATATATTTACTGCTAAACTTACCTAAACCTCAGCATTTGTTTTTGTGCAAGACTGTAAATCTTGTTTACAACTAATTAAAACACCATGTTGGATTAGTGTTCACTTAATTTGCATTTATTTCTACATCGGCCTGAGGGAGACCATGTTCGTTCATTGCATCCCTTTTGTGAATTCTGCCAGTGTCTGTTCGGTACCCAGATGAACAGAAAAGATGTGACGTTGCAGCCTTTCTACTTAGTGTGCCACTGCAGCAGGCAGTATTTCATTAAACACAAGGGAATATGGATTAATTCAGGGGTCTCCAACGTTTTCTGTAATAAGACTTACTGTTGCTGGAATGAGAATTTACCTTATATGAACAAGAAACAAGAGGCATCTAGCAAAACAGAAAAATGCTTTAATTAAACATTACAGCTGGGAGAGCAGCACCGGGGTTTGAGGACTGTCTCTCACTATACAAAAAATTTAAGCACGTTCTATACAATTCTCTGGGTGCAATAAAGTCATAAAAAACATTCTTTCCTTAGTAAAAAAAAAAATCAAACAGTTGTCAAGGAGTCATAAACATAATTCCAGGTAGGGAATCCAGGTGGGCCATTACCTGGTGGGGACACAGTGTGGGCCAGCGACTACGTGTCCAGATGTCCGGCCTGAGGGACGCGTGATTACTGCATGTGCTGTGTACTGATTGGTTAAGTGTACCTAACTACATGTGGCATCTAACTTTATGGTGTTTTGGGAATGCACGCGTCCCGCTGACCAGGTTTGTTCTATTGCGGCCAGTCTCCGGGGACCATTGAAATGTTGCTGCCTGTCTGTGGGATCTGACCTACGTTTTGTGATTTGGCTGTCAACTAAGCGTTACTCCAACGGTGGCCTGTAAGCCATTAACCTTCAGGCCTGGGTCGCAGAGCCTGCCTAACCTTGTACCTACGTGCTGGGGTTGACGGAGAGATCATGACACGGGGAATCTAACAACGGTGATGCGACATGTATACAAAAGTATATCTAGTGTCATGAAGGAAAATGACAGGAATCCAAGAGTCCAGGAAGTTCTTGATAGTCAGATGTATTTATTCTGGATCATCTTCACAGAAAGAAACTCCATCCACATCTTAGGATCCAGCCTCCCCTCAATAACCACCATTCCATTCTAGAATATCTCTCTGGTCAAATACAATAGTACCACAGAGAAAGAGATGATAGGAACATACCAGTTGTACATAAATATACAAATTGAAATAAACATTAAAGGCAAAAGATACACAGTTCCAATAAATAACACTTCTCTTCCAGGGGATCCTCATCAATAGTCATAAACATTGAATATTCCCGCCCTTGTGCGGGGACCCCGGAGCATATATAAAATACACACATATTATACATGTGTAAAACAGCAATGCAGGCTATAATGTTAAAACAGGCTAAAATGCTTTACTTCTATGAAGTTTTTTTTTTTTTTTTTATATTATAAAATTACAATAGAGAATAAATATCTACGCAAGCCCCCAAAACTGGGCTTAGGAAAGCAAGCAGCAGTAAACTCTAGAGAAAAAGAGAAAAAACTGCATTGAAAAACAATGGAGCATTCTTAGCCAATAGGCTGCATGCAGGTTAACACAGGAGAACCATAAAAACTTTGGCACCGTGCCTTTAAGACCCTGAGCACCTCCAGTATCCCACCATGCCTCAGGGGTGAAGGAAAGGTGACAGTTGGTTCACAGTTAGGTCAGTTCTTTTTTCCGGCTTCTTCTGAGAGGATCCTGGAGCATTGAGCTCTCAGTTTTTCTGAGTTTTTCTCAGAAAAATCCTTTAAAAAAGCGTTTTTTCCTTTTTCATTTGACAAATAACATCTTTGTCTGAGCTTGGCAGTTTTTTCCTGACAGAAAAATGCCTTCACTTTTTGTCAAATGCCCTGCTTGTGGGAAGAAGAAGGCCCAGTCAGACCCACACTCTCTGTGTATAGTGTGCCTGCCTCAGAGTCACTGCCCTGACACTTGTAAGCACTGCAAGAATATGTCAAAGAGGATTCTGAAAGACAGAGAAAAGATCAGGCTGCATGGGCTTCAGGAGAAGCAGAAAACATCGTCCTCTTCACTTCCCAGACAACCAGCAGGCCATTCTCAGGAGAGAATGGCTAGGTCGACGTCAGCAGGTAGGAAAGTACCTGTTTGTTCCCCGTCGACGTCGTCGCTACCACCGTCTCACCGGCATAGGTCGACGGCGACACACCCGACGTCAAAGGAGACGGCGTCGAGGGAACACCATTGCAGGGGCAGGTCTCCGTCGACGGCAGCCCGCCGATCGACGTCGAGCCATCGCCGGCGTGCCCGGTCGCCGCCAAAGGCTGTGCGCCCCCGACGTCAAGAGACACGACATCGAAATCGCCACGACGGCATGAGAGACATCCGCCGTCGGCTTCCCACCGCTCCATGTCGAGGCACACAACGACGAGCAGGTCGAGGTCCAAAGATCGCCGTTCGACGTCGAGACACTCAACGTCGAAACACTCAACGTCGAAACACTCAACGTCGAAACACTCAACGCTGAGGCATGAGCAACCGGTGGGGCGCCCTTCGACGTCGACTCAGCCATCGACGTCAACACAGGTTTTACCTGTCCCGCAGGGAGTAGAACATCGCCCCACGCCAGACAAGGCCGCACCATCTCCAGTGGTCTCCATACCGAGCGACTCTTCTCGGTCAAGAGCGGCATCATCTGGGCATGTCTCGCCCATCAATCTATCTCCAAGATGGCTGGAGAGCCTTAACAGACCAGCGGCCTCCCCAGATTCGCAATATTCGCGAATGTACTCGCCTACTGCCTCCCTACCAAGAACGCCATCACAGACAGCAAGGGCAGGACGGGCTCGTTCTGCTCCTCGTCAACCGGCCGCGAGGCCTGGGCGCTCTGCTACAGCGTCTCGCAGCAGGTCTCGTTCTCAACGACGATCCAGGTCTCGTTCACGAAGAAGATCACCCTCTTGGTCGTCTTCAGGATCATCTGTCGGGCGTTATTCACCCACCCTAACAGATTCACCACCTGCCAGGGTCTCACCGGTGGATGACATTACCACGTTTAACGAGGTGCTGCTAAGAGGAGCGCAGAAACTAAACATTGAAGTTCCAGAGCCATCTACCTCCTCATCAGTCATCTTTGAGACTCTACAACAGAGATCAGCATCAAAAAAGCTGCTGCCTCTAGTGCCTGGTTTGCCATGGACACTTTTCTGGCCCCAGCCTCGCTCAAATCTGCCCCGGCTAGGATTCTCAAAAAAATACAAGGCTCCCGAACAGGACCCTCTGTTCCTAAGGAAGGATCCGCCACCGGACTCGGTAATATTAGCCGCAGCCCGAAAGACCCACTCGGTGGCATCATCATCCACGGTTCCCCCGGATAAAGAGAGCAGGCATCTAGACTCTCTGGGGAGAAATATATGCGGGACGGCGGCTTCGGCAATGAAAGTCTCCAGTGCTTCTGCACTCCTGGGTAGGTATGATCGTTCTCTGTGGGACTCTCTCAATAGATTCACAGAGAAATTGCCCAGAGAGGACAGACAAGATTTCCAAGAGATCCTGCAAGAAGGATGCCTGGTATCCAACCAGGTTATCAGCGCGGCAGCAGATTGGGCGGATTTAGCTGCACATGGGTACGCGCATGGAATCTGTGCAAGGAGGTCTTCCTGGCTGAAGCTCACTGGTTTAAAGCAGGAAGCACAACAACGCATCCTGAATCTCCCATTCGCCGGGAACTCTCTATTTGGTGCCCATGCAGACGAGGAAATGGCCCGCATGAAGACCAAGGTGGATACCATGAGGGCAGTGGGCCTGGAAAGAAAGAAAGATTTCAGGCGGAGGTACAGGCCTTATGACAGGCGCCCTTTCCAGCACAGGGTTCAAACCCCTCACTGGTCCCAAAGGTCACAGCAACGACAGGGACTCCCTCTTTTTCAGCGAAGGAACACAAGGGAGTGAGGGTCAAGTAGACCTCAGCAGTCCACTCCGAAAGCACCCACCAAACAATGAGATCTCGCTTCCCTCGACACTGTACACCACTCCGGTGGGGGGAAGTATTACAGCTTATCTTCACGAGTGGCACTCTATCACAAGAGACAAATGGGTGCTCAATATTGTCGAACATGGCTACTCTCTTCTTTTCAAACAGCCTCCACCACACTTGCCGCCAACCAAAGGCAATCCATCTCATCTCAGCCTGCTGCGCAAAGAGGCTCTCGCCCTCCTACAAAAGAATGCCATAGAAAAGGTTCCACCTGCGCACAGAGGAAAGGGGGTTTACTCCCGTTACTTTCTGGTGGCGAAGAAGGGTCGAGAGGGCGTTTTCAGGCCAATTCTGGACCTACGGCTGCTGAACAAATATATAAGGAAACAGAAGTTCAGGATGCTGGCACTTCACCAGATTTTCCCTCAGCTACATCAGGGAGGCTGGATGTGCTCCATCGACCTGCAGGATGCGTATTTTCACATCCCAATAGCTCCCAAACATCGAAAATTCCTGCGCTTCCAAGTAGCGTTACAGCATTACCAGTTCAGAGTTCTACCATTTGGCCTGAAATCTGCCCCACGCGTCTTCTCGAAATGTATGGCAGTGGTGGCGGCTCATCTTCGAAAACAAAAGATATTCATATATCCATACCTGGACGACTGGTTACTGAAGGCTTCTTCTCCGGAGCAGGCGAGAAGCCATCGGGACATTGTGCTCGGAGTTTGCGAGTCTCTAGGTCTTCAGGTCAATTACCAAAAGTCAACCTTGAGTCCAACACAGAACCTTCACTACCTGGGAGCTATCATAAACACAGAGCTCCAAAGAGTGTATCCTTCGGAGGAACGACTATCCTCAATAGACAGGAAGTGTCAGGACCTGTTGAGAGCCAACGCACCTACGGCACGTCAGGTGACATCGCTGCTGGGCTCCATGGCATCATGCATTTTTACTGTCCCAAATGCCAGACTCCACATGAGGCCCCTCCAAGAGGCATTGGAGAGCAACTGGAGCCAAAGGACAGGTCGCTGGGAGGACAGAGTGCGAATACCGGCGGTAGCACTTCAATCATTGAGATGGTGGATGCACAGACCTCACCTGTCAGTGGGTGCTCCGTTTCACCAGGTACTTCCATCCGACACCCTAGTAACGGATGCGTCTCTTCAGGGATGGGGGGCTCATCTGGGTCCCCTTCAAGCTCAGGGCCTGTGGTCAGACAAGGAAAAGCAGTACCACATCAATCTGCTGGAACTCAGAGCGGTCCATCTGGCTCTCAAGTCTTTCATACCACTAATTCAGGGGAAAACTCTCCTAATACAAACGGACAATACAACCACGATGTATTATTTGAACAAACAGGGGGGAACGAGATCCCTACCCCTATCTCGAGAGTCCCAAGCGATATGGCATTGGCTCCTGGCCAGAGGAATGTCACTTACAGCGGTCCACCTGCCAGGTCAGCAAAACGTGGAAGCAGATTTTCTGAGCAGACACCTAGAGGACGCTCACGATTGGGTCCTACACGGCAAAGTCGCAGAATACATCTTCGCGCAATGGGGTCGGCCTCAACTGGATCTCTTCGCAGACGAAGTAAACAAGAAATGCCCAGACTTCGCATCCAGGTTCTACCGTCCGGGATCTCGAGGGAATGCCCTGTTGATCGACTGGTCAGGGATATTTCTCTACGCTTTTCCACCGATTCCCCTCATACCGGCAGTGATCAACAAACTTTACAGATCCAGAACCAGAATGATTCTCATAGCGCCACAATGGCCCCGTCAATTCTGGTACACAGATCTCCTCAACCTGTCGGAAAAACCTCACAGGAGGCTGCCGTGCAGACCGGATCTTCTGAGCAGAATGGAGGGCAGAATTCTACATCCCAACCTACCCTCTCTGAGCTTAACAGCATGGCTCCTGAATTCCTGCAGTATGGGCACCTAGGGCTCTCACAGGAGTGCATGAACATCTTGAAAGAGTCCAAAAGGCCTTCCACGCGGCGTTCTTACGCTTTTAAGTGGAAGAGATTCTACATATGGTGCTGTCAACAAGGTCAGAATCCCATACGGGCTCAGGAGGATGTCATACTGTCCTATTTGCTTCATCTAGCAAAGTCCGGTCTGCAGGTATCATCTATTAAGGTACATTTGTCTGCTATTACAGCCTATCGCAAATCACCTTCTCAGGAATCCTTCTTTACGAAACCTGTAGTCAAGGATTTCTTAGAAGGTTTGAAAAAAGTTTTTCCGCCCCTTCGGAGACCTTCTCCTCCATGGGAACTGAACATAGTATTGGCAAAACGTATGGGCCCTCCTTTTGAACCTATACATAAGGCCTCTTTACTACACCTTACGTGGAAGACGGCTTTTCTAGTGGCCATTACTTCAGCGAGGAGGGTCAGCGAAATCCAGGCTTTGTCTTCCAAAGAACCGTACACGGTTTTTCATGACAATAGAGTGGTTCTGCGAACTCACCCATCTTTCCTTCCGAAGGTGGTGTCAGAATTCCATATCAATCAGACTATATCTTTACCGACTTTCTTTCCCAATCCGGAGACTCCGGCAGAGAAAGCATTGCACTCCTTAGACTTGAAAAGAGTGCTGAAATTTTATCTGGATAAGACAAAATTGATTAGACACTCTAACCGCTTGTTTGTAAATTATGGTCATTTGAGGACAGGAGAGGCAGCATCTAAACGAACGATATCAAGATGGATAGTTTCTTGTATTGTTACTACTTACCAGCTAGCTAATAAACAATTACTAGCGAGGCCTAAAGCACATTCCACAAGGGGAAAAGCGGCTACTGCTGCCCTCCTTAACAATGTTCCAATATCTGAGATTTGTAAGGCTGCTACATGGAAGTCTGTGCATACGTTTACTAGACATTACTGTTTAGACTCAGATGCAAGAGCGGATGCCCAAGTGGGGCAGGCCTCTGAGAAATTTATTTGCATAATACGTATCTATTCCTGCACTTCTATCGGACAGTCCGCAGGGTTTAGGGATGGGCTTGCTAATCTATTCAATGTTTATGACTATTGATGAGGATCCCCTGGAAGAGAAGGATAAGTTACTTACCTGTAAATCCTAGTTCTTTTCCAGGGGTATCCTCATCAAAGTCATAAACAACCCACCCTCCTCCCCGGACGCACGTCTCCTAGAAGTGCAGGACAGACTGTATTTTGAATCAGTTACACAGATTGTCACCGTAAAAAGAACTGACCTAACTGTGAACCAACTGTCACCTTTCCTTCACCCCTGAGGCATGGTGGGATACTGGAGGTGCTCAGGGTCTTAAAGGCACGGTGCCAAAGTTTTTATGGTTCTCCTGTGTTAACCTGCATGCAGCCTATTGGCTAAGAATGCTCCATTGTTTTTCAATGCAGTTTTTTCTCTTTTTCTCTAGAGTTTACTGCTGCTTGCTTCCCTAAGCCCAGTTTTGGGGGCTTGCGTAGATATTTATTCTCTATTGTAATTTCATAGAAATAAAGCATTTTAGCCTGTTTTAACATTATAGCCTGCATTGCTGTTTTACACATGTATAATATGTGTGTATTTTATATATGCTCCGGGGTCCCCGCACAAGGGCAGGAATATTCAATGTTTATGACTTTGATGAGGATACCCCTGGAAGAGAACTAGGATTTACAGGTAAGTAACTTATCCTTCACTGCTAATAAACAATACTACACTGCCCTCCCCCTTAAACAAAATTATTATTATTATTTTTTTTAAATGACATTACATAGAAACAACATTGCAAAGGAATTTTAAGCTCAATTTACTTTCACAACTCTGTTCATATTCCAAATGCGACCATCATCAACTTTGACAGCCCCTTTAAACACCTTAATCACCTTCAAAATTGTACTGAAATGTGAATGTCCATTGCTTGTTTTTCCTGGTAATTTTATTTTTTACTGAATCCCCATCTTTCATTACTATACTCTTGGCTGATTTACGTATAACATATATGTGTGTTTTCTTCTTTCCTGAACATGTTTTTCCCTTCTCAGAACAATCCTTTTCTGTTCTTCACAATCGTTTGATTTTTTTTTTAACATACAACTTAACCCATGGTGGACTTACTTTTCTGTTAGGTACGCGTTTTCTAAACAACGCAAAAGGCGGTTGACCAGTACTAGTGTGAGGAGTATATCTATATTCTTCTACTTTCGATGTAATTAGCTCCATCTAATCACCCCCATCTGTTTAGCCATTTGAATGCTTTCTTTTAAAAAGCTATTAAATTGTTCAACCATCCCATTATATTCAGGATGATACAAGGCACATTTTTTTATGTGCAATACCTCTTGACTCTAAAAAAATCACACACTAGCTTAGAAGTAAACTGAACTCAATTATCTGTTAATATGTTCTTTGGATTTCCTTCCCTTGCATATACATCAGTTAAAAACACTGATGTAACTGCCGAGGTTACCAAAACCTCGGCCTACAAGATAAAGTATCCATCAAGACCACAGCATATTTTGAAGCAGATCTGCAATTTAATGGACCCATAATATCTAAAGACACTTCTTCCCATACCTTTTTAGGAATATCCTTTAACATCATGGGATGAGTCCTTGTCTTCAAAGTTTTGTCAGCCATTTTGCATTCCACGCAGTCTCTGACCTTCCTCTCCACAGTCAAGTCCACACCAGGCCACCAATATGCACTTCTCAGTCTTTCTTTAGTCTTGCATGTACCCAGATGACCCGAATGTGCCAGTTTTATTAATCATTCACGCAAATTAGAGGGAGGTATTAACCTACTTCCTCTCAAAATAAAAACATATTCTACCGAAAGCTCATTCCAAACCTTCTTGAACAACAATAAATCCCTCTCCTGACTCACTGAAGAATTGCCTGAGACCACCAGAGCCCTCATTTTCAACAATTCGTCATCTTTCTCTAATTCCTCAATCCATTCTTTTTCAGAAAGACAACCATCCGTTATACTACATACCTTGATTTCATCATCAACCCACCATGACACTTTTTTATCTTCAACATTCACTCCTCAACCTAGACAAACACTCAGCAGTTTTATTTTCACACCCAGGAATATATCTAACCACGAATTGGAAATCTTGCAGTCCTACTATCCATTTTCATATTCAGGAAGATATACAATCCAAAACCTTTTCCCCAAAAACCTCTTGTAGCGATTTATGTTCAGATTGCGCTACAAAGCATACACCCCACAAAAATGTCTTATATTTTTTGATGGCCCAATAAACAGCTAAAGCCTCTTTCTTGAATGTACAGTACCTGGATTCTTCCATCCCCGCCCCCTCAGTGCCCTTGAAGCAAATGCTATAGTCATTTCTTTTTCATTGTTTATCTGCTTGAGAACACAAGCCAAACCCTTATCACAAGCATCTGTTATAATACTGCATGGTATACCTAGTTGAAAACTGCTAAGAGATTGTGCAGAGGATAAAGCTTGTTTTATATCATTAAACTCCTCTTGGCACTCCTCTGACCAATGAAATTCCACTCCTTTCTTGAGTAACTCCCTGATGGAACATGATCTTTTGGCAAAATTAGGTACATACCTGGCATAAAGCTCTGCCATTCGCAAGAAAGCTTGAACATCCTCTTTTTTTCTTGGGATTGATCAGATTAACTATAGACTTTACCAAGTCATCCTTCGATCTCACACCCTCAGCCGAAATGATGTGACCTAAGTAAGTTATCTCTGGTCTAGTGAATTTACACTTTTCACCTTTTAGGGTAATGCCTTTCAAACAAACAATTTCCAATACTTCTCTAACTTTCAAAATGTGATGTTCCAGAGTATCAGTAAAGATAAGTACATCATCCTGAAAAAACTTGACCCCTTCAATTTCCCCAAGCATCTCATTCATAAGCCTCTAAAAAACTGAAGCTGCATAGCAAAGTCCAAAACGCATTCTGTTAAATTGGTAAACACCAAAGGGAGACACAAATGACGTCAACAATTTGGACTGTTCACACAACTGAACCTGATGATATGCGGAACTTAGGTCTAAAGTTGTAAAGAATCTCGCATTCCCCAAGGAACTGACCATTTCAGTGATATTGAGCAATGGAAATTTGTCCTCAACAACTGCCTTGTTAAGATGCTTGAGATCTGCACAAAGTCTGATGTCACCTGAACTTTTCATAGCTACCACAGTTGGAGCAATCCATTCAGCTGCCTCCACCTCTTCTATGATACCCTCTGATTGTAACCTTTTGAGTTCCAACTTAACTTTTTCTTGCAAACTAAAAGGATTGCTCCTGACCTTACAAGCCATCGGTTGTGCCCCATCTTTCAAACAAATATGATGCTTGTAACCCCTGATGCATCCTTTTTTGGGATTAAAAACATCTGAAAACTCATTTGTGAGCTTATCCCTTAAATTGTTAATTCTTTGAACCTGCACTTGAGGTACTGAATTAGGATTTAAAATGATCCCCAACTATTTTTGATGAGGCCAACTTAATATTGTATCGCCTACTACAGGGACATACACTTTTCCTAACATCTTGTTCCCTTTGAATACAATGGTGGCATCAAAATACCCTCTTAATTCAATTGGTTTACCACCATAGCTGTAAGGCGTTATGTCAGGATCATGAAGTATAACTTTCACTTGAAAATGTTTAACATAATCGGCTTCCGAGACCAAAAACAGTTTTGCTTCTGAGTCCATCATCTTTGATATGTCAATGCCATTCACTTCAACCATGTCAGATGGATATTCACAATGAATGCTAGAAACACAGTTGACATCATTCACAACGTGAAGGATAAAATCACGCTCCACCTCATACTCAATTTCATTGATTTTAGTTTTAGATTTCATTGAGGATTTTCAACATTTCGCAAAATGCCCTTTCTTCCCACATTTATTACCAACAATATTAAGGGCAGGACACTCTTTCAATTGGCCACTTGGGAGAAAGATCCACCTCTGTAGCATGACAATTTCGCTTTAGTAGTCTGATTCTTGTTTTTAGATCTTACATTGAGTACCTGCACATTAAGAGAATTACCTTTAGAGGTGTTTTTTTCAGTTCATCAATACATGACAAGAGTGTTCAACTTGTTTAGCTACCATTAGCACCTCATTTAGACCAAAGTGCTTCTCTAATTTTGTCACTTGCATTTAAGCATAAATTGATCACAAATACGCTTGTAAGGAAATGGCTCCCTGTTGCAGTTACCCCCCACTTTTTGCCTGATACTGATGCTGACTTGACTGAGAAGTGTGATTGGACCCTGCTAACCAGGCCCCAGCACCAGTGTTCATTCACTAAAAATGTACCATTGTTTCCACAATTGGCACACGCCTGGCACACAGATAAGTCCCTTGTAAAAGGTACCAGTGGTACCAAAAGCCCTGTGACCAGGGAAGGTCCCTAAGGGCTGCAGCATATGTTGTGCCACCCTAAGGGACCCCCTCACCTAACACATGCACACTGCCATTGCAGATTGTGTGTGTTGGTGGGGAGAAAAAGGCAAAGTCGACATGGCATCCCCCTCAGGATGCCATGCTCACAAAATACTGCCTGTGGCATAGGTAAGTCACCCCTCTAGCAGGCCTTACAGCCCTAAGACAGAGTGCACTACACCACAGGTGAGGGCATAGCTGCATGAGCAATATGCCCCTGCAGTGTCTAAGTCTATTCTTAGACATTGTAAGTACAGTGTGGCCATATTAAGTATATGGTCTGGGAGTTTGTCAAAAACGAACTCCACAGCTTCATCATGGCCACACTGAATACTGGGAAGTTTGGTATCAAACATCTCAGAATAACAAACCCACACTGATACCAGTATTGGATTTATTAAAAAATGCACACAGAGGGCATCTTAGAGATGCCTCCTGTACTTTACCCAATTGTTCAGTGCAGGACTGACTGGTCTGTGCCAGCCTGCTGCTGAGAGACTAGTTTCTGACCCCATCTGAGGCCAGAAACAAAGCCTGCTCTGGGTGGAGGTGCTTCACACCTCCCCCCTGCAGGAATTGTAACACCTAGCATTGAGCCTCAAAGGCTCAGGCTTCGTGTTACAATGCCCCAGGGCACTCCTGCTAGTGGAGATGCCCGCCCCCTGGACACATCCCCTATTTTTGGCGGCAAGTTCAGGGGAGATAATGAGAAAAACAAGGAGGAGTCACCCACCAAGAAGGACAGCCCCTAAGTCGTCCTGAGCTGAGGTGACCGCTGCCTTTAGAAATCCTCCATCTTGATTTTGGAGGATTCCCCCAATAGGATTAGGGATGTGCCGCCCTCCCCACAGGGAGGAGGCACAAAAAGGGTGTAGCCACTCTCAAGGACAGTAGCCATTGGCTACTGCCCTCCCAGACCTAAACACTATACATTTAGGGGCACCCAAGAACCCAGGAAATCAGATTTCTGCAACCTTAACCAGGACTGCTGACCTAAGCCCTGCAGTGAAGACAGAGACGACAACTGCTTTGGCCCCAGCCCTACCGACCTGTCTCCCAACTTCGAAGAAAACTGCAACAGCAACGCATCCAACAGGGACCAGCAACCTCTGAAGCCTCAGAGGACTACCCTGCAACCAAGGACCAAGAAACTCCTGTGAACAGCGGCCCTGTTCAACAATCTGCAACTTTCTTGCAACAAAGAAACAACTTTAAAGACTTCACATTTCCCGCCGGAAGCATGAGACTTTCCACTCTGCACCCGACGCCCCCGGCTCGACCTGCGGAAAACCAGCACTACAGGGAGAACTCCCCGGTGACTGCGAGCCCGTGAGTAGCCAGAGACGACCCCCCCCTGAGCCCCCACAGCGACGCCTGCAGAGGAAATGCAGAGGCTCCCCCTGACCGCGACTGCCTGTAACAAGGGACCCGACGCCTGGAACCAACACTACACCCGCAGCCCCCAGGACCTGAAGGAACCGAACTCCAGTGCAGAACCGACCCCCAGGTGACCCTCTGCCTAGCCCAGGTGGTGGCTGCCCCGAGGAGCCCCCCGTGCCTGCCTGCATCGTTGAAGAGACCCCCGGGTCTCCCTATTACTTTCTATACAAAACCCGATGCCTGTTTGCACTCTGCACCCAGCCGCCCCTGTGAAGCTGAGGGTGTACTTTCTGTGCCTGCTAACCCCCCCCCCCCCCCCCCGGTGCCCTACAAAACCCCCTTGGTCTGCCCCCGAGGACGCGGATACTTACCTGCTGGCAGACTGGAACCGGGGCACCCCTGTTCTCCATTAAAGCCTATGTGTTTTGGGCACCTCTTTGACCTCTGCACCTGACCGGCCCTGAGCTGCTTATGTGGTAACTTTGGGGTTGCCTTGAACCCCCAATGGTGGGCTACCTTGGACCCAACTTTGAACCCTATAAGTGTTTTACTTACCTGTGAACTTAACTTCTACTTACCTCCCCTAGGAACTGTTGATTTTTGCACTGTGTCCACTTTTAAAATAGCTTATTGCCATTTTTGACAAAACTGTACATGCTAATGTGATTATTCAAAGTTCCTAAAGTATCTAAGTGAAATACCTTTCATTTGAAGTATTACTTGTAAATCTTGAACCTGTGGTTCTTAAAATAAACTAAGAAAATATATTTTTCTATATAAATACCTATTGGCCTGGAGTAAGTCTTTGAGTGTGTGTTCCTCATTTATTGCCTGTGTGTGTACAACAAATGCTTAACACTACCCTCTGATAGGCCTACTGCTCGACCACACTACCACAAAATAGAGCATTAGAATGATCTAATTTTGCCACTATCTTACCTCTAAGGGGAACCCTTGGACTCTGTGCACACTATTTCTTACTTTGAAATAGTATATACAGAGCCAACTTCCTACAGCGCTCATCTACATTCTCACCAAAATTGCATAACGCAGCTAGTTTACATAACGCTGTCACAAAATCTACTATGGACTCATCATTTTGTTTCCGCTTACCAAAATAATATCTCTGAAGAATAATGAACATTTTCGGTAAATAATGTCTGTCCGATCTAAGTAACGTAATCTCAAATTAATTCAAAGGAGTATATCCCTCACCACCTTCAGGAGAAGTAATAGATGGTAATGTCTCTAACATTTCTTGCCCTTCTGCGCCTAAGCAATGTTGTAAAACAGATAGTTTCCTTTCAGCTGACAAATTACTGCCACAAATGCGTATATAAGGTAAGAAAACTTTTTTCCATTTAGGCCCAGGAATGGGTGGATCTCCTGGGATAGATAAAAAAATGGGGGTGGAGTAATGCTTTGCCTTTTATGTGTGATAGAACAAAGCGAAAGAGAAAACCTGCAAAAGAGTGGAAAGTTAATAAAGATAATGAACTAAAATAACAACTAACAAAAGTATTCTCAAAAGTATTCTTCAACAAAGTCTGTCGTCTGAGCTCTGAGAAAATACAAATATTCTACAACCAGATTGGAGAGTGGAGCCCTTTTTCAATGTCCATTACAATGCCAGGAAATTAGTGCCTCTTCAGTGTTCATACATTGTGAAGACGACTGTCAAAGCAAATCAAAAAAGAACAGAGAGCAAAGTAAGATCCTTTTATCGCTTGTAATGTAATTGAGACGAATGTGGATAGTTGATATAATTCATGGAGCTGAACAAAGTTTTTGGAAATAGCTAAATAATCACCAATGTAGATCTTAGTACTGCATCCTCAATTACACGTGCATGGAGGCGCACGTTGAAAACAGTACGAGGTTTCAAAAATCAACAAGTCAATGTCTCTGACCAAAGCTGCTGAAGAATGCCATTCTAAAACCTTTTCCAAAATGCGTAAAGCACACATTATCGTAATCCAGAGCAATACGCTTGGTAATAAGCTTAAAAATTAATGAAATTTGTAGAAGGGAACAGCTTTAACTGAAGGCGCTTAGTAATCAATGAAGCATGTCGAAGGAACAGCTTTAACTAAGCGCGAGAAATGCCGCACAGAGAATGTTTTCTTTCCAATGCGTGGTGTTAAAGGAGGTTATATTAAACATGCCCCAGCTGGATAGTATTAAAATATTAAGGTTAACACAGTACTTTTTCAGTAAAAAAATAAATCCTATACAATATGGAGTACGTGTGTTGAAGTTTCTTTGAGAAGTTGAATTTTGGTCCAACCAGATCATCACCAAGTTGTAGTGTCATGAAGGAAAATCACAGGAATCAAAGAGTCCAGGAAGTTCTTGATATTCAGATGTATTTATTCTGGATCATCTTCACACAAAGAAACTCCATCCACATTTTAGGATCCAACCTCCCCTCAATAACCACCATTCTAGAATCTCTCTCTGGCCAAATACAATAGTGCCACAGAGAAAGGGACGATAGGAACATACCAATTGTACATAAATATACAAATTGAAATAAACATAAAGTGGAAAGGATACACAGTTCCAACAAATAATACTTCACTACTAATAAACAATACTACAGTATAGTTTGTGTATAAGAATGTCGTCTTGTGCGCATCGTCCTTAATTAATCCAATATCAACATTCCCCTCTCTAGTTGAATTTTCAACTACACCATCAAGCCCACGTTATGATGGTCATAGGGTTGGTACTTTGTTGTCCCACCTTCCTCGCTACTTGTGCTCTACCCAGCTTGGGGGCTGCATTTTTACAGCAGAAACCCCCAATTGTAGGAAACCACACAAAAACAGTAACATGACGAATATGGGCAACAGTGATATGCACAAACCGGTCAGCAACCAGGGGAGCCAGGAGAAGCAGTTTGTGAACCACTCTTGCTCAGGGGCGCCTCCCTCTTCATGCAGGTCCTGTAGTTGGTGCAAAGCTTGAATGGCAAGTGTCAAAGTTCCACTGTCCATATCATTGCCAGGTATGAAAGTACAGCAGGATGCAATGATCGTGGCACACACCCAACCCTCCATTGCAGTCATCAGGTCCAAATCATCCTGATTTTGCATCTCCATAAGGCGAATGGCCCTTGTAGGAGGCTGGCCCTCTATGTAGTGTGCAGAGCTAGGCACACAGTGCAGGGGGTCCAGGCAGCCACACATTGGTTTACATAGGTAAAAACTAGATCACCTAATGCTCTAATTTTTACAGTAGCTTGCTCGAGCAGTTAGGTCAGTCTTGGAGAAGTGCAAAGCATTTGCTGTACTCGCAGTATCAATCATGTTACTCACACATTCGAAGGAATAACTCAAGACTAATTTATAAAAATACTTCAGATTTTTATATAAATTGTAAGACCAAGATTATCAAAATTGGTTTAGTATAAGGAAAATTGTCTTTTTGCCCGTAATTACGCAGTATAGGAATCAATGGAAAGTCACCTTTAAAAATGCATATAAAATTGTACAGTTGAGTTACCCAGTTCTCCTTTTGCAGGTTGGTCGAGGTCATCGGTGGGTACACTGTGCCAGCTGGAGAACTTTGGGCGGCTCACCGTTCCGGCGGGAGCAGCTGGAAAAAGTCTCCGGAGCTGGTGCAGGGCCACTGCGGGGGACCACTTGGGAAAGCACTGCACAGGTAAGTTTAGAGGTGGTTCCTTGGGGTCCTCTTGGAGGGTCGAGGTCTTAAGGGGTGAGGTACCCTCAGGGAACAGCAGGTTCTTCGTTGCAGGGCACAGGGTGGCTGGGTGCAGAGCGAATTGGTGATCCAGGAGCTGTGCTCGAACATGCCCTTTGGATCTGGAGATAAGTCCCTTCCAGGGTTGCTTACAGGACAACGGGGGCACTCTGACAGTAGGTCTGGGGTGTTCCTAAAGTCCCTCAACTGGGGCTTCCTCCTGGTCCTGTTTCAGCCTGGTTTTCCTGTGTCCGACGTCAGCTGACCAGTACCCAGGGTATTGGTACGGTTCAGCCACTGGAGGGTGCAGTGCCAACAAAGTTGGCACACTTGCAGGGTTTGTCCTTGTGGTTGTTGGTATCTCGTCGGGTCCGGCTACGACTTCCAGTTCTGGATTTAGCTGCTGGTCAGTGAAGTGACCCTCACAGGGCTGCTGGTGCTTTAGTGGTTGTTGCAGAGTGGTACCTCCACTCTGGAGGGAGTTCTTCGACGATTGGTGAAGCCTGGAGGTCCTCTGGGTTTCTTGAGGTCAGTCCAGTTGTCCAGCAGCTCCTCAGCGGCGATTGTCAGGTCCTGGGTGCAGCAGGCAGGGTTTGGCACCTTTTCTTTGTGCAGCAGGTTCACAGTTCTCGTACCTTTGATCTTCTTTGTGCTAGTCTTTTTTGTGTCCTTTGAATCTGATTTCTTGGTCTAGGGATGCCCACTAAATAATTAATTTAGTGGGCGTTCCAGGGGGAACCTGTAGTGTCCAATGGGACACTTAACTTTGGGAGACTATACCCACTATAGTGACCTCTTCCTTTGGGAAGGGTCACCTCCTTAACCCTGATTGGCTATTTTCCTTCCATCTAAGATGGAGGAAAATGAAATGGAGTGTCCACCTCGCAGACAACACCTTAGGGGTGGTGCATGCCAGGTGGGGTCACACCCCCTACCCTTTGTGTGGTTTCCCGCCTTTGCTCCCTCCAAACTGGGGATTTGCAAAGGGGGGAGGCCATCTGCTGCTAGCAGCAGGCCTGGGAGTTGAGTTTCAAGGCCAGTAAGCCCTTTGAAGCTCACCAGCAGGGCAGTGCACATTCCTGGGGAGGGAGTGTTAGCACCTTTGCTTTTACAAACCAGAGACAGAGTTCTCCCCTAAGGTTTGTATATTGGATGTCTAGAGGTGGCAGGCTGGAAAGAACCAGTCCGCAACCATGCCAGGGTTAGTTAGCTTTTGCAGGTGGCACCACTTAGGTGACCCTGGGTGCATTTTATAATAAATCCAGTACTGGTACCAGTTTCGATTTATCATTCTTAGTTGTTTGATACCAACCAGGGTTTAGAGTAGCCATCATGTAGCTGGGAAACTCAAGTTCACCAGTGTCCAGTCCATATATTAAAATGGCTGCTCTGTTCACTCACTATGTCCCAGGTTTGGCAAGGACACAGTGGGGGCATATTGCTCATGCAGCTATGCCTTCACATATAATATGGTGCACCCTGCCTTAGGGGTTGAAGGCCTGCCAGCGGGGTGTCTTATTCATAGTGTATGCAGTGCATGGTGGACAGGGCACACAGGTAGTGTGTTATGTCGAGTTTGTGTTTTAGGGTTGCACCAGGACACCCAGCTTGCAATGGCAGTGCTGGGTGCAAGTGGATGCATAGCCCTAGAGGCTGGCACAACCAGAGCTGCTGCCCTCAAGGGCCTACCCTTAGTACCCCATGCCCTGGGTACCTAAGTACCTTTTCTTAGGGACCTACAGTGGTAGCTAAAGGTGTTTCCAATTACCTTTACAATGTTTTAGGGATAGAACACTGGCACTGGGAACCTGGCTAGGAGGATCCTAGTGCACTCCAGTCCAAGTTGCATCCAGAAACAAGGCAAAAAGTTTGGGGGTGGGGTTACTGCAACCAAGGTGCCAGTTTCCCACAGCCCTTAGAACTTTGATGCCATTAAGACCAAGCTCAGAGCTCAGTAGTGCTCATCATTTTGAGCATTTCCCACCATGTTATTTGCAACTAGCGGGCATTAGCTTTTGTCTGCAAGGTGAAGAAGGGTATAGACCCTCCTGGCGATACTTTGGCATCAGAGAACAGTCTAAACTCCTCGGGAATATTCTTGTAAAAAAGGCAAAATAATCAGCAGTTCTTTTCCTTTGAGCCTGATGCAGCAGTGTTGTTTTCTCCCTTAGCTGGTGTTGATACAGTTCAGACAGATCTTCTCCTGGGATGACTAGGTTTGTTGGCTGTATAGTGAAGATGGAGCAGATGCCATGCTTCCAGGCGCAAGCTGGGTGTAAGCAAACTTGCTGCACTGATCTACGGTGTCTATCAGCGGGGATGTGACCCATTGCATGTCCTGAATGTCCAGTATTGTGCCACAATTCTTGTTCGTGTCCACAAGCGGAATGGTTCATTTGCCTGTGAAACATAAGGAATACAATGCGAGTTTTCGTACAATTAGGGGTTGCCCCTTCTCTTCTATCCACATGTACCTGTCTATCTCAGTGTTCCAGAACTCCTGACACAGGGTGTCTATGCTGATGTTTAACCCTTTCTTATGAGACCCATTTGCCTTCCTATCACCGAGGTGGATGGCTCTGCACTGAGACTCCTTGTCTAGAATCCATTTGTTATTAACATAGACAGCCCAGACATGCTATGGGCCAACCTGGGACCACAAGCGGAAGCAGACGAGTTTGTGCAGTGGTTAGGTGGTTTAGCTACCTCCAAGAGTCTTTTCTCGTGAAAAGCTCAGGGCCAAACAGTGTCCTTCCCTAGAACTCCCTTCCTGCGCATTCTGTCCAGCTTATTTTGTATGTCGCTAGGCTCGCTAAGAAGGAACAGTGCTGTAGGATTTGTGTCATAGTGGGTCAGGTTTACTACTATCCTATGGGGCTGTACTCTGTTAAGTTGCATTTTAGCCCTAATTCTACACAGTTACAGATGGAGAAGGCATTTTGCTTTCTCAGTGGCTACCTCTAGGGATAAGTGTAGGAGGCTGGCCTGCCTTGTAGTGGGTACCAGAGGTACTTACACCTTGTGCCAGGTCCAGTTATCCCTTATTAGTGTAGAAGAGGTGTTTCTAGCAGCTAAGGCTGATAGAAGGTAGCTATGGCAAAGCAGCTTAGGCTGCACTAGGAGACATGTAAAGCTCCTACTATGCACAATATCATAAGAAAACACCATACCCAGAAGTACTAAAAATAAAGGTACTTTATTTTTATGACAATATGCCAAAAGTATCTCAGTGAGTACCCTCAGTATGAGGATAAGATATATACACAAGATATATGTACACAAACCAAAATTATGCAGATAATAGCAAAAGGAAGTAATGCAAGCAATGTAAAATTACAGTAGATTGCAATAGGAGCACATAGGTATAGGGGCAACACAAACCATATACTCCAAAAGTGGAATGTGAACCACGAATGGACCCAAAACCTATGTGAGCTTGTAGAGGGTCGCTGGGACCGTAAGAAAACAGTGAGTGTTAGAAAAATAGCCCACCCCAAGACCCTGAAAAGTAGGTGTAAAGTGCACCTACTACCCCCAGAGAGCACAGAAGTCGTGATAGGGGGATTCTGCAGGAAGAACAAACACCAGCAATGCAACAACCGTGGATTTCCAGACCTGAGTACCTGTAAGACAAGGGGACCAAGTCCAATAGTCGCGACAGTGTCGAAAGTGGGCAGGAGACCAGGAAATGCCAGCTGAGGGTGCAAGGAAGCTGCCACCTGTTGGAAGAAGCTTGGAGTTCTGCAAGAAAGAAGAGGACTAGGAACTTCTCCTTTGGAGGATGGATGTCCCACGTCGCGATGAAGCTTGCAGAGGTGTTCCCACGTAGAAAGACCACAAACAAGCCTTGCTAGCTGCAAGGGTCACGGTAGAGGTTTTTGGGTGCTGCTGTGGCCCAGGAGGGACCAGGATGTCGTCACTTGGATGAGGAGACAGAGGGGGCACCCAGCAACGTAGGGAGCCCTCACAGAAGCAGGCAGCACCCGCAGAAGTACCTGAACAGGCACTTGGAAGAAAAGTGAACCGGAGTCCACCCGAAGTCACAAAAGGGAGTCCCACGACGCCGGAGGACAACTCAGATGGTTGTGCACTGCAGGTTAGAGTGTCGGGGACCCACGCTTGGCTGTGCACGAAGGAAATCCTGGAAGAGTGCCCAGGAGCCGACGCAGCTGCAAATCATGCAGTACCCAGCAATGCAGTCTAGTGTGGGGAGGCAAGGACTTACCTCCACCAAACTTGGACTGAAGAGTCACTGGACTGTGGGAGTCACTTGGACAGAGTTGCTGAGTTCCAGGGACCACGCTCGTCGTGCTGAGAGGGGTCCCAGAGGACCAGTGATGCAGTCTTTTGTTGCCTGTGGTTGCAGGGGGAAGATTCCGTCGACCCACGGGAGACTTCTTCAGAGCTCCTGGTGCAGAGAGGAGGCAGGCTACCCCCAGAGCATGCATCACCTGGAAACAGTCGAGAAAGCCGGTAGGATGAAGCGATACAAGGTTGCTAGTAGTCATCTTGCTACTTTGTTGTGGTTTTGCAGCCGTCCTGAGCAGCCAGCGGACGATCCTTTAGCAGAAGGTGAAGAGGGAGATGCAGAGGAACTCTGTTGAGCCCTTGCATTCATTATCTGGTGAGATCCCCAAAGCAGAGACCCTAAATAGCCAGAAAAGGAGGTTTGGCTACCTAGGAAGGAGGATTGGCTACCAAGAGAAGTGGCTGGCACTGGCCACTCAGAGCAGTCCAGTGTGCCACAAACACACCTGTTTCCAAGATGGGAGAGGTCTGGGACACACTGGAGGAGCTCTGGGCACCTCCCCTGGGAGGTGCAGGTCAGGGGAGTGGTCACTCCCCTTTCCTTTGTCCAGTTTCACGCCAGAGCAGGGCTGGGGGATCCCTGAACCGGTGTAGACTGGCTTATGCAGAGATGGGCACCATCTGTGCCCATCAAAGCATTTCCAGAGGCTGGGGGAGGCTACTCCTCCCCAGCCTTCACACCTATTTCCAAAGGGAGAGGGTGTTACACCCTCTCTCAGAGGAAGTCCTTTGTTCTGCCTTCCTGGGCCAGGGCTGCCTGGACCCCAGGAGGGCAGAAACCTGTCTGAGGGGTTGGCAGCAGCTGCAGTGGAGACCCCGGAAAGGCAGTTTGGCAGTACCCAGGTTCTGTGCTAGAGACCCGGGGGATCATGGAATTGTCACCCCAATGCCAGAATGGCATTGGGGTGACAATTCCATGATCTTAGACATGTTACATGGCCATGTTCGGAGTTACCATTGTGACGCTGTACATAGGTAGTGACCTATGTACAGTGCACGCATGTAATGGTGTCCCCGCACTCACAAAGTCCGGGGAATTTGCCCTGAACGATGTGGGGGCACCTTGGCTAGTGTCAGGGTGCCCTCACACTAAGTAACTTTGCACCCAACCTTCACCAGGTGAAGGTTAGACATATAGGTGACTTATAAGTTACTTAAGTGCAGTGGTAAATTGCTGTGAAATAACATGGATGTTATTTCACTCAGGCTGCACTGGCAGGCCTGTGTGAGAATTGTCAGAGCTCCCTATGGGTGGCAAAAGAAATGCTGCAGCCCATAGGGATCTCCTGAAAACCCAATAACCTGGGTACCATATACTAGGGAATTATATGGGTGTAACAGTATGCCAATGTGAATTGGTAAATTTAGTCACTAGCCTGTTAGTGACAAATTTGGAAAGCAGAGAGAGCATAACCACTGAGGTTCTGGTTAGCAGAGCCTCAGTGAGACGGGCATCACACAGGGAACACATACAGGGCACTTACTTATGAGCACTGGGGCCCTGCCTGGCAGGGTCCCAGCGACACATAGACTAAAACAACATATATACAGTGAAATATGGGGGTAACATGCCAGGCAAGATGGTACTTTCCTACACAACCCCCCCTCCCAAACGAAGGACAATAAGACTAGCCATGACCTGATGAGTCTACATTGTCCCCCTCTGATAAGCCTACTGCTCGACCACACTACCACAAAATAGAGCATTAGTATTATCTCTTTTTGCCACTATCTTACCTCTAAGGGGAACCCTTGGACTCTGTGCATACTATTCCTTACTTTGAAATAGTGCATACAGAGCCAACTTCCTACAATTTGTTTTAGCCAAAGTTGATGTTTGTGGTCTGTCTGAACAATAAAGTGAGTACCAAACAGGTATGGCCTCAACTTTTTCAGTGCCCAGACCACAGCAAAGGCCTCCCTCTCTATGGCAGACCAACACTTTTCTCTAGGGGTCAACCTTCTGCTGATAAAAGCAACTGGTTGATCCTGGCCCTCAGAATTCAGTTGTGATAAGACTGCTCCTACCCCTAATTCAGATGCATCAGTTTGAACAATGAATTTCTTGGAGTAACATGGGCTTTTTAGGACAGGTGCAGAGCACATGGTCTGTTTGAGCTCCTCAAAAGCTTTCTGGCAGCTAGCTGTCCACAATACCTTTTTAGGCATCTTTTTACTGGTGAGATCATTAAGTGGGGCTGCTATGGAGCCATAGTTTTTAATGAATCTCCTGTAATACCCAGTGAGGCCTAGGAAGGCTCCCACCTGGGTCTGTGTTGTAGGGGGAACCCAATCCATGATTGTTTGGATTTTCCCCTGCAGTGGTGCAATCTGTTCTCCACCTACCAGGTGTCCCAGATAAACCACCTTTCCCTGCCCTATCTGGCACTTTGAGGCCTTGATAGTGAGGCCTGCCTTTTGCAGGGCCTCCAAAACTTTCCAAAGGTGGACCAGGTGCTCATCCCAGGTGGAGCTAAAGACAGCTATATCATCTAGATATGCTGTACTAAAAGCCTCTAACCCTTGCAGGACTGTCTTCACCAACCTCTGAAAAGTGGCAGGTGCATTTTTCAAACCAAAGGGCATTACTGTAAATTGGTAGTGCCATCCTATAGTTGAAAATGCAGTTTTAGGTTTAGCATCCTCAGCCAATTTGATCTGCCAATACCCTGCAGTCAAATCAAAGGTGCTTAGATACTTGGTAGATGCCATTGTATCTATGAGCTCATCTGCCCTGGGTATAGGGTGAGCATCAGTTTTTGTTACCTGATTGAGCCCTCTGTAATCAACACAAAACCTCATCTCCCTTTTTCCATCTTTTCAGTGAGGCTTTGGTACAAGCACCACAGGACTCGCCCATGGGCTTTCAGAAGGTTCAACCACTCCTAGATCAAGCATTTTCTGAACCTCTTGTTTTATGGAGTCCCTGACATGGTCAGGCTGCCTATAGATTGTACTTTTGACAGGCAAGCTGTCTCCAGTATCAATTGTGTGTTCACACCAAGATGTGGTGCCTGGCACAGTTGAAAAGAGTTCAGAAAACTGTCCAAGGAGATTTATGCAGTTGTCTTTCTGTTCTGCAGTCAGACAATCTGCCAAAACTACTCCCTCCACTAAAGCATCCTCTTCAGTGGAGAAGAGATCAGGGAGAGGGTCACTCTCTTCTTCCTGTCGTTCATCTGTTGCCATGAGCAGGGTGAGATCAGCCCTGTCATAGTAGCGTTTTAGGTGGTTGACATGAATCACCCTAAGGGGACTCCTGGCAGGGCCCAGGTCTACCATATAGGTAACCACCCTTTTTCTCAACAATTAGATGGGGTCCACTCCATTTGTCTTGGAGTGCTCTTGGGGCCACAGGCTCCAATACCCACACCTTCTGTCCTGGTTGGTCCTGAATCAGAACAGCCTTCTGGTCATGCCATTGCTTTTGGAGTTCTTGGCTGGCCTGAAGGTTTTTACTGGCCTTTTCCATGTACTCAGCCATTCTGGATCTTGGGCCAAGTACATAGTCCACTATGTCCTGTTTGGGAGCTTTTAAAGATTGTTCCCAGCCCTCCTTCACAAGTGTTAGTGGGCCTCTTACAGGGTGTCCAAAGAGGAGTTCAAAGGGGCTGAAGCCCACTCCTTTCTGGGGTAACTCCCTGTAAGCAAAAAGGAAGCACGGTAACAGGACATCCCATCTCCTCCTGAGTTTTTCAGGGAGTCCCATTTTCATACCTTTGAGAGTTTTATTAAACCTCTATACCAGTCAATTAGTCTGTGGATGATAAGGTGTGCTGAATTTGTATGTTACACCACATTCCTTCCACATAGCTTTCAAGTATGCAGACATAAAGTTGCTATGCCTGTCTGATACAACCTCTTTTAGGAAACCCACCCTGGAAAATATTCCCAGGAGGGCTTTTGCCACTGCAGGTGCTGTAGTGGTCCTTTAGAGGAATTGCTTCAGGATTATCTGTGGCATGGTACACAACCACCAAGATAAACCTATTGCCTGAAGCAGTAGGAGGGTCAAGGGGGCCAACCATGTCAACCCCTACCCTTTCAAAGGAGACCCCAACCACAGGTAGTGGAATAAGGGGAGCATTTGGTGTGCCACCAGTCTTGCCACTGGCTTGGCAGGTCACACAAGACTTACAAAAATCTTTTGTGTCCTCTGACATCCTAGGCCTGTGAATCAGGGGGACAAGCCTTTCCCATGTTTTGATCTGGCCCAAATGCCCAGCTGTAGGAGGCTGGACTGGCTTGCCACTGGCTTGGCAGGTCACACAAGACTTACAAAAATCTTTTGTGTCCTCTGACATCCTAGGCCTGTGAATCAGGGGGACAAGCCTTTCCCATGTTTTGATCTGGCCCAAATGCCCAGCTGTAGGAGGCTGGACTGGCTTGTAGGGGTAGGGGTACTTGCACCTTGCACCAGGCCCAGTTATCCCTTATTAGTGTATAGGGTGTCTAGCAGCTTAGGCTGATAGATAATGGTAGCTTAGCAGAGCAGCTTAGGCTGAACTAGGAGACGTGTGAAGCTACTACAGTACCACTTAGTGTCATATGCACAATATCATAAGAAAACACAATACACAGTTATACTAAAAATAAAGGTACTTTATTTTTATGACAATATGCCAAAGTATCTTAGAGTGTACCCTCAGTGAGAGGATAGGAAATATACACAAGATATATATACACAATAGCAAAAATATGCAGTATAGTCTTAGAAAACAGTGCAAACAATGTATAGTTACAATAGGATGCAATGGGGAAACATAGGGATAGGGGCAACACAAACCATATACTCCAAAAGTGGAATGCGAACCACGAATGGACCCCAAACCTATGTGACCTTGTAGAGGGTCGCTGGGACTATTAGAAAATAGTGAGAGTTAGCAAAATAACCCTCCCCAAGACCCTGAAAAGTGAGTGCAAAGTGCACCAAAGTTCCCCTAAGGACAAAATAGTCGTGTTAGAGGGAAAATGCAAGGAAAACACAAATCAGCAATGCAACAACGATGGATTCCTGACTGAGGGTACCTGTGGAACAAGGGGACCAAGTCCAAAAGTCACAAGCAGCTCGGAGATGGGCAGATGCCCAAGAAATGCCAGCGGTTGGTGCAAAGAAGCTCTTACTAGGCTGAAGAACTGTGAATACTGCAGGAACGACAAGGGCTAGAGACTTCCCCTTTGGAGGATGGATCCCCCACGCCTTGGAGAGTCGTGCAGAAGTGTTTTCCCGCCGGATGGACGCCAACAAGCCTTGCTACACGCAAATCGTGCGTTTGGCGTTTTTGGACGCTGCTGGGGCCCAGGAGGGACCAGAAGGTCGCAAATTGGACCTGCAGAGAGAGGGGACGTCGAGCAAGACAAAGAGCCCTCACTGAAGCAGGTAGCACCCGGAGAAGTGCCAGAAGCAGGCACTACGAGGATGCGTGAAACGGTGCTCGCCGAAGTTGCACAAAGGAGTCCCACGTCGCCGGAGACCAACTTAGAAAGTCGTGCAATGCAGGTTAGAGTGCCGTGGACCCAGGCTTGGCTGTGCACGAAGGATTTCCGCCGGAAGTGCACAGGGGCCGGAGTAGCTTGCAAAGTCGCGGTTCCCAGCAATGCAGCCCAGCGAGGTGAGGCAAGGACTTACCTCCACCAAACTTGGGCTGAAGAGTCACTGGACTGTGGGGGTCACTTGGACGGTGTCGCTGGATTCGAGGGACCTCGCTCGTCGTGCTGAGAGGAGACCCAAGGGACCGGTAATGTAGCTTTTTGGTGCCTGCGGTTGCAGGGGGAAGATTCCGTCGACCCACGGGAGATTTCTTTGGAGCTTCTGGTGCAGAGAGGAGGCAGACTACCCCCACAGCATGCACAAGCAGGAAAACAGTCGAGAAGGTGGCAGGATCAGCGTTACAGAGTTGCAGTAGTCGTCTTTGCTACTATGTTGCAGGTTTGCAGGCTTCCAGCGCGGTCAGCGGTCGATTCCTTATCAGAAGGTGAAGAGGGAGATGCAGAGGAACTCGGCTGAGCTCATGCATTCGTTATCTAAAGTTTCCCCAGAGACAGAGACCCTAAATAGCCAGAAAAGAGGGTTTGGCTACCTAGGAGAGAGGAAAGGCTACTAACACCTGAAGGAGCCTATCACAAGGAGTCTCTGACGTCACCTGGTGGCACTGGCCACTCAGAGCAGTCCAGTGTGCCAGCAGCACCTCTGTTTCCAAGATGGCAGAGGTCTGGAGCACACTGGAGGAGCTCTGGACACCTCCCAGAGGAGGTGCAGGTCAGGGGAGTGGTCACTCCCCTTTCCTTTGTCCAGTTTCGCGCCAGAGCAGGGGCTAAGGGGTCCCTGAACCGGTGTAGACTGGCTTATGCAGAATTGGGCACATCTGTGCCCAACAAAGCATTTCCAGAGGCTGGGGGGAGGATAGATCTCGGTCACAGGGAACGCCGTGCAATGATCTGACCACGGCTACGATGTTCCCATAAAGATACTAGCATATTTGATTAAGATTACATATTAGGATTCCTGCAGTATTATACTGGGATGTGATAATTAACTGCGTTCATCACACGAGATTTCCTAGACCACGATAAGAGTACCGTTGAACACAGGCCGTACCTGACTTTAAGCCCTGATGAAGTCCGTGAGAGGGATCTCTCATTGGACGAAACACGTGTTGGCTGTGGAGGCTAATTGTACATGATTTCAAGGACATTTCCCTATTATGATTGAACTACTTCAAGAAATAAATTTATCCTGAACCAGAGCCTGGCGTGATTGCCTTTCACACAGAGGATTTATTACATCACCATACTCTTAAAACTTTACTCTTGTGAGTGCTCTGACAGCTGTTTGTTGTTACTGTCAGTTTCCTTTGAAACATTGGAGGAGTCAGGAAGATCCTCCTGTCATGAGCACCATGACATAAATAATCTGTGAACTCGACTGCATGGACTTACTGTGAGCGCCCGTTACCTATGTCCTTCTTCCTAGCGGCTTTTTTCTAATCCAGAGGCTGGGGGAGGCTACTCCTCCCCTGCCTTCACACCATTTTCCAAAGGGAGAGGGTGTCACACCCTCTCTCAGAGGAAGTTCTTTGTTCTGCCATCCTGGGCCAGGCCTGGCTGGACCCCAGGAGGGCAGCTGCCTGTCTGAGGGGTTGGCAGCAGCAGCAGCTGCAGTGAAACCCCAGGAAGGGCAGTCTGGCAGTACCAGGGTCTGTGCTACAGACCACTGGGATCATGGAATTGTACCAACAATGCCAGGATGGCATAGAGAGGGCAATTCCATGATCATAGACATGTTACATGGCCATATTCGGAGTTACCATGGTGAAGCTACATATAGGTAGTGACCTATATGTAGTGCACGCGTGTAATGGTGTCCCCGCACTCACAAAGTTCAGTGAATTGGCTCTGAACAATGTGGGGGCACCTTGGCTAGTGCCAGGGTGCCCTCACACTAAGTAACTTTGCACCTAACCTTTACCAGGTAAAGGTTAGACATATAGGTGACTTATAAGTTACTTAAGTGCAGTGTAAAATGGCTGTGAAATAACGTGGACGTTATTTCACTCAGGCTGCAGTGGCAGGCCTGTGTAAGAATTGTCAGAGCTCCCTATGGGTGGCAAAAGAAATGCTGCAGCCCATAGGGATCTCCTGGAACCCCAATACCCTGGGTACCTCAGTACCATATACTAGGGAATTATAAGGGTGTTCCAGTAAGCCAATGTAAATTGGTAAAATTGGTCACTAGCCTGTTAGTGACAATTTAGAAAGAAATGAGAGAGCATAACCACTGAGGTTCTGATTAGCAGAGCCTCAGTGAGACAGTTAGTCACTACACAGGTAACACATTCAGGCACACTTATGAGCACTGGGGCCCTGGGTTACCAGGGTCCCAGTGACACATACAACTAAAACAACATATATACAGTGAAAAATGGGGGTAACATGCCAGGCAAGATGGTACTTTCCTACACCAGCCAAAAGGAATGTCATGTGCCAGAGTTAAGAGGAACTCTCTGTACTGGAATGACCAATCTCCTGGCTGCTCCAGGTTTTGGGTCCCTTGCCTCTGTGTACAAGAGGTTGTCCTCCCAGTAAACTCTATGTGAGTCACTGACATCCCCATTTTGCTGCTTAACAGCTTGCTGTCTGAGACCCTCTAATGTGGGACAGGATTGCTGTGCCACACTCAGCTCTTCCCTGGCAGGCCCCCCTCCACCCAAATGCTCAGCAGTGTCTGCTGCCAGCTCATCTGGTGAAGGTTCTGCACAGGGAGGAAATTCTTCTTCCTCAGAAGGAGAATCATCTGTAGAGGGAGGGATAGTGGGTAGGGATTTACCGTTGCTACCCCTAGCTTTAGGGAGCACTTGGTCCATTGTTCCAGGATCCAAGTTACCCTGTCCTTTTTGCTTTTTGGCCTGAGCCCTTGTCAAAGCAAAAATATGCCCAGGAATGCCCAGCCTTGCTGCATGAGCCTCCAACTCCACTTCTGCCCAAGCTGATGTCTCTAAATCGTTCCCTAGTAGACAGTCTACAGGTAAATCTAAAGGCAACCACAACTTTCTTTGGACCAGTAACCCCCCCCAGTTGAGATTCACAACAGCAATGGGGTAGCTAAGAGTGTTGTTATGACTGTCTGTCACTTGGTACTGGTGACCAAGTAGGTGTTGTTCAGGGTGTACCAGTTTCTCTATCACCATGGTAACACTGGCACCTGTGTCCCTGTAGGCCTGAACCTCAACACCATTTATTAGGGGAAGTTGCTTGTACTTATCCATATTAAGGGGACAAGCAACCAACGTGGCCAAATCAATGGCACCTTCAAAAACTAGCACAGCCTCTGTGGCCTCCCTAACAAGACCAACCCCAACTAAATTACCAAAAGTGAACCCAGCTACTCCCTTGGATTAGCTATTAGTAGGTTTGCTCCCACAACCACTGCTATTACTAGGGGCACTAGAATTTGCAGTAGGGGTTGTGGTAGTGGGAGGTTTGGTGTTTTTCTTTGGACAACTGGCATCAGTTGTCCAATGGCCTTTGACTTTACACAAATAACACCAAGGCTTTTTTACTTGATTTGAAGAGGATTTGGACCCACCACCCCCACCAGAGGATTTTTGTGGGCCTGATGAAGACTCATTTTTAGTTTTGTCCCCACCTTTGTCAGAAGACTTACCATCCTTCTTCTTGCCATCCTTGTCACCCCCTGTATGAACTTTTCTATTCACTCTTGTTCTGAACCATTTGTCTGCCTTCTTTCCCAATTCTTGGGGAGAGGTCAGATCTGAGTCCACTAGATATTGGTGTAACAAGTCAGACACACAGTTATTCAGAATATTCTCTGTCAGAATAAGATTATACAGGCTTTCATAGTCAGAAACTTTACTGCCATGTAACCACCCTTCCAAGGCCTTCACTGAACAGTCAACAAAGTCTATCCAGTCTTGTGAGGACTCTTTTCTGGTGTCTCTGAACTTAACCCTGTATTGTTCAGTGGTTAAGCCAAATCCATCCAAGAGTGCATCGTTCAAAACTGCATAATTGTTAGCATCACTTTCTCTAACAGTAAGGAGCCTATCCCTACCCTTTCCATTGAAAGATAGCCACAATATAGCAGCCCACTGCCTTTGATGGACCCCCTGTACCATACAGGCCATCTCAAGTGCAACAAACCACTTGTTGATGTCATCCCCCTCCTTGTAAGAGGGAACTATCTTGTGCAGATTCCTGTAATCATGCTCTCTAACAGGATTACTATCAGGAATACTGCTACTGCTGCCACCAGGGGGGTCCTAACCCCAATCTCTGTCTCTCCTTCTCCAGGTCTAGGGATTCCCTATCTAGAGCCAGCTGTTGCTGTTTAAGCTTCAGTCTGGTCTCTTCCACTCTCAACTTTTTGAGTTCCCTTTCTAACATGATGTCTTCAGGGTGCGTTGGTTGGGAATGCTTGGACACAGAAGATAAATTGGAAACAACAGAGGGAGATCTGTCCCTAACTGACTGGACTCTAACAACCTGGCCTCCGGGAATAAAAACACCCCTACTATGATGGGAGTCTCTATTACTACCAGCATTACTAGGTGGTCTGGTATGGGGCAGATTTGGAACAGAACCCTCCCCACCTCCCTTAAGGTGATCCCCTGAGTCAGAATGGGAGCTATCTATTAACTTCTCATTTGAAGTGCCTGCTTGGGACTCATCATTCACAATAAGCATGTTACATAGAAACTCTTTTGTGGGGTTCTTTCCTATCACTAAACCTCTATCTAAGCAGAGACTCCTTAGGCACTTGTAATTTAAATTGTCATAGGTCGTATTGACCATTTAAGAGCAGACTCTACATCAGACATGATAAAGGAAGGTTTAGAGACAGTGAGGAGAAAGACAAAGTTTCAGAACTTTTTAAAGAACAGAGAAAAAAACTGTTTCTAACTTTTTGGAAAATTTTAGAAGTTTAGAGAAACTTTTCAGAACTTTGTAAAAAGTTTAACAGGAGAAAAGCAAAACTTTTTGGTTAGGTGTACATACACTGAACTTGTTTTGTATATTATTCTCTTATGAAAAGTACACAATGACAAAGTGGTAAGTAGTTACAAGTACTTATCCCACCGCTGCACAACCAATGTAGGAGGCTGGCCTGGCTTGTAGTGGGTACCAGAGGTACTTACACCTTGTGCCAGGTCCAGTTATCCCTTATTAGTGTAGAAGAGGTGTTTCTAGCAGCTAAGGCTGATAGGAGGTAGCTGTGGCAAAGCAGCTTAGGCTGAACTAGGAGACATGTAAAGCTCCTACTATACCACTGGTGTCATATGCACAATATCATCAAGAAAACACCATACACAGAAGAACTAAAAATAAAGGTACTTTATTTTTATGACGATATGCCAAAAGTATCTCAGTGAGTACCCTCAGTATGAGGATAAGATATATACACAAGATATATGTACACAAACCAAAATTATGCAGATAATAGCAAAAGGAAGTAATGCAAGCAATGTAAAATTACAGTAGATTGCAATAGGAGCACATAGGTATAGGGGCAACACAAAACATATACTCCAAAAGTGGAATGCGAACCACGAATGGACCCCAAACCTATGTGAGCTTGTAGAGGGTCACTGGGACTGTAAGAAAACAGTGAGGGTTAGAAAAATAGCCCACCCCAAGACCCTGAAAAGTAGGTGTAAAGTGCACCTACAACCCCCAGAGAGCACAGAAGTCGTGATAGGGGGATTCTGCAGGAAGAACAAACACCAGCAGTGCAACAACAGTGGATTTCCAGACCTGAGTACCTGTAAGACAAGGGGACCAAGTCCAATAGTCGCGACAGTTTCGAGAGTGGGCAGGAGCCCAGGAAATGCCAGCTGAGGGTGCAAGGAAGCTGCCACCTGTTGGAAGAAGCTTGGAGTTCTGCAAGAAAGAAGAGGACTAGGAACTTCTCCTTTGGAGGATGGATGTCCCACGTCGCGATGAAGCTTGCAGAGGTGTTCTCACGCAGAAAGACCGCAAACAAGCCTGCCTAGCTGCAAGGGTCGCAGTAGAGGTTTTTGGGTGCTGCTGTGGCCCAGGAGGGACCAGGATGTCACCACTTGGATGAGGAGACAGAGGGGGCGCCCAGCAACGTAGGGAGCCCTCACAGAAGCAGGCAGCACCCGCAGAAGTACCTGAACAGGCACTTGGAAGAAAAGTGAACCGGAGTCCACCCGAAGTCACAAAAGGGAGTCCCACGACGCCGGAGGACAACTCAGAAGGTTGTGCACTGCAGGTTAGAGTGTCGGGGACCCACGCTTGGCTGTGCACGAAGGAAATCCTGGAAGAGTGCACAGGAGCTGGAGCAGCTGCAAATCACGCAGTACCCAGCAATGCAGTCTAGCGTGGGGAGGCAAGGACTTACCTCCACCAAACTTGGACTGAAGAGTCACTGGACTGAGGGAGTCACTTGGACAGAGTTGCTGAGTTCCAGGGACCACGCTCGCCGTGCTGAGAGGTGACCCAGAGGACCAGTGATGCAGTCTTTTGTTGCCTAGTGTTGCAGGGGGAAGATTCCGTCAACCCACGGGAGATTTCTTCAGAGCTCCTGGTGCAGAGAGGAGGCAGGCTACCCCCAGAGCATGCACCACCTGGAAACAGTTGAGAAAGCCGGCAGGATGAAGCAATACAAGGTTGCTAGTAGTCGTCTTGCTACTTTGTTGCGGTTTTGCAGGCGTCCTGAGCAGTCAGCGGTCGATCCTGTGGGTGATGCAGAGGAATTCTGATGAGCTCTTGCATTCGTTATCTGGTGAGATCCCCAAAGCAGCGACCCTAAATAGCCAGAAAAGGAGGTTTGGCTACCTAGGAAGGAGGATTGGCTACCAAGAGAGGTAAGAGCCTATCAGAAGGAGCCTTTGACGTCACCTGCTGGCACTGGCCACTCAGAGCAGTCCAGTGTGCCACAAACACCTCGGTTTCCAAGATGGCAGAGGTCTGGGACACACTGGAGGAGCTCTGGGCACCTCCCCTGGGAGGTGCAGGTCAGGGGAGTGGTCACTCCCCTTTCCTTTGTCCAGTTTCGCGCCAGAGCAGGGCTGGGGGGATCCCTGAACAGGTGTAGACTGGCTTATGCAGAGATGGGCACCATCTGTGCCCATCAAAGCATTTCCAGAGGCTGGGAGAGGCTACTCCTCCCCAGCCTTCACACCTATTTCCAAAGGGAGAGGGTGTTACACCCTCTCTCAGAGGAAGTCCATTGTTCTGCCTTCCTGGGCCAGGGCTGCCTGGACCCCAGGAGGGCAGAAACCTGTCTGAGGGGTTGGCAGCAGCTGCAGTGGAAACCCCAAAAAGGCAGTTTGGCAGCACCCAGGTTCTGTGCTAGAGACCCGGGGGATCATGGAATTGTCCTCCCAATACCAGAATGGTATTGGGGGGACAATTCCATGATGTTAGACATGTTACATGGCCATGTTCGGAGTTACCATTGTGACGCTGTACATAGGTAGTGACCTATGTACAGTGCACGCGTGTAATGGTGTCCCCGCACTCACAAAGTCCGGGGAATTTGCCCTGAACGATGTGGGGGCACCTTGGCTAGTGTCAGGGTGCCCTCACACTAAGTAACTTTGCACCCAACCTTCACCAGGTGAAGGTTAGACATATAGGTGACTTATAAGTTACTTAAGTGCAGTGGTAAATGGCTGTGAAATAACGTGGACGTTATTTCACTCAGGCTGCACTGGCAGGCCTGTGTAAGAATTGTCAGAGCTCCCTATGGGTGGCAAAAGAAATGCTGCAGCCCATAGGGATCTCCTGGAACCCCAATACCCTGGGTACCTCAGTACCATATACTACGGAATTATATGGGTGTACCAGTATGCCAATGTGAATTGGTAAATTTAGTCACTAGCCTGTTAGTGACAAATTTGGAAAGCAGAGAGAGCATAACCACTGAGGTTCTGGTTAGCAGAGCCTCAGTGAGACAGTTTGGCATCACACAGGGAACACATACAGGGCACATGCTTATGAGCACTGGGGCCCTGCCTGGCAGGGTCCCAGTGACACATAGATACAGTGAAATATGGGGGTAACATGCCAGGCAAGATGGTACTTTCCTACAATAAGTACTATCTATCTGCACCTACTGCGTGTGGTATCAGCGAACAGACATAACATGATCTGGCTGATGTCCTAGAGCCCACGGTGGTCATGTGCTGCTACCACGTGTTCTGTAGAAGAGCTCTGTGTAATGCGTGTGGAATACTAGGGTTGTGTGTGGTGTAATCAAAGGTGACGTGTGTGAGGTCCCTATGCAAACTTGGTGACATTTTTCAAATCAACTCCATTAAATCAGGGGATACATGGATGCTATAGCACCCCTAGCAACCGGAGAATGTATAAATGCATGAGTATGTAAATTTTTAACATCTTGGTATGCACCCAGGTGGAACGTCTGTAGCCCTTCTGGCGGATTGAGTTTGATGGTTTCAACAGTTCAAAGGAAGTTTGTAGTGCTGTTCATGGGGGTATGCTATGGAAGGTTTCAGCCACATGTAGGAAATGTGGAGCCATAAAACTCTCCCTTCCACTTTGAGGGCGGTAGGCGTGGCAGAGATTACTTCAAATTTGGCATGCTTCTGTTTTCTTACAAAGTTCCACATGTAAACTTCTTGACCAGGTTGAGGTAGCTGAAACATTAGCTTGGTGGTGGTGCACTTGGCGCTCCGATGGGTGACCTGTTTGGATGAGAACTTGGCGATTTTGGTTAGCTCTGAGAGATACACATGCAATTCGGCCCCCAGTGCCCGACAGCTAGTCCCCGCGCTCAATTTGGTCTGAGTTTTGGGGATAGGTGCCCTCATCAGTCTCTTGGTTACTATCTGGTGTGGTGTGAGGTGGTGATCGCTACTGGGTGTGTTCCTCAGAGCGAACAAGACTAGGGGCAGGCAGTGGAACCACGTCTTGGTGAGGCTGGAGCAAATTTTGCTTATTTGTATTTTAGTAGGCCGCTGAGCCTCTAAACTATACAGTTGCTTTGTGGGTGGTATACTCAGGCCAGCTTGTGTGTGATCCCTAATAGGGTGCAGATATGGTCAAACATGGAGTTAACTAAGTGCTTTCTGTTGTCTGACTGGATGACGTCTGGCACTCCCCACCTGGGTATTACCTCTCTGACAAGGAACGTCACCACTGTCTTAGCGTTGCAGAGTACTCAAGGACTGGCTTTGATACCCCTAGAGTATGGGCAGAACAATCAATCATATCTATGAAGTTGATGTGTAACACCCTGAAAAGCCCCGTTGGTCTCGGGAGAGCCGATGACACGACCTTGAGAGTGTGAGAGTGTAGTCGGCAGATGGAGCATTTGTTTAGGGTCATGGTCACTATTTCTGAGAGGATGGGAATAAAACAATCACTTTGAAGATCTTCCATCATGTTGTTCTTCACTGTGTGTGTTGGTAAGTGTAGGTGGGGGAAGCTATGTAAACTAACCGTTTCACCATAACGGGCTTCCCTGTGGATGTGTCTGTATATGAGGTTGTGTTCTGTTTGTGTGCATCCCCTGGCTACCCATCGCTCCCTTTCTTCAGGTAATGCAGTTTCTTGTAACTTACTCAAGTACAAATCATCCATTTTTGTATAAGGCCTGTCCTGGTCCTAAGGGGGTTCCATTTATGAAATCTGGTGGACGGGGAGTACACAACCATACCATATGTTGCCCTTTTCGCAATCTGGTCAGCTACCGCATTCCCTGGCATCCAAAATGTTTGCCCCCGGTATGGGCAGCACATTTTACCACAGCCACATGCTTAGCCAGGGTCAGTGCATTGATTAGCTCTAGAAGGGCCCCAATGTGTGATGGGCGTGCTGTCTGACTTTAGAAACCTTCGCCTTTTCCACCTACCTATGCTCAAGTGTACTGTGGTGGTAGCACAGGCTAAGTCCTTCCCAGAGCTCTAGGAGAGGGCTTCAATTAGTGTGGTCAGTTCTGCCGCCTGTGTTTAGAGGTGGGGAAGGAGAGTCAAATGCGTGATGACCTGTAGCTTCTCTGAGGTTGTGTGGCTCTGGGATATGACTGACAACCGCTGCCCCCCTGTGTCTTACCCCATCTCTTGATCGATTATGGAGGAACTGTTGAGGAACAGTGCTTCACTATTTCGGATGGGATCCTCCTCTGCTTGGTTGATCCCCTCAGGAGAGTATGTTGCTCAGTCATGGATCTCCTCCCCCTCTTGAGCCAGGAAGATGGCTGGGTTCACGAGGTGGTATCACACTACCCTAATTTAAGGCTGTAGGAGGCTGGCTCTCTATATTGTGTACAAAGACGATGTGCACTGTTCAGAGATTCCGAGTCACCCCACATTGGTTTACAAAGGTAAAAACTAGACCACCTAATGCTCTACTTTTTGTGGTAACTTGGTCGAGCAGTTAGGACAATCTTGAAGAAGTGCTAAGCATTTGTTGTACTCACTGTATCAATAAACATTGACATGCACTCAAAAGAATAATTCAAGACCAATTTACAAAAATACTTCAGAATTTTATAAAGCTTTTAAGACCAACATCATCAAAATTGAGTAGGCACTTCTTAGTTATGATTTTTCAAAGTTCAGCACAAATAGTATTTTTGTGCCTAATTATGCATAATAGGAATTAATGGGAGAAAATTTTTAAAATGCATATTAAATCAGGCAATGCTTTCACAAATGTCACCTTCTGGTTTTAGGTCGAGTTCATCGAGATGTCCTGTTGGCCAGCTGGAGACGTTTGGGTGGTTCCCGGTTCGAGTGGGAGCAGCAGATGAAAAGACTTGGAGCCGGTGCAGGAAAGGCAAAGGGGACTGCTTGGAAATGCACTACACAGGTGGACTTAAAGGTGAGCCGGGTGGATCTCTCTGGAGTTTAGAGGTTGCAAGGGTTTGAGGACCCCTAAAGCACAGCTGGTTCTCAGGTGCCAGAGAGGCCAGGTGCAGTACAGATAGGTCAGCCGAGAACTGTGCACAAAGGAGTCTTTGGAACCAGGGGGCAGGTCACTTGGAAAGTGGATTTCAGGTCAGGAGGGCCACTCTGTCGGGTTGTTCTTGGTGTCCTGAAGTCCCTTGACTGGTGCTTGTTTCTGGTCCTTGGAGAGTCCAAAGTGGACTTTAGTTTTGGATATCCGACATTGGGGGTGCAGTACCTCTGCCTATTGCATGGTTCAGCCACTGGAGGTCGCTGTGCCACAAACTTGCCACATTTGCAGGGTTTGTCCTCTGGATCCGCCAGGGGAAATTTGCTCCAGCTGCTGTGTTTGGTTCCTTAGTTAGTGGCCGGTCAGTGAACTGGACTTCACTGGTTACAGGGAGTGACACTTTCACTCTGGAGGGATGTTCCTGGCACTTCCTAGAAGGTTAGAGGTCATCTGGTGTTTCTTAGAGTCCGTCCAATGTCTAGTCAATCCCTCAGCGACGCTTGTTGAGTTCTGGGTGCATCAGGCAGAGTTTGGCGCCTTTTTCTTGGTGCAGCAGGACTTCTGTTCTCGAAGCCGCGGGTCTTCTTTGTCGCTGGTCTTCTTGTGTCCATCGAATCTGATCTACAGGTCTAGGGATGCCCACTAAATACTGCATTTAGGGTGCGTTTAGGGGAGATGTCACATCCCTAACCCTGATTGGCTATTTTCCTACCATGCAAGATGGAGGCAAATGAAATGGAGAGGTCACTTCACCACCCACACCTGAGAGGTGCTGCAGACAGAGGGCGGCCACTCTTACTCTCTGTGCATTTTCCTGCCATTGCTTCTGCCAAAAGTGGGGGTTTGCAACAAAGGCAGCCATCTGCTTCTAGAAGCAGGGCTGGGGGTCGCGTTTGAAGGTTGTCAAGCCGTTTGAAGCTTGCAGGCAGGGCAGTGCACATTCCTGGGGGAGCTGGTGTAATATCTCTGCCCAGGAAGGGCTTTGTTTTCTGGTCCCAGAGAGCAAAGGCCCTCACCCCAGGGATCCAGAATCTTGTCTGGTGGTGGCAGGCTGATTGGGACTCACCAGCTAATCTGCCAGCGCTAGTTTGCTTTTCAGGTGTCACCGATAAAGTGGCCCCCTGGATACATTTTGCAAACAATTCAATACTGTTACCAGTTTGGAGTTGTTGCCCTGAGTTGTCTGATACCAAACAACCCAGGGTTCAGAGTGGCCATCATGTAGCTATGAAACTTGTACTGACCAGTGTCCAGCACATGCATTTAAAATGTCTGCTTTGTACCCTTACTATGTTCCAGGTCTGGCAAGGACACAGTAGGGGCATATTTCTCATGCAACTATGCCCACACATGCATTGTAGGGTACCCAGCCTTTGGCTTATAAGACCTGCCAGGGGGCTGCTCACCTATATTGCATGCAGTGTGTAGTGGACAGGTCCCACAGGCTGTGTTCCATGTCATGTTTGCGTTTTAGGTTTGCACCAGGACACTCAGCCTGCAATGGCAGGGCTGAGTGCACTTGGATGCAGGGTCCCTGAGGGTGGCATAAGCTGTGCTGCTGCCATCGGGCCTACCCTTAGTATCCTATGCCCTGGGTACCTAAGTACTATTTACTAGGGACTTATAGTGGCAGCTAAAGGTGTTGTCAAATGTGCCAATACATCACAACTGTTTTTGGGAAAGAGATCTGGCCCTGGGAACCTGTTTAGCAGAGGCCAAGCGCACTCACAACTTTGAAACCACATCCTATATCAGGCAAAATGTGCGGGGCTAACCATGTCAAACCATTTCAAAAGAGGCACTTTCTCACAACAGCCTGGAGAGGATCAACTTATAGCCCGAAACCCATTGCATAGTCAGCATGCTCTTGCTCTTTTGGATAACCGCAAACACTGAATGTTCTGCATAGTGTCAACAGTGCCCCATCATGATGGGGGTGCTTTTGTTGACAGCAAAGGCTGCTGCCAGTGCCTGTTCTCAGGGAAAGTGACCCTGCTTGACGGAGTCCAAGAGCCCGCTGTAACACGCAAGGGGCTTGTGCCCCAGGGGACATTTTTTTGTTGGAACAGCTGACATGACTCGCTGCATTAACACTGGGAAACGTTGTGCATTTAAGGTGTTCAGACTTATTCCTTGTGGCCATCTTTTGCTTTTCTCATGGTATTGAGCAAAGGGGCAATGAGCATGCTGTAATAGAAGACCCACTGCTGAATGTAATTGCACAGGCCCAAAAACTTCTGCATGCCTCTCTTTGTTTACGTTGGTGGCATAGCTCTGATAGTCATGCGCTCCCGTGTGATTCGACGACTACCGCTGATTTCAGTTGACCCAGATAACTAACCTCCTTCTGTACGTACTGCAGCTTCTCTCAGCAGGTGAAGTCAGGAGGGCTATCATGTTCTGATGACATAGATCCTCAAAGGGACTGCATATCAGGATGTTGTCAGCATGCTGTATCATGGTGCTATCCAATCGGAAGTTGGCGAGGTCATTCATCAGTATCCTATTGGGAATCAGGAGTTTGCTTAGCCTTCTGGCTTGCAGCCCTGTGCCTTGGTCATCTAGTGACTTTTAACCTACTTAGCCTGCTCTGTTTTAGCACATTTATTTAATTATTTCTTCCAAGATGGTTGCTATTTTTATAGTTCAGAAGATGTGTTGATTTCTCGTTATCAGTGCCACTCTGTGAAGGTGTCACTGTCGGCGTCAAAGACAAGGATATATGTAGGTATTCGCATCATGTATCTTTCCCACTTATGTGTGACAGGAACATAATGTACTTTTGGAGGGAATTGTTTATATAATTGACACCCCAAGCATGACTTCTTATCTATTGTTTGGGAACATACTTATGTCAGGGGTCCTACAAGGTCTGTATAAATACATCTCATGCACACAAGATTATTAGAGGGATTCCTACCAGATGCCATCAATGCTATCTGTGCTACACGTCGCCTTAATGTAGACCCAGCCTTCGTGTCCCCATGGAGACTGATCTAGAGACCTCATTCCAAGGTAACAAGGGTTGGGGGGCACTTCTCATGGACATGGTACTTGCAGATTAGGTTTATCACACCTAGCTCTCTTTAGGTTACAGATTAGGTTCTCCAGGCTCGGGTTTTAGGGATCTTTTATATCTCATGTAATTGCAAGATGGTGGGGGTCTTTATATTCACAACTCTTGTTTTCACAATTTTGCTTCTTGCATTGTTCATTATCCTAATCATTGCAGCTCATGCATTTTACAGTAGTATGACGGCACAAGGAATCGGGCTGGACCTCCCATACGCTTGGGGCACTACACAGGATGCCGCAAGGGAGTTACAGGCCATACGTCAGGACGGCTGCCGAACGCCGGGGGAGGAGACAGAAATACCCGGAAGACGCCAGGAGGAAAAAAGAAGGAGGAAGAGGACGCGCAAGAGAGAGGAGAAAGAAGGAACCCACAGTGTGGTAACCAAGGAGGAGACGCAGGATGGCGAGCCGAAGGAACACAGAACCGAAGATGGACGTTGCAGAACACCAAGGAGAAAACTGCATCGAGACGACCGAGAGGGAGAGCGATCTATGCAGAAGCCGGCCACGTTCCAGGAGGAGCGTGGCCCAACCAAGTATGTGAACAGAACAGGGGAAGGGGACGTAATTAGTAGCGGGGAGGGAAAAGAGGTTCACGGAAATGGGGAGAACAGTTTTGGCACTGCGTAGATGTGTACATTCCAGAGCACTAAATAATTAAAGCACAAGGTGATGGGAAAACGGGTGATGCAATGTTTGGAAAGAAATGTAAATAACAGAAAAGGAGAAAAACCCAAAAGGAACACAGATTAAACAGAGCAACAGTACTAACAGAAAGGAAAGTAAAGGAAGTAAACCTAGGAAATTAACCAAGACACTAATCACTAAAAAAAGGGGCACAGAGAAGGATAAAGGAATAGCGTAGGAAAAGAAATAGTCTTAAAGAAAAGAAACAGAAACAAGATTTCCCCTACACTTACCTATTAAAAAGGCTTCTTCTTTTCTCTCTCCCTCTACTGGTATGAACGACCTTGTGGAGCCCTGGAACACCTCAACCTGATATAGAAAGAGAAGATATATGAGGAACTTGAAAGAAGGAAAAGAAGGAAACATCCCAGAAACGACATATGAGGAACTTGAAAGAAGGAAAGATCCTAAAGGCGTTCAGCAAGAGTAGAGGATAATTAAACACGGAAAAATAATTACAGAAGCAAATAAGAAGCCATAAATAAGTGTTCTGCCCACTAACTTGCTTAACTATTCACTTACCTGTCACAGTGGTGTCAGAAGTGGGATTTGAAAATCATCATCCCAGACAGGAAAAGTCAAATGGAGGAGAAGCCTAGTCTGGCAGACATGATAGCCCAATTGGCTGAAGGCCAGATACACTTACAACTAGTATGAGAGTAACAGATAAAATAAGCCAGAGAAGTTCGTGATGCTCCACAGACGGCACTGAAAAGCCAGACTACAATCTTAGCCAACAATCAAATCGTACATAAAACAGCACTAGGGGAAACTCACAGAGACAATTGCTACCACTAGAGTTCACTCGACTGTCCCTAGCACTATATTGCAGAAGTATCAGGCAGGTGAGGACTCTGATGCATTTTTTACCAACTTTGAGAGGGTAGCGAGTTCAGCTAACTGGCCACAAGAGCGCTGGGGCCAGTATATTGCCCCTTTACTCACTGGTCCTCTACACGCTGCCTATCAAGCGGTAAACACGGGCGGAAGAACCCCCTATGTAGACATTGAAAAGGCTATCCTAGAACGGGTAGGATTAGACCAAGAAAGCTACAGGTTGCGATTTCGACACACTAAGTGGATGAGTCCTGAGAATCCACATACTCTTTATTATCAGCTTCAACATGAAGCTTGTAAATGGCTATCTCCTACAGAAACTACCAAAGAAGAGATGTTCCAAGCCATAGTACTTGAACAGTACTTAAGAAGCCCTACCTACAACCACTCGGAATTGGATCAGACAGCATCCCAGCTTGGACAACTCCTCTGCTATTGAACTAGCCTGTGCATATCACAAGGCTCCAGACTTTAGGGGTACTGTTACCAGAACTGTTTCCAAACCGTCTCCTCAGCCCCTCGCTATAAAACCTCTAACTGGACTAAACATGGACAAAAACCCTCCTTATCGACCACCACTAAAGGAGCCCATGTCGAACCCCCAATGTTATCATTGTGCAGAATGGGGCCATATTGCACGATATTGTCCACAAAAACGGAATGAGGTAGAACCAATGGAGATAGGGATGGCCAAAGGAAGAGTATTGCGGTTGGGTAATACCACTACTCGGTATACCACATCTTTACTAGTAAACCACCAAATAAGAAGGACCTTGGTAGACTTGGGCGGTAGTCAAAGTGTCGTAAACCAAAAATACGTACGACCAGAACAATGGTTAAAGGGAGAGTATGTACTCATCACATGTGTACACGGTGATAGTAAAACCTACCCAGTGGCTGTCATACAGGTGAAGTGGTGGGGAGAAGAAGAGCAAGTTGTAGTTGTTGCCATCCCAGACCCAGTGGAGGAATTCATTATAGGAACTGATTATGTGGCATTTTAGGAGCTATTTGACAGCCTAAAACATACTAACCTGACAGAGTCCTGGTGGGCCAAGCACCTTTTTCCAAAGTAGAAATAGAAAAGAATATACCCAGGGAAAGACTGACCAAGACCCAGAAGCGAAACTAGAAGAAAACGTACGGCAGGGAAAATAATGATAAAGAAGGAAGCAACACTGATCCAATGAAGCATGTATTATCTGTTGCAGGAGATTTCTGACAGTCCCAACAAGATGAGCCTACTCTAAAACAGGCCTGGAATAGTGCCCTCACGAATAACAATCCTACGGTAGGTCTTTATTTCAACATCAGAACTGATTTGCTATATCGAGTGGTAACCCAACAAGGGAACAGAAAAACACAGTTGCTAGTTCCCAAAGATTACTGAGCCCAGGTACTACACTTAGCACATGGGGAAATGGGGGAAGGACATCTAAGAAGGGAAAAGACTGAAAAATACATAATGAGACGGTTTTATTGGCCAGGTATAAATGGGGACATACGGAAACATTGCCAACAATGTCCAAAATGTCAATTGATTAATCTCTCCTTGAAAGCCAAGGTTCCCCTTCTCTCTTTACCTATTATAGAAACACCATTCACGCGGGTAGGTATGGACTTGGTAGGGCCTTTGGTGGCATCATCTGAAGGTCACCAATACATCTTAGTCCTAGTTGATTACGCAACTAGATATCCTGAAGCCATACCTTTATCAAGCATGATGACTAAAAGTGTGGCTCACGCCATGATAGAATTATTTTCCTGTGTCGGATTTCCTAAGGAACTTCTGGCAAACCAGAGAACACCTTTCATGTCTCATTTTATGACTGAGATATGTCATAGTCTGGGCGTCCAGCAAATACGGACATCAGTTTACCATCCACAAACAGATGGCCTCGTAGAACGCTACAACAAAACAATCAAAAATCTCTCACGGAAAACCATAAACGATACCGGTAGGAATTGGGATAAAAAACTACCCTTAATGTTGTATGCTATAAGCACACATATACAATCTTCCACTGGACATAGTCCTTTTGAACATCTCTTTGGAAGAAAACTGAGGACTATTTGAGACATGAGGGCTGAACAGTTGGAAGAATTGGAGGAGGAGACAAAAGACATACTCACCTACACTAGGGATTTAAAAGAAACATTACATTCAGTGTGGGAGGACCTACACACCCAACTAGAGGAGACCCAAAAGAGACAGAAGACCCACAATGACATTGGAAGTAAGACACGGGAACTGACCATAGGCCAAAAAATATGAATACTCCTAAGTACAACCGAGAACAAATTGTTAGCCCGATGGCAGGGACCCTTTACTGTCCTAGAAAAGGTAACTCCGGTAACATGCAGGATCAAAATACCCACAGGGTCCAATAAAAGTCAAATTTATCACATTAACTTGTTGAAGACGTGGTATGAGAATGATGACGATGACTTGAATCTCTATATTACTACAAGTCAAGATTCAGAGATACCTTTATTCCCTACTCCTCCCGAATCCGATCAAGTAGTAGAGCCTCATTATGGTACTGAACTAACAACATCTCAACATCATCAATTAGAGGAGATAGTACGTAGCCACAAGAGGGTATTTTTTAAAACACCCGGTATAACTCACCTCATTAAACACCACATACGCACCATAGACAGAAGAGTATCCCAACAAAGACCATACCTCATACCTGAAGCTAGAAAGCAAGTTGTAGAGAAAGAAGTAATAGAAATTATAAAAGCAGGCATTATTGAACCTTCCTCCAGCCCCTGGTGTTCTCCTGTAGTATTGGTTCCCAAACTCGATCGCTCTATTTGTTTCTGTATAGACTTTCGACAGCTTAATTCCTTATCACACTTTGACACCTATCCCATGCCATGCATAGATGATCTAATAGAGCGATTAGGACATGCAAAATACCTCACTAGATTGGATTTAACAAAAGGCTATTGGCAGATCCTGCTACAGAAATCAGACAGGGAAAAAAACAGTGTTTTCAACCCCCTCAGGGTTATATCAATTCACGGTTTTACCCTTTGTGTTACATGGGGCACCAGCTACCTTTCAGAGATTAATAGATATCATGTTACGCCCTCATCATGAGTATGTGGGGGCCTACCTACATGATATTGTGATTTACAATAACACCTGGGAGAAACATTTAGAACACTTTTCAGAAATACTTCAGGCCTTCCAAAATGCCGGACTAACAGCTAATCTGGAGAAGTGTAATATAGCTAGAAATTCAATTAATTACCTTGGTTATGTGATAAAGAATGGAACAATCAAACCACAGGTAGTTGTTTTGCGTTCCTTAATGACCGAGCTGACAAAACTTCTCTGGAATGCACTTCTAAGTTTAAAGAAGACAATTTTTATTACTTCACCACGAGGTTCCTGAGAGAAGAGATTAGCAGGTTGGAGGCACACGATTAAAAGTAGTCACAGCAATGAAAGGAAATATATCAAAGTGATTCTCAATTGCAATGTACACAGCAAATACATGTGATTATATTATAGCATAATTTCAAAGCAAAGAATAAAAGTCAAAATTCATCACTGTAGGGCCTATCACTGCTCTTCATCTTTCTCATGCCTGAAAGTTGATGACTCCTGTTCAACTGCGAAAAATATATTTTCCACCCATACGGGAGGTCAGGCAGCTGACGTCTGCTCCTGACTGAAGACTTGGAAAAGTCCCCCTCGCTGCTGCCCAGGGACTTCTCTTATAATGAAAAAGCCTGCTAACAGGCCCTTTCCTCTAATCACAGCTGGAAAAGAACAAGCCGGAGAGTGGCCAAGTCTCCAAAGCTCGCTCCTTCCCAAGGCTGGGTAGAGAGGAAAACACCAAAATATACGCTCCCTTATCACGCTAGGGTTCGGTGTGAACAAAATACGAAAAACACAGCTTGGTCTACCATGTGGAAAAAAAACAGCTCATCTGCAATGTCTCAACTGCAATGTCTAACACCAAGATAAAGCCCATAGGCAGCTAAACTGAATACAAAATGTAATGTCTAATGCCACGTTAAAGCCAATAGGCAGCCAACCTAAATACAACATGTAGGTGGTCATTACAACCCTGGCGGTCGGTGTTAAAGCGGCGGTAAAACCGCCAACAGGCGGGCAGTAAAAAAATTGGAATTATGACCGTGGCGGAAACCACCAACAAAGACAGCCACTTTAACACTCCGACCGCCAAGGAGGTACAAACAAACAGCGCGGCGGTCACCGCCAACAGACAGGCAGAGGACAATGTACCGCCCACAGTATCACAACTTACTAATCCGCCACCTTTTCCGTGGCGGATTCACCACGAACAAAAACACGGCCGAAACTGGACTTTGAAGGGAAAACGCTCTACACACCCCACGAGGAACCAGGACGCCATGGAGCCAGAGCTTCACATTTTCCCAGCCTTTATCTTCTTGCTCCTCTACCAGGAGCATGAACGCCGGCGGCGAAGACCACGGTGAGCACTGCACCTACGACACAGGGGAGGGATGAGGGAAAAAACAGGGACACACACACGCAACACGCAACACCCCCACCCCCACCCTCACCCACTACAACACACACACAAGTACATGTTGCTACATTACAGTTACACCCCCAAATCCTCCTGGAAGAATGCAAAGACAAAAGGAAATGAGTGTAACCATTGTAATCTAGTAAAATCCAGTACTCAAAAAATATATATACACTGTTAACAAATATATACACCAATAATAGAAGTCCAGGTATTGCTACATTTAAGTTCGTGGAACACTGGGCCCACACTGCATGGTCGAGGCCCACACAAGGTACCCGAACATGACTGAGAGAACACTGCAGGGGCATCAGATAGAAATAAAACAGGCACCTCAGGGGGAAGGGAACGGGGGTGGGGGGCACCTCAGCCAGTTGAGTGCACAATGCCAAATCCACAAGGGGGTCACATGCCCACTGTTCAATCCTGGGGAGTGCAAAGCCACAGTCTCTCAAGTCTCTACAGTGGGTGGGTTGCCCACTGTTCAATCCTGGGGAGTGCAAAGCCACAGTCTCTCAAGTCTCTACAGTGGGTGGTTTGCCCACTGTTCAATCCTGGGGAGTGCAAAGCCACAGTCTCTCAAGTGGATAACAGTCTCCACTGGTTCTGGAGGGGGCTTTGTGCCCAGAGTGCTTCATCCTGCCAAGGACTGAGGTAGTAGATGCCTTTCTCCACTGGTTCTGGAGGGGGCTTTGTGCCCAGAGTGCTTCATCCTGCCAAGGACAGAGGTAGTGGATGCCTTTCTCCACTGGTTCTGGAGGGGGCATGGTACCCAGAGTGCTTCATCCTGCTTGTGGCGGACTCAGTAGCGTCAGTTCTCTTGGCGCTCATGGGCCAGCGGTGCTTGTGGGGGCGGTGTCCTGTTCAGCGGTGCTTGTGGCGGCGGTGTCCTTGGCAGCGGTGCTTGTGGCGGTGGTGTCCTTTGCAGCGGTGCTTGTGTCGGCGGTGTGCTTGGCAGTGACTCAGCTGCTGGCGGTCCTGTCTGGGCCTGCGGGGCTGCTGCTGGCGGTCGCCTCCTCGCCAGCGGGGCTGTTGCTGGCGGTCCTTTCTGGGCCTGCGGGCTGCTGCTGGCGGTCGCCTCCTGGCCAGCGGGGCTGGTGCTGACGGTCCTGTCTGGGCCTGCGGGGCTGCTGCTGGTGGTCACCTCCTGGGCAGCGGGGCTGATGGCGGTCGCCTCCTGGGCAGCGGGGTTGATGGGGGTCGCCTCCTGGGCAACTGGGCTGATGGCGGTCTTCTCCGCCGGTGCGATCTTCCCAGACGGGGCAAAGGCTGAGGGGCTTCCGTAGTGTTGCCCTCCAGGGCCATGTGGGATGCAGCTCCCTCCTGCTCCGGTGCCACTGTACCTCTGCCTGATGATGCTAATGCACACAAGAACAGGGAGACCACAAAAAGGGGGGGGGGACGACAGAAGAAAGACATGTTTAGTGCATGCATTACCGCTACCGTTGGCGGACACGACAGACACAGAAGCCCCCTGCACTACGCCGCGCACTTGGGGTCCACTATGCAATCCCTGGGACCTGGCCTACAAGGCTATTGCCGACATCTGCACACATGGATGTCACAGGAGCCTGACTAGGTGTAGTTGGCACTGTACCCAGGTGGGGTGGGGTGCCACAGGGCCTCCCTGAAAAAGGGGACCTAACTAGCACACTCGCCCTGGCCTAGGGGAACCCACAGACCACCTTCCCCACCCAGACACCTCCACTGCACACTGAATCAGCAGAATGAGAGTGTACTCACCCCTTTGTTGCTGCTGTGATGCCCTCACGCGCTTATCCAACTCCGGGTACACCACCACCAGGATCCTGAACATCAGGGGGGTCATGGTGCGACGGGCACCCCTCCCACGTTGGGAGGCCATCCCCAGCTGGGCCTCCGCCGTCTTCTTGCTCCAGCGGCAAATGTCCTCCCATCTCTTACAGCAGCGAGTGCTCTGTCTGTGATAGACCCCCAGGGTCTGGACGTCCTTGGCGATGGCACGCCAGATATCCTCCTTCTGGTGGGCGCTGACCTACAGGAATTGTACAGGGGAAAAAGAGAAGGTATTACCAACTACACCGTCACAGTCATTGGCCCGCATCCCTACCCTTGCCATGTGGCACATGCACTCACCGTCGTTTCTTGCACGCCTCATACTCTCCCCCCCTATCTTTCATCCACCCCACTCCACACAGGCATAGCCCATACAGCATGCTCCCAGTGTACTTACCTGTTTGTCTGGAGGACCGTAGAGTAGCGTGTACTGGGGGAGGACCCCATCCACGAGTTTCTCCAACTCCTCTGATGTGAAGGCATGGGCCCTTTCCCCAGACGCACGAGCCATTGTCTCTTCCAGACTGAGGTCACAGCAGCACTTGCAGTGTAGGTCCTTTCCTGTCGAAGATCAGGTATCGAGTGATTGAACAGATAGAAAATGGCGGTCACGTCCGCGGCGGTGCGTACCGTCACTGCCGGCATACATCGTCATTGGCTCCTGGGACCCATAGGGTCCAATGTTAACCAATGCAGAATTGCGCCGCGGTCTTCGACCGCCTACCGCGACGGTGTACAATGCCAGCGCAGTTACCTCATATCCCATTGTCCCACTTTACAGGTCAGGCAGCCGCCATTTCAGGGGCCCACATGGCTCTATTTTTAACTGCGTCACACATACCTAGGCCTTGCCTCAACACTCATACATGCTAATTTTGGATTATGAATCGTGTTCTGTGTAAGCTGCGTGTGCGTACCTCTGAGTTGGTTGACTCTGTGCTCGCTGTTGTCCGCTGGGACATGTGAGGAGATGGCGGCATCCTCCGGTGTACAGACGGCTGGTGGACCTGTCGACAACGTAGGAAAGACATGTAATCATCACCTACAGGCTTGATCGTGCCACAATCCTGGAACTTTTCTAACCTTATGTGAGGAAAGATATTGTGTTAGAACTTCATCCACTGGCTCAACAGAAAAGCGTTCAGGAAGATAACGACCAATTGTCAAGAGAAAAAAAAATGAAACCAATCCATAAAAGAAAGGCAAGCAATGTCAGAAATATCCACAGATAATACCATGGATAAACCAAATAGTTATTTTTTAACCATGTGTACAGCTTTTGTGTCTTTGAAATAGTTTCAGTTGCAGATGAAGATGAAGTTGTAGAGAAGTAATCTTGGTCGAATAAGTACCCAGAACCCGTCTCTGCAAAGACAGGAGCCAGTGCATTACTGGTGGATAGATCCACTTCACCTGGAGGTTCATAGTAGTTGGTATCATCAGTTTATGTTGCATTGGGGTAGAAAACAGCCACATCTTGGACAGTTCTTGTTGGTGAAGTGGTAACAAGAATCAGCACAAGGTAATTCTCTGCCCTCTCCATGCTCGAGGAGGCATTTGTAGCATTGGTGTACATGCTGGTATATTCAAGTGTTGTTCCTTCTTTGGAGAGGTATATCCTGTTGGGTAGTGAGAGGGGACTGGGGACTACCCAAGGGACCTCTGGATCTACTGTGCAGGATCGGCCACATGATGCAAATGTATGTTGTCGATGGAGACAAATCTGTTCCCTTTGCAACCTGGTAGCGGTGGTAGGATGACAGTTCTGGTGCCTTGTATTCCCAGGACTGAAACCTGTGCTCTGTAAGATGGGCTGAATTCCTTCTTCCCAGCAATCTTCCCACGAACCACAGCCCCAACTTTAGGAATCCAGCCTGTTGTTGGCAAATCCCTTATTCCTAAAGTAGCAGCACTGGCGGATGAATTATCATCACAAAATTGTTGAAGCTCCTGGAAGACAGTGAGACATTCATTTATATCAAAAGGGGTGTCTGGTGCCACAAAACCAGGGCCATGTAGCTATGGGATATCCATAAGTATCCCAAAGAGGACCTCATAAGGAGTGTGTCCTCCCAAGGACCATCTTGGCAGATTGGTCAGTGCTGTCTGGACCCCATGTAGGTGTTGAAGCTAACTGTGGCCTCAACCTAATACTCTAGCTGTTAAGGACTGCTTTAGGTAAAGATTTCTCCTTTCCGCAACACTATTACCCTTGGGATAATATGGGGAAGACTAATGGAGTTCAACACCCATCGTCCTCATGGTGTCTCTGAAAACAGGGCCCTGGTCCGAGTGGAATGCTGCAACTGCATATGTACCGATAAAGACCAGCAAGTCTTTTATAACAGTTTGACCGGCAGCCCACCGCTGTGGCCATACCCACCGGAATATAGAACAAGAATCTACAGTGACTAAGATGCATTTGTATGCACCCTCAGGTTGTAAGGGGCCACAGTGGTCCAGGTACACACAGTGTAGTGGCCTACTGGACACCAAGAGGGATGTCTGCGGTGGGCGTTTGATGTTTGAACCCTTTATTTGCTGGCACATTGCTTGTTCTGTTTGTATGGACTCGGCCACCAGAAGCATTTCTGTAAGAGCAATATTGTGGCCGTGATACCAGCACGAGCAGATGCGACACCCTCATGCACTGCTTTAATGAGATCTAGTCTCTGGTCCTGGTTGGGGATCACTCGATCTCCCACCCCAGGAATAGTCGTAAAGGCAGCATTCTGTGCACTGATATGGTAAGAATATTTATTATATTATATTTATTTATTAGGGTATGCTTTTGGAAGAGGCTTGCCCTCAGCCAAATCCTTCACTGCAGCATGTACCTCATTATTCAATCCCATGTGGGAACGAGTCCCCGCAGTACCAGAAGCTGTAGCTACTTCAGAGTTGGCTGCTTCGTCAGCCAAAGTGATTCCAATAACGTGTGCTCCTACCCGTTGGTGGCCTAGTGCATGTACTATATGAGCATCTGGTAGCTTATCCCTGAATCAGACCCCCTCCCCCACAGAATTCTGTGTTTAATGGTGTTCCCGTTTGAGCATCTCAATCCGTTCAACCGCCAGTGATTGAGGTAATCATTGTAAGACTGGACACAGTGGTACGAATCACACACAATCAACGTGAGATATCCTGAATCCGTATGTTCTAGTGCCAAGATGACAGCTTTAAGCTCAGCCAACTGGGCTATGCAATCCCCTAGGGTCTGCGTGCAGGTATTCTGAGGGTGGAATGCACCATCCTTCATTACTCCACTCACGGCTTCACAAGCGGCTGAATATTGATGTTTTGTACCTACAGCTGGTTGTGCTGAACCATCAGTGCAAATGACAGTATGATAGCTGTCAAGTGGCAAGATGTTAAGAGGTGCTGGTGACCCCTGCTCATACTGCAGAAGTTTTGGGTCAATGATATAATCAACATCGCCAGCAGTCAGCGACGTTGACCATTGAATCGAGTGTGGATGTAATGCTTTAGCATTGGGAACACTTGCTTTGGTGACAGCCTCTAAAGTCGGCACTGTGGTAATGAAATAATGCATTTCCCTTGGCAGGTGGCCTCTTCTTCAGGACAGCCATCTGTACATCAGTCAGAATATTTTCTGTGGGTTCAAAGTGTTGTTCTGTGTTGGGATATAAGTGTGATTTGTAAGCTATGGGCACCATGTCACCCTCATTAAAGATGACATAGGTGAACCTGATGTCACCAGCAATTATTCTGACTAAATTTGTTTTGTTGTCACATGTGTGTAAGTGTTTTTCTTCTAGCATGTCTTGCTGCAGTCCTCTAAGGATGCGTGTGTACTCAACTGTCCAATGGCTGTTTGAGAAATCTAGGTGAATTAAGTCATAGAGTGGTTTGATGCGTTGTGCATAATCTGGAATGTAAGTTCTGCCAAAGTTAAAGAAACCAAGTAAAGACTGCAGTTTCTTGATAGTGTTTGGTGGTTGCAATTGAGCACATTTTTCTAAAAAAGTGTGGGCCAGACTCTTACCCTCGTTTGATTGCTCGTATCCTAGGAACAATACAATGAGAAAGGCTATCTTAGTTTTCTTGAAATTCAATTCGTAGCCAAGGGCTGCGAATCCTAGAATGATCCGATCGACCCTGGCAAGATGAATGTTGATGTTGTCATCTGTGAGATAGATGTCATCCACTAGGACAACTCTTTGGGATCAATATCATGCAATACTGATTTTACATGGGCAGAAAACAACCCTGGGATATTCTTATAGCCCTGGGGCAAAACCGTTTTTGTGAGCCAAATGAGAATGCACTCCGGGCCCGACTTTCATGTGCTACGTTTTGGCAGAAAAACATATTGGAAATATCCATGGTTGTTTTGTATTTTTATGCACTAGGTTGTTAATTAGTGCAGTGCTGTGTGAATTTTGTAATGCAAATACAATGTAATTGTTTAAGTGTCTGTAATCTAAGACTACTCTATATGAATGGTTTGGTTTTGCAACGGGGAATAACTGGTTATTCATTGCAGAGACACAGGGCTCTAGTACTCCCTGGTACTCAAGCTGAGTAAGGATGTCTCTCATTGGAGCTTTAGCCTTGTTTTTAACAGGATATTGGGGCTGAGGCTGGAGTGTAGACCTAATAGGTATCACATGGTAGGAGGAATCCTTATCCCACCCTACATGGTTGCGGTATATCGCGGGTGCCTGAGCCAAAACCTAGTTGACAGCGGAGGCTTGCTTTATCGCTTCCAGAACAAGATCTGAGAAAGAAGGCAAAATGACATCTTCCCCATGTGGGAGCTTACAGACGTGTTTGGGTGGCCATTTCCTTTCAGCCAATAGGGTATCACGATTAAGCTCATCCCTTAAAATTACACTAATGGTGGCCTCTATGTCTCCCTCGATCTGGATATTTAAATCACAAACCCTGTTGGGACGGAGAACGCGCCGGTCTGCAGTCTCGACAGCAAGAAAGCCGTTAGTTGCTGTTACATCCAGATGATCTTTCAGACTCTGGTGACATATTGTGACTTCTGCCGCGCTGTCCAGCAGGGTCACTGCCCACGTCTTATTCTTCAGCAATGTTCTCAAGTTTGCTGGCATGTTTAATTTACATTTCTGCCACCTTTTTCTTTCCAAATTGTGGATTTTGTTGTGGGGATTTGTCTTCTTTCTTGTCTGAAGACCGATGTTAGTCTCTCTTTTGTTTCACGTAGTCAGAATGTTGCTCTGACCGGCCCACTCTTTCACTACGTCTAACCGGTGTGTTCTGAAAGAAACAAGAGGGACGTGAATCAGTATATCTGTCAGGAGCCTTTAAAGTTTCTGTGTTTCTGAGATTATTGGGGGTCATTCTGACCCCCGCCGGCGGCGAATGCCGCCGGCCTGGCGGGAACCGCCAGAAGACCGTACCGCGGTCAAAAGACCGCGGCGGTCATTCTGAGTTTCCTGCTGGGCTGGCGGGCGACCGCCAGAAGGTCGCCCGCCCGCCCAGCGGGAAACCCCCTTCCACGAGGATGCCGGCTCTGAATGGAGCCGGCGGAGTGGAAGGGGTGCGACGTCGCGATTTTCAGTGTCTGCCACGCAGACACTGAAAATCTATGTGGGGCCCTGTTAGGGGGCCCCTGCACTGCCCATGCCAGTGGCATGGGCACTGCAGGGGCCCCCAGGGGCCCCACAACACCCGTTCCCGCCAGCCAGGTTCTGGCGGTGAAAACCGCCAGAACCAGGCTGGCGCGAAGGGGGTCGGAATCCCCATGGCGGCGCTGTTTGCAGCGCCGCCGTGGAGGATTCCCTGGGGCAGCGGGAAGCCGGCGGGAAACCGCTGGCTTCCCTTTTCTGACCGCGGCTTTACCGCCGCGGTCAGAATGCCCCCGGAAGCACCGCCAGCCTGTTGGCAGTGCTTCCGCGGTCGTTGGCCCTGGCGGTCCATGACCGCCATGGTCAGAATGACCCCCTATATCTCTTTTCGGAGCCCTCTGGATGCCGAGAGTCTGCTCTCTGACTTCTTCTCTGTTTACTTTGTTTTTGTTTATCCCAGGATTTTTTAGAACCCTCGCGTCCTTGGAGGTAGTACTCTGAATTTCAGGCTTTTTTGGCTTGACTCCCAAACTATCCCATCCTATACTAGTATAGGTGTTGGAAATAATTTTTGGTAGTTGATGCTCCTGTTCCAACTGTGGAATCTCCCAGAGTCGCTAGTGTGTAGCAAATGCTATTACTTCCCCTTTCATGTTACTGAGTATGACTGAGGACCGTGTGTCAAAATTACTCATCAGTTTCATCACCAAATCCAGGCTGGAGCAGCCCTGTGCTCATTTTGAATTTGTTTTAACACTTATGGTAAATTGGCAAGTGCCAGGGTACCAAGCGTGGCAGTGTAAATTGCATCAAAGACTGTACCCCATTTGGTGCAGTCATCTTCTGAGGGAACTATTCCACATGGCAAGCACATTGTGAGAATTCTATGTTTATCTTGGGCTCCCATATTGGGAAACATTGCTTCCAGCTGGTTAGTTTTTTGTGCTATCTAGAACTGAATTTTCTCACGTTCCGTGGGCGCTTTGCTCACGATAAAATGTAAAATTTGTGGGTTAAACCCAGTAATGGACAATTGGCGACCAGCTGGTGTTGGGGCGGTGTTCAAGGTCTGCAAAGCGAATTGTACTAATCGTCTGTAAAGTTTTACTAGTTCATTATAAAGTGTGCCTATGTCAGCTATTTGCATAGCCTATACACCAGGATGTGGTGTATATGTGGCAAACATGGCCCATGTTAGTACGTCATTACTTAAGAGACCTAGGCCCTCATTACGACCCTGGCGGTTGATGGAGAAGTGTCGGTTTTACCGCCAACAGGCTGGTGGTAAAAAAAATTGAATTATGGCCATGGCGGTTACCGCTATGGTCACCTACCACTTCTCTGATCAGACCGCCATGGCGGAGACGACCGCTGGGCTGGAGACTTAGGTCTCCAGCCCGGCGGCCGTCCCACTACCGCCGGCGGTATCATGACCCGGCTCACCACCATGGATTTCATAGGGTTGGGAACCGCCATGAAATCCATGGCGGTGAGCACTATCAGTGCCAGGGGTCTAACCCACTCCCCACCCCCAACCCGAGTCCTTCCCTGACACCCACCACCCCCCCCTGCCACGCCTCAAAGGTGGCAGGACCCCCCTCCCCACCCCTAACATCACATTACTGATTCACACCCGACACGCACGCAGGCATCTCCAATACACGCGCACACTCCAACAAATATGCCAACAGCCACACACACAGTCATACACACACACCCACATTCAGACATACAAGCACACATCCATACAGACATACATATATACAGCCACACACACATTTCCAAACACACAACACCCCCGCATGCATACACGCACTCACACACCCCTTCTACATACTCACACCCCCATGCACACACACAACACCCCCCACCCCCTCCCGTAACGGACGATCAACTTACCTGGTCCGTTGATCCTCCGGGAGGAGACGGGATCCATGGGGGCTACTCTGCCACCAGCACCCCGTCAACAGAACACCGCCACGCCGAATCACAGAACGTGATTCGATGGGCGGTGTTCTGTTGACGTGGCGGTGGAGGTGGAGCAACCTCCAATTCCCCGCCGACCGCCAGTATGGCTGCTGGCGGCTCTCCGTCCAGAAAAGGACGGAGGGCTGCCAGCAGTCATAATGCGCCAAGCGGAAAACCGCCTGCACTGGCGGTCTTCAGCACGGCGGTCCCTCCGCGGTCTTGTAAAAAGACCGCTGAGGTTGTAATGACCCCCCTAATTTCATGAGTTGTATTACATGTGGTAGGGCGCCATTGAACAAATTTTTATGTTCTTGTTAGGAAAGTGCTATTTCTAGATACTGATATGCTCGGTACCGCTGTGCTTAGTTTGTTATTTTGTATGGGTGAAATGTATCTTGTCTCATCTTCTTCAGGAAAGGTGACCCAGAAATAGTTTCTGTTTGGGAGGCTTCATGAGCTTCCACTATAAATGTGACATCCCCGCTCTCATCTGTTAAGCCATGGGCTATTAGATGTTTTGTTAATGCGTGTCTGACATTTTCTGGAATGTCTATGGCGTTAGCCATGTTGAGTAATGGCAACAGAGATGGAACACCAAATGGCAAGAAAGTCCTTTTAGGAGTTCAAGCTTGGACAGCCTACAGCCTCGTTAGATGGCTCTTACTCCGCTGAGGAGGATTATCCCTAAGATCACAGACGTCTCCGTTTAATGGTACCTAGGGTACCTGCTGTGCGTGAGACTGAGATACTCAGGATGTCCGTAAATTAGTGCCAGAACACCATCGTTGGTGGCGCCATGTTGTGGTTGGACTCTCGCTCCTGGAAGAGTTTGCTGGTTTAGGGATGAAAGCACTTTTGTTTGCAGGTGACTAAATCAATCCTACAACAAGTCACAACTGTTGGCCCAGCCCTCTCAGCTCCCATCAGTACCTCACCAAAAACCCTAACAGTAAACGGTGATTTCTGGCAGCCTTTACGTATGGACTCCAGAGTGCGACGTCTCAGGGGCGTCATGGTGGAATGGAAATTATCCTTTTGACATTTTAGTAATAAGTCTCAGTCATACACAGGCAATGTAGGAGATGCAGGAAAGTTTTCAATTGGTTTATTGAAAAGACAGCCATCTACGGTAAAATGGATGAGCTGCAGTGATTAGGATAATGAAAAATTAAAGTACCATAATTGTAAAGACGAGAGTTGTGAATACAAAGCCCCCCACCATCTTGGAATAAACATAAAAATGTAAAATCCCTAGCATGGAGAGCCTGATCTCTAACCTTATGAGAGGTAGGTGTGATAAACCTGATCTGCCAGTACTGGGTCCATGAGAAGCGCCCCCCCAACCCTTGTTGAGGTCTCTAGGACAGACTCTGTGGGGACACGAAGAAGAGTTCTGCAGCGAGGTGACGTGCAGCCTAAATGGCATCTGGAAGGAATCCCTCTAATGACCTTGTCTGTGTGGGATGTGTTTATACAGATCATGTAAGGCTCCAGACGCAGGTATGTTCCCAAACTATGGATAAGGAGACAGACTCCTGGCGACAATCATGTAAACAATCTCCAACAAGTGTACATAATGTTCCTGTCACAGGTACGTGAGAAAGGGACATGATGTGAGTACCTACACACATCACTTGCTTATGACACTGATACTGACGCCTTTACTGAGTGGCACTGATAATGCAAATCAAAACATTTCTCTAACTATAAACAATAGCAGCCATCTCAAAAGAAATAATTAAATAAATGGACTAAGACAGAGAAAGCTAAGTAGGTTAAAAGTCACTGGGTGACCGGGGCTCAGGTCTGCAAGCCAAAGGGCTAACCTAACCTGAGTACCAATAAAAGCTAAATTGGATTCAGTCTCTCTTGTGATCTCAGTCCCTGACAGTTTTTGACACTGTCTGCCAGAGTGGTGTCTATTTGTAGTTATCGCAGACAGCCCTCCACAGGGAGTGGTGTCTCTTCAGTGATCTCACCCTGTCAGCCACCCCCTGGGAACAGTCTCTCACTCCCAGCCCTACTCTGTGAGTAGTGTCTCTGTAGTGATCTCGCTTTCAGCCGTTGTCTGTGAGCAGTGTCACTGTAGTGATATCACTCACCTCTGTGAGAAGTGGCTCTCTGCACTTATCTCACTCTCACCTCTCCTGGGGATCAGTGTCTCTGTAGTGATCTCACTCTCAGCCCTCCAGGGGGATCAGTGCCTCTCTGCACGGATCTCACTCTCAGCCCTCCGGGGGCTCAGTGTCTCTGTAGTGATCTCACTCTCAGCTCTCCCGGGGGATCAGTGCCTCTCTGCACGATCTCACTCTCAGCCCTCCCGGGGATCAGTGTCTCTGTAGTGATCTCACTCTCAGCCCTCCTGGGGATCAGTGCCTCTGCACGGATCTCACTCTCAGCCCTCCGGGGGATCAGTGTATCTGTAGTGATCTCTCTCTGAGCCCTCCTGGGGGATCAGTGCCTCTCTGCACGGATCTCACTCTCAGCCCTCCGGGGGATCAGTGTCTCTGCACTGATCTCACTCTCAGCCCTCCTGGGGACCAGTCTCACTCTCAGCCCTCCCGGGGATCAGTATCTCTGTAGTGATCTCACTCTCAGCCCTCCTGGGGATCAGTGCCTCTGCACGGATCTCACTCTCAGCCCTCCGGGGGATCAGTGTATCTGTAGTGATCTCTCTCTGAGCCCTCCTGGGGGATCAGTGCCTCTCTGCACGGATCTCACTCTCAGCCCTCCGGGGGATCAGTGTCTCTGCACTGATCTCACTCTCAGCCCTCCTGGGGACCAGTCTCACTCTCAGCCCTCATGGGGATCAGTGTCTCTGCACGGATCTCACTCTCAGCCCTCCGGGGGCTCAGTGTCTCTGTAGTGATCTCTCTCTGAGCCCTCCTGGGGGATCAGTGCCTCTCTGCACGGATCTCACTCGCAGCCCTCCGGGGGATCCTTGTCTCTGCACTGATCTCACTCGCAGCCCTCCTGGGGATCAGTGTCTCTGTAGTGATCTCACTCTCAGCTCTCCCGGGGGATCAGTGCCTCTCTGCACGGATCTCACTCTCAGCCCTCCGGGGGCTCAGTGTCTCTGTAGTGATCTCACTCTCAGCTCTCCCGGGGGATCAGTGCCTCTCTGCACGATCTCACTCTCAGCCCTCCCGGGGATCAGTGTCTCTGTAGTGATCTCACTCTCAGCCCTCCTGGGGATCAGTGCCTCTGAACGGATCTCACTCTCAGCCCTCCGGGGGATCAGTGTCTCTGCACTGATCTCACTCTCAGCCCTCCTGGGGACCAGTCTCACTCTCAGCCCTCCTGGGGATCAGTGTCTCTGCACGGATCTCACTCTCAGCCCTCCGGGGGATCAGTGTCTCTGTAGTGATCTCTCTCTCTGAGCCCTCCTGGGGGATCAGTGCCTCTCTGCACGGATCTCACTCGCAGCCCTCCTGGGGATCCGTGTCCCTGTAGTGATCTCACTCCCAGCCCTTCTGGGGGATCAGTGCCTCTCTGCACTGATCTCACTCTCAGTCCTCCGGGGGATCAGTGTCTCTGTAGTGATCTCACTCTCAGCTCTCCCGGGGGATCAGTGCCTCTCTGCACGGATCTCACTCTCAGCCCTCCGGGGGAGCAGTGTCTCTGTAGTGATCTCACTCTGAGCCCTCCTGGGGGATCAGTGCCTCACTGCACGGATCTCACTCTCAGCCCTCCGGGGGCTCAGTGTCTCTGTAGTGATCTCACTCTCAGCCCTCCCGGGGATCAGTGTCTCTGTAGTGATCTCACTCTCAGCCCTCCTGGGGATCAGTGCCTCTGCACGGATCTCACTCTCAGCCCTCCTGGGGATCAGTGCCTCTGCACGGATCTCACTCTCAGCCCTCCAGGGGGATCAGTGCCTCTCTGCACGGATCTCACTCTCAGCCCTCCAGGGGGATCAGTGTCTCTGTGGTGATCTCACTCTCGGTCCTCCTGGGGATCAGTGTCTCTGCACTGATCTCACTCTCAGCCCTCCAGGGGCATCAGTGTCTCTCTGCACGGATCTCACTCTCAGCTCTCCCCTGTTAGTAGTGTCTCTGCACTGATATCACTCTCAGCCCTCCGGGGGATCCGTGCCTCTCTGCACTGATCTCACTCTCAGCCCTCCGGGGGCTCAGTGTCTCTGTAGTGATCTCACTCTCAGCTCTCCCGGGGGATCAGTGCCTCTCTCCACGGATCTCACTCTCAGCCCTCCGGGGGAGCAGTGTCTCTGTAGTGATCTCACTCTGAGCCCTCCTGGGGGATCAGTGCCTCTCTGCACGGATCTCACTCTCAGCCCTCCGGGGGATCCGTGCCTCTCTGCACTGATCTCACTCTCAGCCCTCCGGGGGATCCGTGCCTCTCTGCACTGATCTCACTCTCAGCCCTCCGGGGGCTCAGTGTCTCTGTAGTGATCTCACTCTCAGCTCTCCCGGGGGATCAGTGCCTCTCTGCACGATCTCACTCTCAGCCCTCCCGGGGATCAGTGTCTCTGTGGTGATCTCACTCTCGGTCCTCCTGGGGATCAGTGTCTCTGCACTGATCTCACTCTCAGCCCTCCAGGGGCATCAGTGTCTCTGCACGGATCTCACTCTCAGCACTCCAGGGGCATCAGTGCCTCTCTGCACGGATCTCACTCTCAGCCCTCCGGGGGATCAGTGTATCTGTAGTGATCTCACTCTCAGCCCTCCTGGGGATCAGTGCCTCTGCACGGATCTCACTCTCAGCCCTCCGGGGGATCAGTGTATCTGTAGTGATCTCTCTCTGAGCCCTCCTGGGGGATCAGTGCCTCTCTGCACGGATCTCACTCTCAGCACTCCCGGTGATCAGTGTCTCCACCTCAGTGCATGTGCAGCAGGCGCAGGGACCCGCTGATCTTTGTGCCTGGGGACGATGCTGCTGGTGTTTTGGGGTCTCCTCTGCTCCGGTTCTTGCACAGACTGAGTCCCCCCTCTCTTTAATTCGGATCCTTGAGGGAGATCCTCGGACAGGAGTCAGTCCAGAGATGCAAGACTCCGAGGTGAGACCCCACCCCGGTGCAGCTGCACACTGCTGCTGGGGTGAGAGCAGGCACTGCTGGGGCTGCTGCTGAATGTGCCCTGGGGCTGACATGTTTCATGGGGTGCAGGGTCCTGGCAGGGTGGACGGCGCCCCCCGACTTGTGTCCTGCCTCCCTTTCTGAGTCCCGTTGTGTTGTATAGCGCTTCGGCCGCCTCTCGGGCCTCGTAGCGCTGCGTTTGGCTGGAGTGAGATTTGAGTCCCAGCCGGGTGAGAAGTCACTTTCTTGTTGGGAGTGAAGTTGGGGCGCCTCAGTTTGGGGGGGTCCTCTTGGGAGGGATATTCTCCAAAGCTTTGACATTTCACTGGGGGCTGTTACCAGAGAAAGAAGGTAATCCTCAGTGACCTCCTAGTGTCCGTGGGTGACCAGGTGGGGTCAGACTCCGGGCTCCTGTGTCCGTGGGCGACCAAGTGGGGTCAGACTCCAGGCTCTTGTGCTCATCTGTTGGGCCAGTGGGGTCAGACTCCGGGCTCCTATGTTCGTATGTTGGGTCAGTGGGGTCAGACTCCGGGCTCCTGTGTTCGTCTTTTGGGCCGTTGGGGTCAGACTCTGGGCTCCTGTGTCCGTAGGTGACCAGGTGGGGTCAGACTCTGGGCTCCTGTGTTCATCTGTTGGGCCAGTGGGGTCAGACTCTGGGTTCCTACGTTCGTCTGTTTGCAAGTGGGGTCAGACTCTGGGTTCCTGTGTTCGTCTGTTGGGCCGGTGGGGTCAGACTCCGGGCTACTATGTTCGTCTGTTGGGCCAGTGGGGTCAGACTCCGGATTCCTATGCTCATCTGTTGGGCAAGTGGGGTCAGACTCCGGGCTCCTGTGCTCATCTGTTGGGCCAGGGGGGTCAGAGTCTGGGCTTCTGTGTCTGTCTTTTGGGCCAGTGTGGTCAAACTCTGGGCTCCTATGTTCATCTGCTGGGCTAGTGAGGTCAGACTCTGGGCTCCTATGTCCGTCTGTTGGGCCAGTGGGGTCAGACTCTGGGCTCCTATGTTCATCTGTTGGCCCAGTGGGGTCAGACTCTGGGCTCCTGTGTCTGTGGGGGACCAGGTGGGGTCAGACTCTGGGCTCCTGTGTCCATCTGCTGGGCCAGTGGGGTCAGACTCTGGGCTTCTGTGTTCGTCTGTTGGGCCAGTGGGGTCAGACTCTGGGCTCCTGTGTCCGTGGGCGACCAGGTGGGGTCAGACTCTGGGCTCCTATGTTCGTCTGCTGGGCCAGTGGGGTCAGACTCTGGGCTCCTGTGTCCGTCTGTTGGGCCAGTGGGGTCAGACTCTGGGCCCCTGTGTCCCTCCGTTGGGCCAGTGGGGTCAGACTCTGGGCTCCTATGTTCGTCTGTTGGGCCAGTGGGGTCAGACTCTGGGCTCCTGTTTGTCTGTTGGGCCAGTGGGGTCAGACTCTGGGCTCCTATGTCTGTCTTGTTGGGCCAGTGGGGTCAGACTCTGGGCTCCTACGGCCAGTGGGGTCAGACTCTGGGTTCCTACGTTCGTCTGTTTGCAAGTGGGGTCAGACTCGGGGCTCCTGTGTTCGTCTGTTGGGCCAGTGGGGTCAGACTCTGTGCTCCTGTGCTCATCTGTTGGGCGAGTGGGGTCAGACTCTGGGCTCCTATGTTCGTCTGTTGGGCCAGTGAGGTCAGACTCTGGGCTCCTATGTTCGTCTGTTGGGCCAGTGGGGTCAGACTCTGGGCTACTGTATGCGTCTGTTGGGCCAGTGGGGTCAGACTCTGGGCTCCTATGTTTGTCTGTTGGGCCAGTGGGGTCAGACTCCGAGCTCCTATGTTTGTCTGTTGGGCAAGTGAGGTCAGACTCTGGGCTCCTGTGTTTGTCTGTTGGGCCAGTGGGGTCTGACTCTGGGCTCCTGAGTTCATCTTTTGGGCCAGTGGGGTCAGACTCTGGGCTCCTGTGTCCGTCTGTTGGGCCAGTGGGGTCAGACTCTGGGCTCCTATGTTCATCTGTTGGGCCAGCGGAGTCAGACTCTGGTCTCCTATGTTCGTCTTTTGGGCCGGTGGGGTCAGACTCTGGGCTTCTATGTCTGTCTTGTTGGGCCAGTGGGGTCAGACTCTGGGCTCCTATGTATGTCTTGTTGGGTCGGTGGGGTCAGACTCTGGGCTCCTGTGTTTATCTGTTGGGTCAGTGGGGTCAGACTCTGGGCTTCTGTGTTCGTCTGTTGGGCCAGTGGGGTCAGACTCTGGACTCCTGTGTCCCTCCGTTGGGCCAGTGGGGTCAGACTCTGGGCTCCTATATGTGTCTTTTGGGCCAGTGGGGTCAGACTCTGGGCTCCTGTGTTTATCTGTTGGGCCAGTGGGGTCAGACTCCGGGCTCCTGTGCTCATCTGTTGGGCCAGTGGGGTCAGACTCTGGACTCCTATGTTCATCTGTTGGGCCAGTGGGGTCAGACTCTGGGCTCCTATGTTCGTCTGCTGGGCCAGTGGGGTCAGACTCTGGGCTCCTGTGTCCGTCTAGTGGGCTAGTGGGGTCAGACTCTGGGCTCCTGTGTGCGTCTGCTGGGCCAGTGGGGTCAGACTCTGGGCTCCTATGTCTGTCTTTTGGGCCGGTGGGGTCAGACTCTGGGCTCCTATGTCCATCTGTTGGGCCAGTGAGGACAGACTCTGGGCTCCCGTGTCCGTCTGTTGGGCCAGTGAGGTCAAACTCTGGGCTCCTATGTCCATCTGTTGGGCCAGTGAGGTCAGACTCTGGGCCCCTGTGTCCGTCTAGTGGGCCAGTGGGGTCAGACTCTGGGCTCCTGTGTCCGTTGGCGACCAGGTGGGGTCAGACTCCGGGCTCCTGTTTCCGTCTGTTGGGCCAGTGGGGTCAGACTCTGGGCTCCTGTGTCCATCTGCTGGGCCAGTGGGGTCAGACTCTGGGCTTCTGTGTTCGTCTGTTGGGCCAGTGTGGTCAGACTCTGGGCTCCTGTGTCCGTCTGTTGGGCCAGTGGGGTCAGACTCTGGGCTCCTGTGTCCATCTGTTGGGCCGGTGGGGTCAGACTCTGGGCTCCTGTGTCCGTCTGCTGGGCCAGTGAGGTCAGACTCTGGGCTCCTGTGTCCATCTGTTAGGCCAGTGTGGTCAGACGCCGGGATCCTGTGTCCGTCGAGTGGGCCAGTGGGGTCAGACTCCGGGCTCCTGTGTACATCTTTTGGGCCGGTGGGCTCAGACTCTGGGCTCCTGTGTCCGTCTGCTTGGCTAGTGAGGTCAGACTCTGGGCTCCTATGTTCGTCTGTTGGGCCAGTGGGGTCAGACTCTGGGTTCCTGTGTTCGTCTGTTGGGCCAGTGGGGTCAGACTCTGGGCTCCTGTGTTCGTCTGTTGGGCTACTGGATCCAGCTGGGTCAGATTGAAAGCTACCAGTCGGACTAGTAAGTTCAGCAGGAAGGCTAGTAAGGTAAACTGGTAAGCCTATGGGGCCGGTTAGCCATCTAGCAGGTTGAATGAGTAAGGCAAATGGAAAGTGAAACATTCACCAGTGGAAACACAAAGCTTGGACCGCTTTGCACACTTTTAGGGTCACCTTGCTGGCTTCTAGTGTCGTTCGAGAGTGAGTGGGTTTAAATGGAAAACTAGGAAGGGCCACTTAGCAGTGAAGGAGGGTCACCTGGTTAGCTTGTTGGATCACCTCGTTGGCTCATGTAGTCACCTGGCGCCTAGCGGAGTCTCCTGGTCGGATTGAAGGGTCACCTGGTTAGATTGTTGAGTCACGTGGTTAGTTTGGTAGATCGCATGGCTGGCTTATATAGTCATCCGGTGAAGCTAGTGGGGTCATCTGGTCAGTTTGAAGGGTCATCTGGTTGACTTGTATGGTCAAGTGCATGATTCAGAGGTTACCTGTTGTGCTTTTAGAGTGATCTAGTTGGACCAAGGGTCATCTGGTGGTCTCGTTGGGATGTTCTGGGTCTTCTGGGGTCTCTAGGTTGGATTGCAGTGTCACCTGGTTGGATTGCGGGATCACCAGGATAGATCAGGAGATCATGCAGTGTGCTTCATGGGCTATCTGACTGTCTCGTTGGGTTGGTTAAGGTCTTCTGGAGTCTCCTCGTTGGATTGCGGGGTCACCAGGTTAGATCAGGGGACCACCCAGTGTGCTTCATGGGTCTTCTGGTCCTTCAGGGTCTTCTGGGGTCTCCTGGTTGGACTGCATGGTCACCTGGTTGGATTGCAGGGTCATGCAGTGTGATTTGATCTTGATATGGGGTGGAAAGTGCTTATGAGGGCTGGGCCTTAGCGGCTACCTCAGGGAACGTAGACTCCTGGCACTGGCGAGTGGGCAAGGCGCTAGAGTGGACAGAGCGGGTTCTGAAGAAAGACAAAGAGACGCTGGCCATCCCCACCAGAGGTGAGACTGCTGGATGTTATTGGGTGGATTGCTATTCCGAGTTCTCTGAGTGTAATGCCAGAGTGAGTGTGAGTCATAGCTTTGTAGTCTTCACAGCCAGGGAGCGTCCGCCAAGTCTCGCCTTCGTGGACCTAGGGGACAATACTCTGGAAGGCGTAACAATTTCTTCGGTCTCTTGTAGGGTGATACTGTGCAGACGTTGTTGCCATGTAGGACGTATGTGTCTCGTTGCAGATGGTTTTGTGGCAAAGGCATAGGGTCATACTTACAAGCCCCTTGCCCTGCCGTTGCATCACTTTTTGTAAAGCAACAGAGGTGCAAACCACTACATCATATCTATGAGGCCACGCAGAGCCACTCTGCATGGCTTTGCATGGCCTCGTAGATATGCAGTAAGGTAAGGCAGCGCAAATTGCTGCATTGGCGTACTCTGCACCAGGGAAGCGTACCATGGGCATTACGGTGAGTGTTCCCATGCACTTTTGACAACAAGCTTACCTGAGATCGCCACGTCAATAAGGTGGCGGGTACCTGCTTTGCCCTGCTTCGAGGTTTAAGGAAACTTTTACCTTTCTTCCACCGAATGCAAGGACTCTGTGAGAACTGTGATTCTTAGCAGGCTTGACTGTTGTAGAGCACTGCTGCTCAGAGTACAGGAGTTTCTGTTAAAGAGGTTGCAGAGGGTTCAAGGTTCAGAAGCAAAGGTGGCTTTGAATTGGCCAAGAAGATCATCTGCTTCCAGTGCCTTGAGGGAATTGCTCTGGCTTTCAGTTGGGTCACGGCACAGAGCAGATAGGCTGACCTTAGGGGCAATGTGGAAAGTATTTATGCTGTACCAAGACTGAGAGAAAGTCACAACACAAGAAAAATCAGAAATCAATTCAGATCAAGTATTGGCAAAGGCAATAGGCCTCCCCTTTGCAAGATAGATTGGCTTTGTCAATGTTTTTATGTTTTTTTAAGCAGAATGGCAGGTTTATCCCGGTCCCGTGGAGGTGCTTGGAGCCAAATCGTTACTAAGTCCCAGGTTTTAAGTGATGACAGAAGGAATACACTTTGACACATCCAGGGGTCAACACTTAGGGGGTGAAGAGTCACTCCGTCAGAGGCCAGCAGCAGGGCAGTCAGTATTGTGTTGGACTGAACTCCCAGTGGACTACTGGATTTTGAGTCACGCTGCGTCCCTTTTCTGCTCCGTTCATGTAGCGGCTGCTCATAGTGTCACCTGAATGCGAGTGACAAGCAGGGTGCAGATTCCGTCTGCCTTCGGGACTGCTGCTGCTTGACATCAACTATTGTGTCTAAGAGAAAGTCACCCCCAGTTTTTGATGTGGCAGTATCCCCAAAATGTCTTCCGCTTGGGAAGTTAAAGTCAAACCCACGTCCCTTGCTTTGGCTCTCAGAGATCAGCGGGGGGAGCTCCATGGGCTCACGGGGTATCGTTTGAACGTGTTGGCAGCCGCCCGCTAGCGCTGCAGCGAGTAAGACAACTGATGAGGCACTCGGTACTGTGGTTACACTCGCCTGCTTAACCTTACCCTGGTACTAGGCCACACCTCCCCTGCTTCCGGTGGCACTGGGGCTTATGGTGCAATTGGAGCTGTTGCTTACAGGAGAGCTCCCCGATCATCTGTTGCTTCGGCGTCATCAGCTGGTGGTGCACAAATCTTAAAGTGATTATTTATTGTCCCTGTACATCTCTGTGTGGCTTAGCACTCCCCAGGTCTTTAATTTTACTCTTTCAAACACTCTAGGAGACATATTTATAATCGTTTGATGCAGGGCAGTGTTGCAAGCCTTCTTGCTGCGCTGCCTTGCGTCAAAAGAAAAAAACAGGAAAGCACCATAACTACAAGATACGGCGCATGCCTGTCCTTTCCCCTGCCCTGGAACACAATTGGCTGCCATGTGCCAACGCAGGCACCCTTGCACTATGGTACAGGGGTGTCTACGGTGTGGGGGAGGATTGTTTTTTGTGCAGGAAGATACACCTTCCTGCACAAACACAATAATTTTCCTCTTCCAAAGTGTGCTGCAGAGTGCAGCACAGCACGCATAAAAAAAGCAAAAAACGAGGAGCAATAAAGGTCTCTCTCCTTGTTGCGCTTCCCTTACGCCAACCCCGAGGAGCATAGGCCTTTGACACATTCCCAGGTTTACAAATCCTTGTAAATCTGGGAATGTGTCAAAATCCATGGGTGTTGCGTGTTAACACCCACTGCAACACTCATGGAACGCCTCTTTGACACAGAGTAAGGCAACCCAGCGACTTGCGCTGTGTTGCATTACTCCATATCAACAAGGCCATGTAAAGCCACACATGATGGCTTTGCAAGACCATATGAATATTGGCCTACACCCTGCGCCATCAGTGCGTCAAAAAAGTGATGCAAGCTGCTTGTAAACATGGCTCTACAGTTGCATTATTTTTAGTGGGCCTGTCTCCAAGGCCTCCCACATCGGGGCCTGCTTTGTTCCGCCTTGTGGGTTGAACTAGGTGGATCCACCTCAAACTCAAAGCGGCTGCGTACTCGCTCTACATTGGATTGTTCAATGCACAGCGTGTCTGCCATGGTCACCAGGAGGTCTTTCAGCAGGATCGAGGTTCCCTGCTTCTTTCTTTAGTCCTGTCTGGGGCCTGCCACCATCATGCAATCTTTGCCAAGGTGGGCTTAACGTCTGGCTATCGACTCCCAACTAAAAGCTTACCATTAGGGGTTAAGATTGGAGCTCTCTATCAGAGCCACAACATCGCTCCAGGTCTGGCCACGTCCCCCTGGGCTCCCTAAGTTTGAGGTTTTTTAGAGGTGTGTGCTTGTTTGTGGTATTTTTTGTGGTACACCTTTCTGGTCAAAGTAGACTGTGAAGCTGAAAGTTGTAAATGTTAAATCCTCTAAACAGACAACTTAACAAACACTACTGAGATGCCATCCACTTTCTCAATGTGATGTCTTACCTGACCACACCGAGGAGGCAAAGGCTAGTGTATGCTTACTGGCCCAGTCGGCAGCCACTCGTCTTCTAAAAGAAATGCTAAACCATGTATAAATAAAGGTCTTATCCCACTGCTGCACCACCAGTGTAGGAGGCTGGCCAAGTGTGTGGTGAGCACCTATGGTGCTATCACCCCATACCAGGTATCCCCTATTAGTGAGGTGTAGAAAGTGTCTAGGAAGCCAGGCTCTCTAGAGGTAGCTGTGAATGAGCAGCCAAGACTTAATAAGGAGGAGTGTAAAGCACTTGCAATACCACAGTAGTCACCCAGTAACTTAACACACATGAAAGGAACCACATAGCGTTGCAAAAATAAAGGTATTTTATTACAGGAACATCACACTAGATTACTGTAGGCAAACCCCCTTCTGGAGGTAAGTACACACAAAATATACACAGGTAAGTATTGGAAATAGCATAAAATAGCAAGGGACCTATGGGGGGCTGTAGGAAAGTAGTCTTCTTTTAGCATGATTGCCCCCATTTTTGGCCTGTGTGTCAGTGTGTTTGACTGTGTTCACTGGGATCCTGCTAACAGGACCCCAGTGATTATGCTCTCTCCCTTCTAACTTGGTAACTTGTACCATTTTCACCCCACATTTGGCATACTGGTGGCCCCATGTAAGTCCCATGGGATGCAGCATGTATAATGCCACTCATGGTAGCCCATGCAAAGGGTTCTGCAGTCCTGCCATTGCAGCCTGCGTGAAAGGGTGCATGCACCCTTTTACTTTACAGATCACTGCACCAGGTCACTGTAAGTCACCCCTGTAGCAGGCCCTCATAGCCCAGAGGGCAGGGTGCAAATACCTGTGCATGAGGGCACCCCTGCACTAGCAGAGGGGCCCCCATGAACTCCAGTGCCATTTTTATGGACTGCGTGAGTGCTGGGATGCCATTTTATGTGTGTACCGTACATAGGTCACTACCTATGTCCAGCTACATAATGGTAACTCCGAACCTAGGCATGTTTGGTATCAAACATGTCGGAATCATACCCCAATACTGTTGCCAGTATTGGAAATATGATTCCATGCACTCTGGGAGCTCCTTAGAGGTCCACCATCATTGCTACGAACAGTCTTCCAGCGTTTTCCAGGCAGCCCAAGCTGCTGCTACCCCTCAGACACGTTTCTGCCCTCCTGCTGCTTGATCAGCTCAAGCCCAGGAAGGCAGAACAAAGGATTTACTTTGGGAGAGGGAGAAAGCACCCTCTCCCTTTGGAAATAGGTGTTACATGGCTTTGGAGGGGTAGCCACCCCAAGCCACTGGTATGAAGGGCACATTTGGTACCCTCCTTACATAAACCAGTCTTCAACGGTTAAGGTACCACCAGTCCCTGCTCTGGCACAAAACTGGACAATGGAAAGGGGAATGAGCACTCCCCTGTCCATCACCACCCCAGGGGTGGTGCTCAGAGCTCCTCCAGAGGGTCCCTGGGTTCTGCCATCTTAAATCCAAGGTTGGCAGGGACCTCTGGGAGCATCTGACTGACCAGGCCAGGCAGGTGACATCAGAGCTCCCACCTGATAGGTGGTCACCTGGCTACGTGACCAATCCCCCTTTCAGGGCTATTTAGGGTCTTTCTCCGGGGTGGGTCCTCAGATTCAGCTTGCAAGATTCCAGCAGGACTCCTTTGCAACCTCCACTTTGACTTCTAGCCACTGAAACTGTGACTGGACCCTACAAGAACCGACAATCTGCATCAATGAAGAAGACTCTTCTTGCAACATTGTTTCCACTGCTTCTTCCAGCTTCCGCAACATTTCCCCGGCTGTGCATCCTCTGAGGGCAGCAAGTCTTCAGCCTGCACGAGAAGGAAGAAGGAATCTCCCTTGGAGTGAAGGAGTCACCACCCTGCATCTGCAGGCACCTACTGCAACGACAACTGGCTCCGTGGATCTCCTCTCACCCTGAGCTGCGTGGATCCTGCATCACAGGTGGTGGTCCAGAGTAGTTCTCTTGGTCCTCTCTGCCAGTTGTCCAACTTTGGAGGCGGCAAGCCCTTACCTTCCCAAGGAGGACAGTACCTGGGTGCACCGTGTCTCTTGCAGCTGCCAAGGCTTGTTTGCATCTCCTCCAAGGGATCTTCAGGATGCATGTAGCTCCGGTCCCCAGCACTCCTTCCTGCAATGCACAGCCCTCTGCGTGGTTCTCCTGCGGCTAGGGACCCTCCTCCAGTTGTGCTGCGTGGGCTCTTCTTCGACTCCTGTGTCCTCGTCCTGTGGGACTCCTGTGGGTGCTGCCTTTGCTCCTGTAGGCTCTCTGTGTCGCCGAGGGTCCCCTCTGACTCCCATTCCTGGGTTGAGACCTCCTGGACCTTGCTGGTCCCTGGCAGCACCCTTTTCCGCAAACCTCGATATTTGCCTTTGCCAAGGCTTGTTGGTGGAATTCCTGCAGCGACACCTGACGGGAATGGATGAAGTTCAGATGCGGGGCCCAGGAGCTGCATAGAAGTCCCTGAGGTCACCTAGAAGCTGCCTGTCGCCGGACACCGGATTGGAGACGGGTCAGTGGTCAGGAGGTCCACCAAAAAGCAAATGCAAATGGGGCTGTTGCAGATTTGCAGAGCTGAAGAGAATCAGCAAGGTCCTGGAGACAGGACCCTTGGAGGGGAGTCCAGGCTGACCCCTGGCAAGGTCGAGAAGACAGGAAAGCCAGCAGAATCAGTCAAAGCCCCCACGAGCAACCCACTGGCAGCAGGCACAGTAAGTTGCAGTGAGGCCCAGGCAGTACACCTGAAGAGGAGTCCCATGTCACTTGAGCAGCAGAGAGGAGACTGGTCTTGCAGAGGTAGAGTGCTGAGTGCCGGGGCTACTTGGAGCCTAAAGATCCCTCTGAGCAGGACTCAAAAATCCTAGGTTGTTGCAACAGCCACAGTGCACAGGTGTTCTGTCTTTGAGGTAGAGGCGAGGACTTACCGTCTCCCAAGTTGGACAGAAGGCAGAGAGGACCCAGAGGATGCCTCAGAACCACCACCTGTGTTGGAGAATCTTCCAAGTCCAGGGGACAGCAGATCCCAACAACCAGATGTCGTTGCCTTAGGTGCCTGCAGGTGCAGGGGAGTGACTCCTTCACTCCAAGATAGATTCCTTCTTGCTTCTTTGGTGTAGCTGAAGTCTTGCAGACACCAGAGGATGCACAATCATGTTGCAGGTTGCTGACAAGAGCTGTGGAAACAATGTTGCAAGAAGAAGACGTCTCGGTTGTTGCAGTCTTGTTCGGTTCCTGTGGAGTGCATCAGCGGTTCCGGTGGCCAGGTGCAGAAGAGGCCTTTGCTGAGGAGTCCTGGTGGAATGTTGCATGACGAATCTGGGAACCCACCCACAAGGGAGTCTCTAAATACTTCAAAATGTGCCTTGCTCACCTTCTGAGGTGACCACCTATCAGAGATAGTCACTGACAACAGCTACCTACCCTGACCAGTCAGATGCTCCAAGGGGCCTCTGCACAGCTTGTTTTCAAGATGGCAGAACCAAGTGGCCACCTGGAGGAGCTCTGGGCACCTCCCCTGGGGTGATGATGGACAGGGGAGTGGTCACCACCCATTCCTTTGTGCAGTTACACTGCAGAGCAGGGACCAGGGGTCCCTGGACTAGTGCAAACCGGACTATGTAAGGAGGGCGCCAAATGTGCCCTTCAAAGCAAACCAGTGTCATGGGGAGGCTACCCCTCCCCAGCCCTGTAACACCTATTTCCAAAAGGTGAGGAGGTTGCACCCCTCTCCCACAGGAATTCCTTTGTTCTACCTTTCCCTGCCTAAGCTGGTCATGCAGCAGGAGGGCAAAATCAAGTCTGAGGGGCTGCAGCAGTGTGGACAGCTCGCAGACCCTGAAAGACTGGTAGGAGCAGTACTGGGGTGTCCTCTAAGAAGTCCCCAGAGTGCATGGAATCATGCCACCAATACTGGCATCAGTATTGGGGTTTGATTCTGACATGTTTGATACCAAACATGGCTAGGTTCGGAGTTATGATTATGTAGCTGGATCACAGGTAGTGGCCAGTACATAGCTAAAATGGCTTCCCCGCACTTACAAAGTCCAGGGAATAAGAACTGACATTTGTAAGGGCACCTCTGCTCATGCAGGGGTGCCCATGCACACAGGGACCTGGACCCTGCCCTTTGGATGGAAGGGCCTACCATGGGGTGACTTACAGTGGCCTGGTGTAGTGACCAGCAGTGAAAAAGGGTGCCTTCACCTTTTCACACAGGCTGCAATGGCAGGCCTGCAGACACAGTTTGCGTGGGCTCCCATGGGTGGCATCATATATGCCGCAGCCAATGGGGACCCCTGGTGTACCAATGCCCTGGGTACCTATGTACCACATACGAGGGACTTACTGGGGTACACCAGTGTGCCAATTGTGGGGTGTAAGAATCACCGCAGCAACTACATTTGGAGGAGAGAGCACAATCATTGGGGTCCTCGTTAGCAGGATCCCAGTGAAAACAGGCCAAGCACACTGACAGGCAAAAAGTGGGGGTAACCATGCCAGAAAGAGAGGACATTCCTACATCACCATTTACTCAGGGATGATCTTGCTACACGTGGGAGTCGCACCTCTCCAGAGGGGTCAGTCCTCCTGTGTGGGTAAGTTAATATTTTAAAACCACTTTCGTTCAGGTGCAAGATTTTTTGCTGTGATAGAGACACCCTGAAAATTCAACCCAGAAGTGCATTCCTCTAGCTAACCTTTCCCGGGGATGTGACCTACTAGCGTAAGTCAAAATGGCCTTCACTCGGACAGCAGTGGACATACAGCTTATCTTTTTATGACTGTACGATATTTCTATTTCAAAAGGAGTATGTAGATGAGGTGTTGTGAAGAATGTCACCTTGTTCTCTTGCAGGCACAAGGAACCTTCTGTGATGCTTCTGGCTGTTTCTCTGAAGAGGAGTGGAAGCTCTTGCAGGATTGGCAGAAGGAACTGTACAGCAATGTGATGAAAGAAATTCACCAAGCTTTGGTCGCACTGGGTAAGATTTCTCCATTGAGTTATACCTCAGGATTTTAAATATATCTAGAAAATTCCTGAATTGCTATTTCAGGAGTCTTAAAGGTACTTGTACGTGGCCTCCTTTGCTGTAGCCTGATGTGTGCTCAATGCACTTTATGGCCGGCCTCACCTTCGTACTTAAATTGATTTTACGAAAGTCATTCTTGAACAGTTTCTGTATAAATACATGCAAATGGACTTAGAACCCAGAGTTAGAAGCTGCGTGCATGATGTCTGAGGGTTATAAACCTGAGGTAGAAGAGAGGACCAGCTCTGTCAATGGTTCCCTTGAGCGTATAGACAAGATTTTGGAAGAGCAGCTGCATCTCCACAACGGGGCAGTGATTGTGTGGACACAGTGAACCTGCCATTGTGGCCCAATATAGGCAATGGGAATCAAACAAAATGTTTTGGTGTGCTAAGTATGAAATACAGGATCTTCTGCCAAATGAGCAATTAAATACTGTATCATCAAATGTTGGATGACGATGGATTGATAAATTGTGATATGTATAAGACAAAATATTGTGAACAAAATCATTGCGTGGTGCAAATATTGAGTCACAAATATTGTTTGCATAAGTATCATGTTCCTATAATTAAAATCTAAATGACAAAAATTGTGTGTCAAAAATCTATTGAAACAGATTATTGACTAAAACAGATAAGGCTATAGTTTTTCTAAATATTGACCTTAATTTATGTAAATAGTTAACAATAAAAAATATAAAAATAATATTCACACTAACAAATAAATGTAATAATGAAATATAGTAATATAAAAAAATCGAAAAAATATTACATTCAAATAAACTATTTTTCTAAAAATAATAATAAACACTACTGAAACAAAACATTAAATAATAACAACAAATAATACTATGCAACAATATTAAAATATTTAATATTAATTCATTCTAAGGAACAGCAGGGAAACAAATTGGACTTCGAAGAGACTAGATTTACTATTCCCACTCCAGTCTAAGCAACTGTAGGGAAAGTGTTGGACTCAGGGGGGATAAAATGTATTATTCCCACTCAAAATCAGATTTTATTAATATTTATATAGACCTCTGCTGAGGTGAACAACAGAATGCATAATAACATAATAATATAATAATACACCCGTACCCATTGGCACCTTTAATCTCAATTAATTACTCAAAAGAGTAACACACAAGTTTTGAAACACCTATAAAAGCCCCTTAAAAAATAAAAATCATATAACATATCAGTGGGAAAGGAGAATGAGAAATAAAATGCAAAATTTCCTCATACCTAGATATATTAAAATTCACAGTGAAAGGATATAAAAAACATTTTCTAACATCACTTAAGAAAGACAGAGATGCAATATGTGAATAAGTCTTGGGAACCCAAATTATATGTCCTGGACATTGAAGAATCGCCTTTTCATTTTGCTTTCAGAGTAATAAGGGTAAGATTGCCAATCTGTAAGGTGAGGATTACGTGCTTTACTTTGAGGCTTTTGGTAAAAAAGGTAAGGTTGTACTAATGCAAAATTATTCCCTGTAACATATTTCCCAAACAATTTAAAATTACTTCAGTGTTGTATGTCATGATTAAGACTGAGTTCAACACTTTATATCTTTAAAAAATTGCATCAGTGACCAGGAGACCAGGTTTTTAACAAATCCTTGCTACAATTAAGAATTTCAGATTCCGGGTTAATGGGGCACTCTCCGATAGCTTCGGGTTATCTAGGGGTACACGACAAGGAGGCCCACTCTCGCTATTTGTGGTGGAACTTGAGCCACTGGCATTTTGGATCCGAGTGGACGTGCAAATACGAGGCCTCCTATGGGACCCAGAGTGGGAGGATGTTGTCTTGTGATACACTGATGTCTCTTGTATCTGGTGGACTCCCTGAATTCTGTACCACAAATCCTGCACATCCTAGATATTTTCAGGACCTATGCAATGCTCCACATTAATTGGCACAAGTCGGTGGCCCTCCCAGTGGGAACGGGAGACCCGGTCTGGGATTGAGACTACCCTTTTTGGTGGGAGACCTGGGGTGCTGATACTTAGGGATATTTGTACCCCTGGATCAAGGTTTGTTTCTCCAGGAAAACCTAATGAGAGTACTGGAGGCCTACCGTCGGGATGCAGAAGGTGGAGGAAGCTTCCATTATCCCTCCTGGGTCATTCAGACCTTTATAAAAATGATTAGCTGGCCTAAATTCTCATATGTTTTGCAAAACACCACCTTCCCTGTTCCAGACACGGTCTTCCGCGTGGTAGATGGGATTACAAGGGTGCTACTATGGGATGGTGGGTTTCCTAGGATTACCCTATCACTCAAGCCTCGACACCTGATGGAGCGGGCATTGCCCTCCTGAATCTCCGGCTCTATTACTTGGCCTTACAGTTGCTGGTTGTTAATGACTGAGAGTTCTCATCCCAGCAGGAATCATCCCTGTGGGTGAAACAAACTGCCATGGCCCCTGACGACTCTTGGAGGGAGAGGGCTTTCTGCTCACCTCTACTCCATGGGTTTGTTGTTTAATATTTGGAAGAGGGCGACACGTAGAGTAGGAAATTTACACTGGAGACCCTGCTCTGGGCCTCGGACCTCTTGAGTGGTCTGCGTGAGGTAGAGGGACATAGGAAGTGGGATCTCTTGGGGATTTCAAAATTAGGTGACATGTGGAATGAGGGCACAGTGATCTGGTGTGCAGACTTAGAAGCTGAGTATGAGCTGACAGAGAACCAAATCTTGAGATAGCAGCAGATGCAATACATATTGGGGAAAGTGTGAGGCCCTTCGGGGAGACATGGAGGAAGAATCCCACTGGAGTGTAAGGTATTGGGTGCTCCACTGACAAACCAAGCAGTGTCCCAAATCTACTCCACGTTGTTGAATGATAGTCTTCCATCGATTGCACCACTGAGAGAGGAATGGGAACAGGACCTGGGTTGGCTTGGGGACTATGACTAGGGACAAGTGTGCAGATACGCCAGCGACGCTGCAGTCAGAGTGGGATTGATTGGTCCAATTGAAAATCCCGCATAAGGCATGTTATACACGAACCCGTCTGTTCTGCATGGGGGGGTGACTGAGGAGTACTGCTTAAGGGGATGTAAGATGAGCGGCACCTGCTACATACACTGTGGGAATCCCTGAGGACTGGGGCCTACTGGGAGCGGTTCGGTAGTGGAATATCTGAGGTCCTGGGCTACAGGGTGCAGCTTATGTCCAAGTTGATCACATTGGACATTTGGAATGAGCAACCTTTGGACCACTGTGCCCTGCTCTTCAGCAACCTCACGCTGATGGTGGCACGCAAGGATATACAAAAGTTCTGGGGGGCACAGACTTTGCCTACCATGTAGGCATGAACTGGTATACAGGGGCAGAGAAACTGGTGTATCAAGTGAGAAGACGCTCACGTAAATTTGACAGGATGTGGGACCCATGTGCTGAGGCGAGGGATGGCAGGGTGTAGAGATTCCTGCGTGGGTGAGTGTTGCAATGTGGGTGCTTTTCTTGTACTGGCCTGCTTGGTGTTTTTGAGACAAACAGATGTTTTTAACCGTCATTTTCACAGCGAAATGATTGTAAAAGTGCTTAAGCAACAGGCCTAAGAGGAGGAAGTTTGGCAGCTGGTACAAAGCTGTTAATGAGAAATGCCCTAGACGGGCACACAGTAAGAACAGCAAGGACTCATAAACATTCCCCTTTGTTATATCTTAGGTAAATGACCACTCTAGGTCTCCAAGCTCTATTTTGTTGCAGTCGAACTTGCTTGACTCCCACTCCCACACTCAAAACACAAGTGATGGCTCAACTCTAACCCCCAGGGGGCTCACACCGGAGGCCGCATTCACACTGCCTTCAAACAAATGTGCTCGCTTCACCCCTTCCTGTGTGGTCCTGCCCACCACATCCCAGCACGGCCCAAGGCCTCTGCACCTAATTCCCCCCAGCTCTCTCCGCAAGCCTTCTCTGACTGGAGACAGCCCAAACGATGGACCATTGTAGGAGCACAAAGCCAGAAGTCCAAGGTTGCAGCCGCTCGCCAGGACTGTGATATCTGTCCTTAGGAGCTGCCTGCTGTAGGTCTATGGATGATGAGGCCTGAGTGGATGTGCGTAGATGCCATTGTATCTAAGTATATTAAAGCATCTCAATATTTCTGACCCCTACTTTTTGTACACTGGAACAATGTTTGTGATGTTCTTGATATTTTTTGATGATAAGATAAAAAAAAAACTCCCTCCAATAAATTAATAAATAATTGAAATAAAACAAATAATTTACATAAGTAAACAATTGTAAACTAAACATAAATTTCAATTTAACATTTAAATACATTTATGAATTAATTAAAAACACATTATAACTTCAATAACTTTCTGCCATATTCCCCTGAAAAACCAACAACCTGCTACTAGAATCTAAATTAGTTTACAAAATATAATAATTAAAATATACATCAAGGTTTCTAAATTAAGCCTAAATAAATAACATTAAAAACAAATTATACAGTTTGCACAATTATCAATCACTTAGATATTTAACTTGCAATAAAATGATAACAATAACATTAAATTAATCATAATCTAATTCACAACTCACCCTATTCACAACTTGCACAAATAATCAATTTAACATTTACTTTATAGTAAAAATGAATTAACAACTACGTACATTAATAATAATTTAATTAACTTCCACTCTATTCCTCTACAAACCCAACAACCCCCTACTACATTATGTTACTAAATTAAATTAAAAATGTAGAATTACAAACTATATTTAAAACCATTAAGACATTTCTAATAAGAATGCTAACACCTAAAATATTATACTAGCTTATATATATTAAATTAAATTTAAAAATATAGTTATTACACCTATATTAAACAATATTAGATATAACAATATTATAAGAACAAAGTTATACTCCAAAAACCTGATAATCTTACCTTCGATATTCTGTTCCATGATATGTTAGTAGACCCAATTATTTTGAGGCAATGCTAGGGTAGTGCAATATTTGGTTTCAGATATTTGTGTTATTCACCATGAGCCAGAAAGAGGAAAATGTGCCTCCAACCACGTAAGGTGAAGGCCGATCATGTGTTCAATACGGGAAACTTTTGCAACACCTTTGTATAATCTAATTAAACATATACCGGGGCAAGGTAAAGGCAATGGCTCACTGTCTGTGGAAGCCAGGATCAGTGGGACAGGTTGCATTGGGTGAGATGTTCTCCATTACAAGTGGCATAGTAAAGGACCCAGCAGGTCCCGGGGTGTTGGGAGCCCCGAGCTCTATGGTGGACCCTGCCCGAGAGCTCCTGAATGAGTCTGGGGGGGGGGACCTCCATGTATTTTAGAGGGGGCCTCTCAAGTTTCATTACCCCACTGGATCTCTGCACTTAGACATCAAACACTTCAATCTTTTTGAAACGTTGTGTTGAAAGTTTGCACACATCTTTGAACATTCAGTTTACTTGCAATGGCTCACTCCTGAGACACCTTAGTAGAATCCCTGCCAGAGTATTTAATTCAAACTGCATATTTCTGCTGGAAATATTCTTCTCAGGAAAGCCACACAGAGGGAAGTTAAGCTCAGGAACCTACAGTACACTCATCAATTTCTAGGCTAACTAAAGAATAAGTCCTTGTTTTAAAGGTCTCTCTCTTATTGCACCTCTAAAGTCCGGTCTGACTTTTCATATTTTAACATTTCATCTATTTACTCATTCCTATTCTCTTCAGCTGTTGCAATTAACTGTGATACGTAATTTGACAAAGCTGTATCTAAAATGTAACGATGTATTAACTTTCATTCATACTTTTTACATCTGTTGTATTTTTGAAAATTCCAATAAAAATGAAAATAGCAAAAAATAACAGTACAAGTTTCTGTCAATGGAGACACATGGCAGACGAACAGATGCGGTGTTGACATATTACCAGTCACGATTCAATAAATACTTTATTCGGTCACATTTGAACATAAAAGCAACAAATAAAACAACACCACAAAATTTTAAAACGGAGATAACAAAACAACATAATATCAATAAAAACATAAATCACAAATTTAAAAAGAACATTTCATCTTCTCCAATTCATTACAGTTTGCGCCAAACACATCTATAACTAACGCTCTTATCTCCTTCTAATGGCCAATGCACTCCTTATAAAATTAACAACGGCCATAGCAATTTCTGTTGTTTCCCTCCTTTGAAGGCAAGTCGAATGCACTCCTGTAATGACTGATATTTGCTGTCCTCAGACATGGCAATAAAAACCACCTACATGGGTTATCAAACAACAGGAAAAAAGAATAAAGTGCAAAGTGCTCTGAGGTGTGCAGTTATCAGCAGCGTTTTAAACCAAGTTCCCGAGATGGGAAAAGAACATTAAAAAATGTACTGTATTCAGCCTGAATCTGGTTAAATAATACCTATGCTTAGACTTTAAAAATACAAGATATGGTTTGACGTTTTTAGATGGACCTAGGTCTATATACTCTCTCACCGTCTGCATATTCGTCACCTTTGTCAGTCGCAGGTCCTGCAGATGCTCCCCGAAGAGTGTTTTTGCCCTTTTGACTAAAGGCTGGGGAAACTAGAGCAGGATTTGTTAACAAATCACCCAACCCTATATCATTTAGTAATTGTTTTATATAATTCAACCAGGGAATCCTTTCCAATCTGCCAAGACAGTTCTTGTAAATGCAAGTTCCGGTGTTAGCCAGATCCTAAACCATAACATTATAGGGGCAATCTGAGCCATATCCTCCAAGAAATTCAAACTAAGCTCCTAATGCACAATAAATGTTGCTACTGTAGGTGGGGTTTGCAAGATACGACTAATAAAGAGATTTTCCTCCACTTGGAGACAACTAGGTTTTGTATAGCCCTGCATCCCTGCCCCGTAGAGCCCAAGCGATACACATTTACTTTTATATAGAAGTAGCAATTATTTTATCCACTTGACGCCTAACCTTGATGAAAAACGAAAAATTGCTTCCATGGCACCCTGCAACTGATTCTTCCTAATTTTAAGTAAATGAGTCCACGTTAGGGGGTATTAAAAGGACTACCAAGATAATTAAATTTGAAAACTCTATTTATCGTAACCCTTCCACCACATGTGTCCTCGACTTCGTCATTTTGTGACTCGATCACCATAAAGGACTTGGTGGAGTTAACCTTAAGATCTAAATTCCCCATGAAAGACGTAAACAACTCTAATAATCTCTGCAGACCATTTGTGGTTTGGGCAATAAGGACCGCATCATAAGTAAAAATGAGACACAGTATCCGACTGCCCCCACCTTTAGCAGAGCTACACAATTTGTGGATAAATGTACATCCAACTCATTGATATATAATAAAAAATCTCTAGTTGGCAGTCGGTTTAAGCCCTGTCCAAGTAGGGACCCTCACTCTAGTCAGGATAAGGGAGATACCGGCTCAGAAAACCCCTGCTAACCCCCATGGTAGCTTGGCATGAGCAGTCAGTCTAATATCAGAAGCAAATGTGTAAAGTATTTGCACATAACACACAGAAATAAGTGAAAACACTACAAAAGGACACCACACCAGTTTTTGAAAAATAGCCAATATTGATCTGTGTAAAACAAGACTAAAATGATACAAATTCAACATACAGGGCCTCATTATGACCCTGGCGGGCGGCGGAGGCCGCCCGCCAGGATGCCGCCCTCCATAATACCGCTCCGCGGTCAGAAGACCGCGGAGGGTATTATGAGTTTTTCCCTGGGCTGGCGGGCGGTCTCCAAAAGACCGCCCGCCAGCCCAGGGAAAAACTCCCTTCCCACGAGGATGCCGGCTCGTAATCGAGCCGGCGGAGTGGGAAGGTGCGACGGGTGCTACTGCACCCGTCGCGTATTTCACTGTCTGCTATGCAGACAGTGAAATACTAGCGGGGCCCTCTTACGGGGGCCCCTGCAGTGCCCATGCCATTGGCATGGGCACTGCAGGGGCCCCCAGGGGCCCCACGACAATCCTTACCGCCATCATGTTCCTGGCGGGCGAGCCGCCAGGAACAGGATGGCGGTAAGGATTGTCAGAATCCCCTCGGCGGCGCAGCGAGCTGCGCCGCCTTGGAGGATTCTTAGGGGCAGTGGAAAACCGGCCGGAGACCGCCGGTTTTCCCGTTCTGACCGCGGCCAAAGCGCCGCGGTCAGAATGCCCAAGGGAGCACCGCCGGCCTGTCGGCGGTGCTCCCGCCCCCGTTGGCCCTGGCGGTTCTCTACCGCCAGGGTCATAATGAGGCCCCCAGTGTTAAAGATATGAATTTTGCAGGATTTACTAAAAAATACAGTTCCTTAAAGTTGATAGCTCCACATCGGCTATCACGGTGTCGTGATCAACAAAACCAACAGTTCATGCCGGCCGCAGCGTCGCAGGCGAGCTACGGTGTCAGGGAGACCCATAAAGAGTACCTTTCGAATTGCAGGACATGGTGATCCTTGCGGTAAGCTCTGCAGAGCGCCGTCGTTGGTGTGGTAGTGTCGATTCCGGAGACGGTGTGGGGGTCGCCAGGTCCTTGAAGTCACACGAGTTGCAGATCGAAATCCCGGCTGATGAAGTCAGGATTTCTGGTGCGGATGGCACCGGGGTAGTGGTGCAAAGCGGGACGATGTGACGTTCGGTGGCCACAGGTCATGGTGCAAAGGGCGGCTTGGTGATGGCACCCAGTGGCGTCAGTATAACCAGGGCTGCGGTGTGAAGTGAGACGGTGCGACGTGCTGTGTCACCAGGTCACGGTGCAGGCAGCAGCGTCTTTGTTGCTGAAGCGCTGTTATCAGTAGGCCCAAGCCGGCGATGCGAGATGGTACAGTTCTTCGTGACCCTCACGAGCAGTGTCCACAGCCCACGGAGCAGGCAGGGATGCCTGGTGATGACACTGGAGTCGATGGTGCTGGCGTCAGTGGGCCGGGACTGTGTTGTGCGGGACGGTGCTTCGTGCTCCTCTCTAACGGTGTCCACAGGCCACAGTGCAGGCAGCGGCGCCGATGTCAGCTGGAGCGTCGTAGTTGGGGATGCTCATGCTGCGGTGTGAGCAAAGTGATGCCGGAGTGCGGGGCCTACAGGTCGCAGTGCGAGCAGCGGCTTGGTGAAGTTGTCCGATGACGGCGTTGGTGAGACCAGGATCGCAGTGCGAACAGGTGGCTCCGTGCGGCGTCAGCAGGTCACAGTGCAGGCCAGCGTCGGCGTTGACGGCATCGCCGTGGTTTTTCTCCTTGAGCAGCACAAAACACACAGTTCCCAGTGCTGGTGGAAGAGGAAACTGAAGTGTTTGATAACCCTGAGACTTCCAACAGGAGGCAAGCTCTACTCCAAGCCCTTGGAGAACTTTCTCAAGCAGGACACATAGCAAAGTTCACCCTCTGCACTCTTTTCAGGCAGAAGCAGCAACTGCAGGCCAGTCCAGCAAAGCAACACAGCAAAGGGACAGTACTCCTCCTTCAGCTCCTCAGTTCTTTTCCTGGGCAGAGGTTCCTCTTGATTCCAGAGGATTCTAAAAGTCTGGGGTTTTGTGTCTACTACTTATACCCCTATCTGCCTTTGAAGTTGGCAAATTTCAAAGCAAAGTCTCACATGTTTGCAAGATCCTTCCTTGTCCAAGCCAGGCCCCAGACACACACCAAAGGGTTGGAGACTGCATTGTGAGAGGGCAGGCACAGCCCTTTAAGGTATGAGTGACCACTCCTCCCCTCCCCCTCAGCACAGATGGCTCATCAGGATATGCAGGCTACACCCCAGCTCCCTTTGTGTCACTGTCTAGAGTAGAAGTGTAAACAGGCCAGCTGTCAAACTGACCCAGACGGTGAATCCACAAACAGGCAGAGTCAGAGAATGGTTTAAGCAAGAAAATGCCTACTTTCTAAAAGTGGTATTTTCATACTCACAATCCAAAATCCAACCACACTTAAAGATGTATTTTTAAATTGTGCGTTCAGAGTCCCTAAACTCCATATTTATATCTGCCCTCAAAGGGAATCTGTGCTTTAAAGTTAAAGGCAGCCCCCATGTTAACCTATGGGGTAGACAGGCCTTGCAACATTGAAACCCGAATTTGGCAGTATTTCACTGTTAGGACATGTAAAACATACCAGTACCTGTCCTACCTTTTAAATACACTGCACCCTGCCGATGGGGATACCGAGGGCCTACTACATGTAGTAAAAGGGAAGGTTTAGGCCTGGAAAGTGGGGACACTTCCCAAGTCGAATTTACAATTTAAAACTGCACACACAGACACTGTAATGGCAGGTCTGAGCCATGTTTACAGGGCTACTAATGTGGGTGCACAACCAGTGCTGCAGGCCCACTGGTAGCATTTGATTTACAGGCCTTGGGCACCGCTGGAGCACTTTACTAGGGACTTACCAGTAAATCAAATATGCCAATCATGGATAAATCAATCAACAGTACAATTTACATAGAGAGCACCAGCACTTTAGCACTGATCAGCAGTGGTAAAGTGCGCAGAGACAATAACCCAGCAAAAACAGACCTGAGAAAATAGGAGGAAGAAGGCAAAAGGTTTGGGGATAACCCTGCAAGAGGGCCGTTTCCAACAGCCACATATCGCTGCGCTCAAGACAGTCGTTAACAAGGGGCCCCATAGTTCAATAATAGTCTTAAACAGATCCATGGGGACACCATCTGTGCCGTCCGCTTTATCAGAAGAACATTTTTTAATGGCTAACATTACCTCCTTACAATCTGTGGAGTTAATTAATACCACCCTCGGGGACTCAACCATGTTGCCACCGTCTAATTCGTCCAGATCCACCACCTCTGATCATGTATAGTAAAAGATATTATAATAATAATTCACAACAACCGAATTCCCAAGGCTTTAGATGACACCTGAAGAACTTGAAACCAACTGGAGGTGTAAGGATGTGGTGCTGTAATACCGGGCAGACTAACTGGACACAGAACAGCTAAACCCCCTTCTGCGCGACCCTTAGGCGATGCTACCGCATCGGAGCAATAACCGTGATAACCAAACAGTCACTATTATTACGTCTTTCAGGTTTGATGGGAGGAGATTTCAATGAGAAATCCACAGACTCGTCACTCTCAGGGAGTGCCTAAAGTTGAATGCGTCCTAGTAGCGTGGGGCAATATGGGCATGCCAGTGGTGTAACATAGGCACCTGCTGCCCGCAGTGCAGAGGGCGGTCTCAGCACAATACCCTGACCTCAGAGCTTCTGACTGAGGCTGAAGGGGGGGCACAACCATGTACTTTGCAAGGGGGGCCCCCTCAAGTTTCGTTACGCCACTGGGGCCTGCCCATTTGCCTGACTCCAAGATGGCTGACACAGTGAAAGCGGACTGTGCTATTCATGTAGATGTCATAGAGGAAGACCTTGTGCAGTGGTTTTGGCGAAAGAGGAGAAAGAAAACATGGGAGTAATAATTGTTGTTTGGAAAGTGTACAGCTTGCAGGACAGTAACAAGTGTTACAGGGAGGCATTCTTGAGCGCATTGCAAGTTGCACAAGCGGTGAAGCACTTGACCTTTGGATGTTTGACATAGGGATATTGATCGCTGCAGGACAGGGATGTGTGCTCACTCCTAGTGCAGTGACCTCACTGCAGAGTGGGCCTTTCGAACAGCTGCATTTACAACCTGCCTTAGTAAACGTGAAACCTAGTATGACATTGTGAGTGACACTTCACCACAATGTTAAAAAGTAAACTGGTGTAATAAAGAAATGGTCAATCCTAAAAGTGCCTAAAGTGATTGTACTGTGAATGGTAAAGATACCAGAATCCATAGGCAAACAGACCTAGATTAGTTATCCACAACCATCGTCATCTCTAGGCTCTCACATGGTGAACATCTTAATAGTTGACAAATTACATGAGGAACTGTAGCCCTTCATTTCTCTGTTTACTTTTTATATCAGGTCCCCTCATTGCTTCCACTGTAAGTTCCTTAAGAGCGAAAGACAAGGAAGAACTGGGCCGTCCGGAGGTTCAAGACTGCGACACCAACCACGAGATACATCGGCCACCAAGTAAGTAAAACACCAGGTAAGAGTGAACTGACATAGATGCTTCCCAGAATGCTCTGGGCCCTGCTTGGCAGCATCCCCCAGCTGCAGTTGACCTCCTCCTCCAAGCACCAGGTACATGTCCACAGAAGAGTGCCTGATGATGGGGACAGAATTAGGAATACCTGCGGGAAATGGCCCCTTAACACCGGCTCTGCAGTTTATTCACCACTTTGGGTTTATTATTTCATAATGGGCGGGTTATTGAGGGGGAGACTGGCCAAAAACCACATTACTCCTAACAAGTCCATTGTAGTGGTCTGTGTTGAAGAGTCAGTATTTTTGCAGGTCACTAGTATAACTTTCATATTGTGATTCTACACCTAGGAAGAATGTTGGCAACAATCATCGTTTAAAAAAGAGAGATTTTGAATAAAAAATGAAAAAGAGGACAGAACAGCAAAATAAGTATAAAACAAAAGGTGTCAAATGCTTACAGCGTGAATGTGGGCTTTTCACTCTAGTTCAACATAAACTCATTGGATAAACATCACACAGGTCAGGAGGAGTTTCCAAAATCAGTGAATGAGGGCTGAAAACTGGATTTAGTACAAAGAGAACTGGGAAATCACTGGAGGGTGTGTGAAAGTCACGGGTTTCTGTATTCATACAGCGGGTACCACAATGTCTGAATCTGAGGTGCCCTTCTAGAGACAGAGCAACGAACCCCTCAAGGCCGCACGTCTTCAGGACTCAGAAGGAAGAGGAAAGCTTTCTACAAGTGCAGCTGATGCAGAAACATAACACACTCTAATTCACCTACCAATGCTCACACCTTCCTCAGAAGAATCCATTGGTAATGTAAAATTGACAAATAAAAACACACTAAAAAGATTTGCACTTTTACAAGAAATTTATCAAATTAGGAGTTGTGTAAAATCTTAGATCCAATGAAAGTGTTTAAAAAATGTCCGTAGGTGTCCCTAGAAAAGAAGCCTCAATGCAACCAGTAAAAAAGTTGTAAATAAAGCAACTCTCACAAGTAACTTTTATAATCTAAATTATCAGATTGTAATTTAATTTCATGCCTAAAGCCATGCACTAAAACATAAGTGTAGGAAGCTGGCTCTTTATATACTATACCAAAGTAAGGTACAGCGTGCACAAAGTCCAGGGGCTTAACTGAGGCTAAAGTAGATAATGCTAATGCTCTCTTTTGTGGTAGTGTGACCGAACAGTAGGCTTATCGTAGGGTTGTGCTAAGCTTTGGTTGACAAGAAATGAGGCACACACAACGACTAACGCCAGGTTAATATTGTTATGTATCAAAAAATATACTTTGTTACTTTATTTCTGAAACCAAAAGGATCTTTGCTGCAGCTAAGTACAGTTTCAATAATAAATCACTTTCAAGTATACAAAAACTTTGCACTTTGTTTAGAATTCACAATTAAAACAGTTTACAGGTAATTAATACTTTTCAGATAGAAAAGTAGACACAGTGCAATTTCTCATAGAGAGCAATGCAATTCTAGAGGGAGGAAAAGTAACAACACAATTTGCAGGTAAGTACTCTACTTACGATCCCAGTCTTCGGGGGTTAGGGTGTGCACAGGGCAAAGTTTAGGAGGACACCAAGGGTGGACCACCAGCAACCCAGGCCGGCCGAGGTGCAGAGGTCGAAGTTGGTGTCGGGCGGCCAATGGAATCCTATGGAGACAGCGGGCATTCAGAAAGAAACAGCTAGCAGGAAAGTACCCACGACTTCTGGGCACAGACTGGGGGGTTTAGATCAGCACTGACGGGGGGAGGGCCACAGGTCAGCACCAAACACATATCCTCAGCTACACAGGGGCGGCCGGGTGTAGGGTGCAAACACCGCGTAGAGCGCACAATGCTTTTCAATGTGGGAACCCCGGAGGTCACAAAGATGCTGCAGGCTGGGTCCAGGAAGTTGACTGAAGGAAACCAACTGCTGGACAGGTAAGTAGGGAGACCACTGGATGTTGCTGAACCATCAGTTGATTTCTCCAAGGCCAGGGGGCCGCGGGTGCACGGGTACCATTATGAATAAGGACATCTTCCCTGGAGCCTGTCACAGTCAGGGAGTCATCTGCATTTAGGCTGCAGGCATCGTTGTGATGGTCAGTAGGGGTCAACCCAGGGGCTCGAGGGCAGAATTGCCTGGGGACCTTCTCTGGACTGGTGGGCCACCTGGACACTGGTCCTGGCCGTTGGGGGCAGAGTGGGCAGGACCCGCGGGTCCAGGTTGGTTCTAGAGACCTTCTTGGACATTTCTTTGTGGGCAGGGCTGCTGTCCTTGGTCCTTGGGTAGGCAGGCAGTCCTCTGGGGGTTTGTAGAGGTCGCTGGTCCTGCAGGGCGAGTCATCTTCTTGTAGCACCAATCTTGAAGCTTCAGGCAGCCCAGTAGGGCTGGGGCTAAGTTAGTTGTTGTCTGGAGTCTTCCCTGCTGATGTGGCTCTTCAGCCCTTCTTCTTCTTTCAGGTTGCCAGGAATCTTGAGAGCAAGGTTCAGGGCCGCCCCTAAATAGTAGATTTAGGGGCGTTACAGGGGTCAGAGGGCAGTAGCCAATGGCTACTATCCCTGAGGGTGGCTACACCCTTTCTATGCCCATCTCCAAGATGGAGGATTCTGCCAGGAGAGGTTCACCTCAGCTCTGGGCATCCTAAGGGTGGACCCAGGTAGGGTGGATACTCCTCCTGGTGTTTACTAATTTTCCCGCCGGACCCGCCACCAAAAGTGGGGCCTGGTCCGGTGGGGGTGGCACCTCCACTAGCTGGAGTGCCCTGGGGCAGTGTAACATGAGGCAGGCGCCTTTGAGGCTTGCCGCCAAGTGTTGCAGTTCCTGCAGGGGGGAGGTGTGAAGCACCTCCATCTAGAGCAGGCTTTGTCCGGGACCCCAGAGAACACAACAGCTCTCACTTCATGGGGTCTGAAAGTTGTCTGTGGTGGCAGGCTGACACAGACTGGTCAGCCCTACACTAGAGGGTTGAATGAAATACAGGGGGCCTCTCTAAGATGTGCATTTTTCAATAAACCCACACTGGCTTCAGTGTGGGTTTATTGAGCTGAGAAGTTTAATACCAAACATCCAAGCCTTCAGTGAAGCCATCATGGAGCTGTGGAGTTAGTAATGACAAAATCCCAGCCCATGTATTCAGTATGGCCACACTGCACTTACAATGTCCAAGAATGGACTTAGACACTGCAGGGGCATAGTACTCATGCAGCTATGCCCTCACCTGTGGTATAGTGCACCCTGCCTTAGGGCTGTAAGGCATGCTAGAGGGGCGACTTACCTATGCCACAGGCAGTGGTTTGTGGGCATGGCACCCTGAGGGGAGTGCTATATCGACTTTGCCCATTTCCCCCACCAACACACACAATCTGCAATGGCAGTGTGCATATGTTAGGTGAGGGTTCCCTTAGGGTGGCACAACACATGCTGTAGCCCTTAGGTACGATCCCTGGCCACAGAGGCCTTCTTACCATTTATACCTTTTACAAGGGACTTAGCTGTGTGCCAGGGGTGTGCCAATTGTGGAAGCAATGTTAGAGTTTAGGGAAAGAACACTGGTGCTGGGGCCTGGTTAGCAGGATCCCAGCACACACTCACTTAGCATCAGATATCAGACAAAAAGTTGGGGGTTGACCAAGCCAAAAGGGGCACTTTCCTACAATAAGCATAACGTACGTCCTAGTCAGAGTGAATTTGCTGAATGGAATGTGAAGCACAATATGAATGGAGCTGGCCGACCTCATCCTCTTTACTAGTCTGAAGTAGGTTTCAGCAACTGCAGTGAGATTGCTGTGAATAAGCCTTCATTTGGTATTAAAAGCCATTTGGTTCCTTAAGTGGCCCTCTCCAGGTGCCAGATGGACAACTGCTGGTATGACCGGGCAGTGTAGTGGCGAGTGAGCCACTCGGTCAAAGGTTTGTGGCGACCGAGCCATTGGAAGTTCAGCCTATAGGACCTGGTGCTTCTCCCCTTCTAGGAAGGGTGCTGGAAACACGGGTTTGATGGGGCTGGGGTACAACTGATTTGTAGTGATTCTCCTGGTCCGCCAAAGCCCAAACAATTCCTGGTATGAGAGTCACTGGCCTTTAAACATTCTACCACCAACACCAAGACCACTTGATGATCTTAAAATTAAGTAACATTAGCCCACCTCTTGTAAAAAAAAGAAGAGTTTTAAGTGAATGCATTTTGTAGTTTTTAAATGTTACAAATCTCTGTTTCTAGATGCATCAAGTCAGGTTCTCAAAGCTGACACCTGCGGGAGGAAAGAAGAGCCTGCTCCAGTCTTCATTGATCCTCTTAGTGCAGAAGCGGGAGAAGGCAGCGCTGAGCCCACTGCAGGTCAAGTTATTGTATTTCTGACCATTAAAAATACTCAGCATGTTTAGAGTCGCCCGGTGGCGGCTCTGTTGAAGGCACTGGAGCTCTGATAGGCGTGGGCCATGCTTGATGTGACGGCTCAACAAAGTTTTATTTAAGTTTTCAAGAATGAACTCTGTAAGCAGGACAAAAACAGCAAAATCAATGACCTCCCAAGGCATCTTTCTACCTGCCAAAGGGGCCATTAAATGAGCTCTGTGCTGGGGTTGCGGGGCTTTCATGGTGGTCGAAGGCAGGAAAACAGAGTGAGGGTCAGCCATAGCGAGGGGGGTGACTGTCTCTGGCGGCTCTGAAGTGGACGGGCTGTCAGGTCAGTGGATTCCAGTGGAGGAGACGGCGAAGGTTCCACTGCCACTAATCCAGCACTTGCCGCAAATAAAGATGGGGGCTGCTGTGTTCCTGCGTTATGGCGCTGCTTCTCCTCCGCCAAACTCCAGCTACACCCTTAGATTTCCACACTGAGAGATTCCTTCCCTGCTCAGATAAGTTATGAAAATGTTCCAGGAGTTTTACACTGCTCTGAATTTACAGAGGGAACATTCCTGTCTCACACTGTTCTACATTCTGCATTTAATGCCTTATTTATTTGCCATAGTTTTGTTAACATTACTGAACATTTCAGGGCACCAAAAGGGCCTTTAACCACGGATATATCTGTTGCAAATGATGTTATCTGATACAATTACAGTCTTTTTAACCCTTTTTTGCTGTTTAGATCAAGTATGCATCTTTAAGCTGTCTTCTGGTGGTGATCTGTGACAGCAGTGTATTGTATATTGTATGGGTAGGTCTGCTCCCTGGCCGATCTAGGTTACAGCGAGTCCTGTGCAGAACGGGGACATTTTTTCCAATGTGCCGTTGGACTGCTGCTCTTACAGACATGTGGTGGACACAGCCTCTTTATTCACCCACTCATTCCTAGCTCAAGCCTCTATTGCTCTTGTAAGGAGCATCATCTGTACATTGACCCGAGCACCTTAAAGTGCTGTGGGTGACCCCTCTTCCAAGAACTTTTACTGAAAGGATGCTGCCAGTCTGCAAACCCCTAGGGTGCATTTGAATGAAGTGCTGTTTGATATGGTCTGTGTGATAATCATGCTTCAGCTATTATCTATTAAATGACAGGATACGAGGTTGCCTCCTGCTCCATTAAAGATGAGGAGACGGACTGTTGCATGAAGGCTCCAGACGACAAGAGGGTAAAACGCAGCTGGAGTCCCAGAGGTGAGTAGGCGCTACTTCTCTGACTTCGAACAAGAGTGCACGTTTACCAGACTCCACTGCACGCACTGGCATCGTAGTTACTTAAGTCTCTGAAGCTTTGAGGTCAGCAGTCCCTGCCCCTAGCAGTTGTGTTCTCTGATCCCAGCCATGTTTTCTGTTTGTCGGTATAGCACTGCAGGCCCCTTAGTACCACTACTATACTGTGCTGAAGTTACAAAGTGGACAGATACCGTGCGTTGGGGGATCAAAAGAAATAATGAAAGAAGACTGACGCGGACCAGCAGAAATGTAGGAGGCTCCAGGGATCAGAGCATAGAAGAAACAAAATGACAGTCAAAATACTGTTAGAAACTTAACAGAGTTAGAGACTTCATGAAGTATTTAAGGTCTGAGGTTAGTCTTATCGCCGCTGAAGCACTGGTTGATTTTGAGAGTGGTCAACCTGGCTCTCTTTACCAATCCTAAATGCCAGGATAGTTACTGTTGCGGGATTCTTCCTATTTAACGATCTGCTCTAGTACTCTGAAAGTTAAGCACGCGGTGGTAGATGTGAAGAGCTCTGAAATGGATTCTGTGTTCACTGGGGATCCATTGATGATCTTATAGAAGTCATGTGAAATTTTCCCTTCTATTTCTTTGTAATATAAGGTGCTGCTTAGTTTTGTACCAGCTGAGATTTATTACCTTTCTTCCCAGGCCTAGCACTAGAGTAACAAGAGTCGGCACAGGGAGAGCGTTCCCTCACAGTCTCAGGACGGTCTTTTCCAAAGCACCGTCCAGCGAGAGACCCACCGACAGGGAAACAGGGCCAGGTCTGGGACAGAAAGGAGAAAACGATAGCTCTGCCTGGAGCCGAGACCAGTGTCACTGCAGCATCAACCGCTAGTCTCCATTTGGTTTCCTTTCTCCCCCAATTGCTCTGCCGTTGGTGACTCAAAGCATCTGTGGGCATTGGCAGGAACCTTAAGGTGTGCAGGAACATGTGATATATCAGTCCTCATCTCAAGGCTCAAAACAGCAACTCCATTGCATCAGCAGGAGCCTTAGGGCCTCATTCTGAAGCTGGCGGGCGGCGGTAGCCGCCCGCCTGGCGGGAACCGCCATATGGGCGCTCCGCGGTCGAAAGACCGCGGAGGCCATTCTGGCTTTCCCGCTGGGCTGGCGGGCGACCGCCAGAAGGCCGCCCGCCAGCCCAGCGGGAAACCCCTTCCCACGAGGAAGCCGGCTCCGAATGGAGCCGGCGGAGTGGGAAGGTGCGACGGGTGCAGTTGCACCCGTCGCAAATTTCAGTGTCTGCTAAGCAGACACTGAAATTCTTTGTGGGGCCCTCTTACGGGGGCCCCTGCAGTGCCCATGCCATTGGCATGGGCACTGCAGGGGCCCCCAGGGGCCCCACGACACCCCATACCGCCATCCTGTTCCTGGCGGGCGAACCGCCAGGAACAGGATGGCGGTATGGGGTGTCGGAATCCCAATGGCGGCGCAGCAAGCTGCGCCGCCATGGAGGATTCCTGAGGGCAGCGGAAAACCGGCGGAAGACCGCCGGTTTTCCTGTTCTGACCGCGGCCAAACTGCCGCGGTCAGAATGCCCTGCGGGGCACCGCCAGCCTGTTGGCGGTGCTCCCGCCGACCCCGGCCCCGGCGGTCCTTGACCGCCGGGGTTGGAATGACCCCCTTAGTGTCTGCAGAAACAGGCGATATCTCAGCTCTGCTGTCCATGACTCGAAGAAGGAACTCCTATGGACATCCGCAGTGGCCTTAAGGTCTGCAGAAACAGGGAATACCTCAGCTCTGCTGCCCATGACTTGAAGCAGGGCCTCGTATGGACCTCCGCAGGAGTCTTAACGTTTACAGGAACAGGTGATATCTCAGCTCTGCTGTCCATGACTCGAAGAAGGAACTCCTATGGACATCCGCAGTGGCCTTAAGGTCTGCAGAAACAGGGAATATCTCAGCTCTGCTGTCCATGACTTGAATCAGCGCCCTATATGGACCTCCGCAGGAGTCTTAACGTTTACAGGAACAGGTGATATCTCAGCTCTGCTGTCCATGACTCGAAGAAGGAACTCCTATGGACATCCGCAGTGGCCTTAAGGTCTGCAGAAACAGGGAATATCTCAGCTCTGCTGTCCATGACTTGAATCAGCGCCTTATATGGACCTCCGCAGGAGTCTTGACTCGTAGTAGGAAATACTATGGACATCTGCAGCGGCCTTAAGGTCTGCAGGAACAGTTAGTATCTGACCTCCGCAATCCACAATTTGAAACAGCGACTCCTATGGGAATCTGTAGTGCTTTAAGTCTTGCAAGAACAGGTAATGCTTCAAGAGCCGCACAGGCTGCAGCGAGCAGAGCCACCACAAGAAGTCAGTCCTGCAGTAGACCTGGTCCAGCTTACTCTGGGGGACCAGGCCCCTCAAGGCGCATGGTCAGGATCTTGACAACTCTTGAATGAAGACTGCCTAAAAGGATGAGCTCCTCCAGAGGTGTGGATGGAGTAGAAGAGCAGGTGATACAGCCTCATCAGTCGTGAAGAGCACGTGATGTAGGGCTCAAGTAAATCTTCTCTTGCCCAGAGGAAGCATTTGAGCTCCTGGTCCACTCTCAACCTGTGCCATATTATGGAGGAGCTCCTGAGGACCCACAGCTTTAAGGCACTCTGATGAAAATTTTGTAAGAAGCTGAGATCCATTGGATGATTTGACTTGTGTTTCCCATTGTGCTCCTGGTGTTTTTTTAGACAGAGGTGTGATTCTAGGGAGATTGTAAAGGAGCCTTGTAAAGGAGCCTTTAAGAACATCAATGTATAAATGCGGCCTGGGATTAGGATTACAAATTCATCTCAGCTGTCACTCCTTAAACCAATGATTAGAGTTACCAGGGCTTGAATTTGGGGAAAAAGTGGGAGAAACTGGTTTCAGTTTGATGCATGAGTATGGCAACTGTGGTACTTGACCCTTTAACACTCAGAGAGTGAGACTGGGTCTAAACATCTAGGCCCTCATTATGTACATGGCGGTGTTGAGACGGCAACGCCGGCGGCGGTGGTAATTACCGCCACCGGCATGGCGGTCTCGACCGCCATATAAATAACAAGGGAAGACCGCCACAGGCGGTCCTCCGCCACTGCCAGGCAGCCGCCGACAGGCCGCCTGATGATGGCAGATTACATTATCCGACAGGGCAGCGCTGCACTTCGGATAATGTACCCTGTTTCCCCAGCCTGGCGGAAGGGGTGCTCCAGGGCCCCCCTGGGGGCCCCTGCACTGCCTATGCACTTGGCATGGGCAGTGCAGGGGCCCCCATACAGTGCCCTGTGGTGCAGGTCACTGCCTGATGTACGGGCAGTGATCTGCGTGACGGGTGCCGCTGCACCCGCCGCACACCAACATGGGTGGTGGCTCCATTTGGAGCTGCCGTCCATGTTAAGGCCCTGTTCCCTTCTGGGCCGGCGGACGGAAACACTATAAAACATTATATGGCCGGCGGGGGGCCGGCGCGCTGGCGGTCTTCTGTTGACCGCCATCGCTGATCTCGGCGATCTTTACCGCCAAGATCATAATGAGGGCCTTAGTGCCCAAATGTTCAAAATCCTTTGTCATTTGATGTGCCACATTGGAGAGTTCACCAGCGTAGTCTTGACATAACACAGTAAGACTGGGAACTGAAGGGTCTCCTGCGCAGAACAGGTGCTCACCTAGACTGAATTCTTTAATGTCTTGTGTTGTTTCTTGTGTTGTTGTTGCCTGTAATTCCCCCTCTGTTACCAGAGATGTCAGATTCCCCCTGCATGAAATTTTGAGTACAACAGTTGCCTACTGCAAAGGCTAAATTTCATTTTCGCTCACCTTTCAGCCATACAGTTAAATGCTGTTTTCTCCTTTTTATAAAACCATAGCAAGGGCACCTCGTTATTTGTGTCTTCAGTCTCTGAACCTACATCACTCTACTGGAGTAAGTCTTGACTGCTCATCTTCTCAACCACTTGAAAGTAAAAGTCGAAACAGGATGGTCTTGGAATTTTAGTGAGCTCGAAGTAGGGTCTGGTTCTCTAGTCTCCTGTGATAACGTAATGTTTGTTATGAGGAGTATCCCGCAGGCCCTGGAGACTTGGTCTGACACTTAGCTCAGCTTCATGGTGGATTAATGGATTGATGACCACCCAAGTCTTCAGGAATTGAACAATATAATAGTTTTATATGGGACAGTTTGTAGTTGTATCTAATCTAAGATCTAGATGAGGAATAAAATGTGATGGTTCAGATGTTTTCCTATAGTCGCTTTAGACACCACAACAGAAAAGATGCACCAGAGGGTTCCAGAGATATAGAATTTACAATGTAAAGACAATCAAGTTATTTCACTCAACCGCAAACACGCATTGGAAAATTCAACAAACTTAAAACTTAGAAACTTTTTCACCAAAACGTTTGGGCTATTAAGAGTGTGGTCACTTTAGGTACCTAATTCCAGTATGGGGCCAATCAGGGAGACTAGCCAGGTCCTCAGAAACACCTCAGCAGGTGAAGCAGTCTTCAGTCAGTTCCAGGCACTTTTATCCATTGAAGGGCTTTCCTATGGAGGTGGTTCTGATGCAAGAGATAAAGGATGGTGTGGATGTGATGTGTTCGGCAGGGGTCTTGTTGCAATTAATCCTCAGACCACGAAGAGGGTGAGGTTGTCCTGGCCCCAGGGTCGATGTCCCTCTAAGTCCTCTCAGGGCTGATAGAAGTCTAGTCACCACTGGACAACCGGTCCCCCAGTATCGCTGTCACAGGCCACTCGTTCCTGGGTCAATAACTCATGCTCTGGGGGCCCCAGCTGCACTCCGACAACACTCCTGAGCTCAGCGAAATTGGGTGCAACTTTTTGCATCAGTCCCAGTCACTGGTGCTGTACAGCAGCAATTGGCAACAGGTTGATGATCTTGGGCTATTAACTTGCCCCAGTAGGCCTCTCAGCTCTTGTGTCTCTGTGCTGTGAACAGGAGGCCAGCTCACTGACTCTTGGAGTTGCTTGGCTCAGGCTGGGCTCTGGAGACAACTTCTCCTCGAGCAGGATACAGCGGGCATAGTCCCTCTCCTTTCCTAGCCTTCAGGTTCAGCAGGTAGAGTCCACAACGGTGCAGCGTCTCTTTGCCAGTTCCATGGTGCAGCAGGGTAGTCCTTTGCCAGTCCTTCTTCCAGTCCAGTCAAGATCAGAGTTCATGGTGCCAGGGGTGGCCTACGTATGCTCAGAAAATGCCCTCAGGGCAAGATGTGCATGGTAGTCAATGAGCTACACGGTAACCTCCCACCTGATAATCACTTCCTGCAAAGTGTGGCATCTGGACATCCCTAGGATGCACCATTCTGCAGTCTTCCAATACAGCAGTAACTTTCTCCTGGCATGTGAAGCTCCCCAGCCCAATCCAGAGGAGTGGCTACCAAGGGGGCTACGTGCCCTTGAAAAACTGGTTGGACAACTGGCTTTCCCTTCCCTGTCCCTAGTGCCAACTTGCCTACCTAACAATATAGGAGCCCCTTTCCCAAGTTTTCCACATTTGCTCTTCAAAGACGGCTTTGCCTTTGCTGCGTCCCTTTTGGTCTAACAGCTCTGTGGCTTTCTTCCTGGGGGAGGTAACACCTCCTCCAGTGGCAGGTGGCTATTGTTACCTTTCCTGGGAGTCATTAGCTCCTCTCCCCAGGAGGGCAGAAAGCTGTCTGCAGGACAACAGTAAATGGACACTGGAAACCTTGGGCAGCTAAAGTGGCAGCTTCTAAAGTTGCACTTTGCCCACCAGTGACGTTAATATTGATGCAACTATTCAATTGGATTAAATGCACTGATTCTTCTGATACCTTACATTACCGACTTTAGTAGTCCCATTCAGAAAATAGCAGGCCTGTAACACTGTACTTGCCAATGTGGCTACTACTGTTTCCACACTAAAAACGAAAATGTAGGTTTTTTACTGCTGGAACATGTAAAGGTAAATGCTCCACCTTTAAGTAGACATCACCCTGGGCTCATTAGGCCTACCTTAGGGATGGTTACATATAATAATGCCATAGATCTCGCATTTGCAAGAGTTAGAGCTATTGCTGTTGTAAATGCATAATTGGACTTTTACTGCCACATAATAATAATATCTTTATTTCGGCTGAAAGCCATAAAAGCAATTTAAAAGAAAGTTATAAATACATGTAATCATTAATTTGAAAGAATTGAAACTTGAATAAGACCAGTCTAAAATAGCGCGTGATTAGTAGCTATCCAACCCTAAAAACATTTAGAAAACTATTGCAAAGTCCATTACTCGTCACGCTTCGTTTGAAGTATAGACTTTATTTCTTCTTCTCCACTCTGCGCCTACCTTCATCTCCTCACCTTCACCTCATAACATTCTAACATGTCCTCCAGTCCCTTGCCACCTCCCGACCAGTCCATTCTTATCATTCCACAGGGGAGCGGAATATACCATCCTGAACCAAGTCCTATTGGTATCGTTAATACATTATGGGGGTCATTCTGACCCCGGCGGGCGGCGGTCGCCGCCCGCCTGGCGAGAACCGCCATTTGACCGCCCCGCGGTCAAAAGACCGCTGGCGGCATTCCAACCTTCCTGCTGGCCTAGCGGGAAGAGGGCCTGCAACATTGAAGCCGGCTCCGAATGGAGCCGGCGGTGTTGCAGGTGTGCGACGGGTGCAGTTGCAGGCAGACAGTGAAAAGCAGGCTGGGGCCCTGTTAGGGGACCCCTGCACTGCCCATGCCACACCCGTTCCCGCCAGCCTCTTCCTGGCGGTGAAAACCGCCAGAAACAGGCTGGCGGGAAGGGGGTCAGAATCCCCAAGGCAGCGCTGCTTGCAGCGCTGCCCTGGAGGATTCTCCCAGCCGGGGGAAATCCGGCGGGAAACCGCCCGACCCGGCTGGGCGACCGCGGCTGTACCGCCGCGGTCGGAATGACGAATGAAGCACCGCCATCCTGTTGGCGGTGCTTCCGTCATTCGCGACCTTGGCGGTCTATGACCGCCAGGGTCGGAATCAGGGCCTATGTTATCTATAACATTAATTAACTAATGACACTTATTATTAAATAACATAATTAAGATAAACTATCAACCAATGTAATCCTCTATCTTTATGACATTAAACTAGGACATAACACATCTTCCCCCTATAATAAAACGACTAACAAGATTTTATATAGTATTATATTCAACTTTACCTAGAATTGTGAAAATTCAGGAACATAGGTATGCATATTATTGTTCATATTATTTAGTATAGTCCTTGCTCCATACAGGAGGTTTGGTCAAACGAGTGCTTGGAGTTCTCTGCACATTATTCTGGGACCTTCTCTGTGTAGGTTCACTTTGTGTAGAATTTTCACCTGGGTTTTCAGCTGTGACTGGATTCACATATTTTGTAATTCTGTCCAGGCTCCAGCATTATCCATTTCCCAGAACCACAACATTGTTTTTTACCTTAGAAATGCAAAAGGGGCCCATGAATTTAGAGTCTTTTAATCCTACTTTCGAATATCCTATCGGTTTTCTGATCATTACCTGATCCCCTACCTTCCAGCATTGTTTTTTTACCCCAAATTTAGTATTGTACCTCTTTTTATACTTTTCCTCGTGCTTTGATATGTTCGCATAATCGTATGAGGATGCATTTTCACTCCGTCTTCCCCCATCCAACCATGATGGATAGAATTTAGTACACGGTTCCCTACCTCGTAACGCTGAGAAGGGTGATATTTTGGTAACCGAGTTGGGAGTGGTATGATAGGCCCATAACATTTCTCTAATGGCATTTTCTACATTCAATCTGTTAATGCTTGCTAATTGGATACATTATTTTACCATTCGATTGGCTCGTTCTGCTAATCCATTGGCTCTGGGGCAATATAAAGCTGTAGTATAATGTTTTACCCCAAGGGAATTCAAAAATTGCTTCATCGAGCTTGACGTCAATTGAACCCCGTTATTAGTTATGAGAACTTCAGGAATTCCCTCTACGCTAAATACATTTTTCAGGAAATTAATGACTGAATCAGTGGTAATTTGGTTAACCAGTTTAGTGGTGATCCAATGTGATTGGTAATCTATGAGAACGATAGCAAATCTTGTTGGAAGCCCAGTATAATTAAGAGGACCAATGATGTCTATGGCTAATTTAATCCATGGCTTGACAGGAATCTGTACTGGAGATATGGGTGTTCTGCGTATTATTTTGGACTTGTCGCTTGGAACACAAATGGAACACTCTTTGACTTCGTTCTCAATCATAGAATCCGTATTCGGAAACCAGAATCTTTCTCTTACTCAGGCCTTAGTAAGACTTCTCCCTAGGTGGCCTTCATGAGCAAGTTTTATTATCTTTTGTTTGAGTTTCTGAGGGGGTATAATTTTATCATTCCTGAGAATATAATTGTCTTTTTCGTTAATTTCTAATCTAACCTCCCAAAAGTCTTTGATGGTGTCTTCTAGGTCTTTTTTCCCCAAGGGCCAACCTTCTTTTGCCTTCGATCTCAAAAGAGCTAAAGTATCGTCTTGTTGGCAGGCTAAGTTCCATTCCTCATCACTAATGGAGGGTAAGTCAATTGATAAAATGGGGCATTCCGTAGTATCGAAAGTTTCCATACAGTTCAACGGGGTTCTTGAAAGGAAGTCTGCTGCATAATTTTTATCTCCTGGTAAATATTCAACTGTAAAATAGAAGTTTTCCAGAGCTAGAATCCATCTAGCTATCCGGGGCGTGCTATTATTGAACCCCTTGGTGGGGAATACATATACTAATGGTTTATGGTCCGTGCGTAAGGTGAACTGAGTGCCCCATAGAAAGAATTTAAAATGCTTTACTGCCCAGAAACATGCAAGAGTCTCTCTCTCAATGACCGAATAATTGGCTTCAGCTTTGTTTAGAGTCCTAGACGCGAACTCTACTATCCTCTCCTTGCCATCTATGATTTGCGATAAAGTGGCCCCCAGACCCAGCTTGCTGGCATCAGTTGTAAGAAAAGTTTTTCTATTGTGGTCGAAATTACATAAGTATGGTGCATTCACAATGGCAGTTTTGATTTTCTTAAATGCATTATCATGGCGTTCGTTCCAGTTGTAAGGAACCTGGTTTTTAAAGAGTTCTCTAAGATCTGAAGAGACAGAAGATACATTTTTTACATATTTTGCCATAAATTCGGCAAGACCTAGAAAGGACCTTAGTTCATCCTTGTTTTTTGGTGCTTTGGCATTCCTTACTGCGTCAACAAGGGAAACTTCAGGCTTGAAGCCATCTTTTGATATGACGTGCCCTAAGTACTCCACTGAATTCACCTTCAACCGGCAATTGTCTTGCTTTAGTGTAAGACCCGCTGCTTTGAGTTTTCCAAGAACGATTCTAAGGATTTTGTCATGTTCGTCCTCTGTTGATCCATATATAAGTACATCGTCTTGGAAACAGAGAGTATTAGGTACATTACCCAGAATATTTTGCATGATTTTTTGGAAGACTGCCGCAGCAGATGCCAGGCCAAAAGGCATTCTATTAAACATGTAGGATCCAAATGGAGTAGTGAACGCTGTGAGCCATTTTGAATCAGGGTGTAATTCAACTTGGTGGTATGCACTAGAAAGGTCTAACACTGAGAAGCATGACGCCTCCCCTATAGTGCTTAATACTTGGTGTATTCTTGGGAGTGGATGCCTTTCTACCCAGATATTTTTGTTTAAATCTCTTAAATCCACACATATTCTGATATCATTGCAATTACTCTTCTTGGCCACCACAATGGGGGCCAACCATTCCGAGCACTCAATGGGTTGAATAATTCCTCGCGACTCTAAATTCTCTAATTCTTTTTTTGACTGACTGTCTCAGTAAGTGTGGCATTGGTCTGGTTTTATGTACAATGGGCTTATTTTTGGGCTTGAGTTTGATTTTATGTTGAATTTTTTTTAATAGACCTAGTTTATCGCAAAATATTTCGGGGAACTCTTGAATGAAAGCTTCCCCAGAATTCGAATTCTCGATGCACATAACTTGTTCAGGATTATTAGGATCCAGTTTTATTCCCAGTTCCTTTTGATGCTGCCAACCTAGTAAGTTGGAACCTTCCTCTACAACATAGACTTTACCAACCGTGGACCTATTTTTGAATTAAATAATACCTTTAAACATGCCTTTCAAGATGATAGGGTCTTTATTGTAATCTTTCGGGCTATTATCTGGATTTTGGAGTTCCATTGTGTTACCCTTTTGAATCTTGTTAAAGTCTGCAGTACTTATTATGGTGAATGGTGAACATGAGTCAGCGTACGCTTTTATTCTTTCATCATTAATTGTAATTGTACACACCGGGTATTGAGTGTTGATTTTGTCATCTGTATTCACTTGCAGTATAATTTTTTTAATCAACTGTGGTAGTTCTTCAGATTTTTTGCTATCCCCATTTTTTGAATTGTCCTTACATACCCTCGCAAAATGGCCTCTTTTATTGCACTTTCTGCAGATTGCAGATCTTGCCTGACAAAAGATGGAATTAGCAAGGTGATTGTTACTCCCACAACGGAAGCATGTTAAATTCGTTCTGTTACTACCATTCTTTTGGGGTTGTTTTTCACTACCTTTAATTTTTAAAATGTTATCCTCTCTTACATCTTCCATTACCTCATTTATATGTACCTCTGGGGAAGGGGAATTAATCTCCTGCAAACAAATTGCAGTGTGTTCAATTGATTTTGCTTACTCAATTGCTTCCATTAAACCTGGTTGCTTCTGTAGAAGCTTTTCTTGTATTTTAATGTTATTAGTGCAACAAACTAATTGATCTCTAATTAATGAGTCGTTTAGATCTCCAAACTCACATAATGTGCTTAAACCCCTTAAAGCTGCAATATAGTTCGTCACACTTTCCTGTTTGCCTTGGCATCGTGAAAAAAAATTATGTTGCTCTAGTACTACGTTGATTCTGTCTCCAAATTGCTTTTCTAGTTTAGAATATGTGGTAATGTATTCATCTTGGGCTTGACCCTCAATGAATATTGGATCAGGAAGAGATTCATATATTTTCCTTCCATGAGTTCCCAAATTGTGAAGTAATATTTGTTGCTTTCTAATGGGGTTGAACTTATCCCCTCCGATTGCAATTAGGTAGGATTCAAAAATCTTAAACCAATCTTTCCATGGTATGTTTGGTTCACCCATCTCATTCAAGAAAGGGATTGGTTGGGACATCCCGGCTGCTGCCATTGTACTGGGTTAATAAAGCCAAATTGCAATAAGTTATACTCTAAATAAATACTTCAACGAGGAACAAAATATTACAATTAAGTTAGACTTTTTTTTTTTTTTTTTTTGTTTCTTGCAGGCACTATAAGTTACTTCCTTAAGCAAATGAAAATAAAACTATGGATGGAACAAAGAATGTGCTGCCGTACATTCAAAATTTAAGTAAACTACAATAATTGGAGACTCAAAACATTGTAAAGTTGATGATAAATATACATTCAATTACGTGCTTGCCAGAGGAGTCTCTGCAAAGCAGCACTATACGTTGAATGTTCAATGCTGTCGGTATGATACGATGTTGTGCTTGTTAACGTGGGTTTTTTGACAGGCTAGAATGCTGTGCCTGTCAGCGTAATACTTACAGGTAAAAAGTGCATCCATCAATGTGGAGATCAACACTCACAATAAAATATAAAACAGTATAGATTTCTAGACATGAACTGTAAGTGCTGTGCCTGTCAGCGTAGAAGGACGACGGATCGGCTTTAATTGTTTGTTTGTAGAAGGGAAAACCTTGCAGTGGTGTCCCGATCGTGTCAGAACACCGAGGCAGTAAGTGAACAGCTGTGGAATTCCTGAGATTCCAGCTTGTGCGTAGCTTAGTGCTTGCCGAGTTCCAGTCAGAAGCGTCTTCTTCGCACTGCGATTAAATTCCACCTCGCTGTGTCAACAGTTCTTCGAGCCCCGATCAGCCGTGTAAACACGCTAAAGAAATTCCTGAGATTCCAGCTTGTGCGCGGCCCGTAGCAGTTGCCGAGTTCCAGTCAGAGGCGTCTCCGTCGACTCATCGAATCCTGCCTCACTGTGTCAACACTCAATGCCCTGGAACCTCTTCATGCGCGTTGCCTCCCGCGCTGTATGCCCGCCTATAATTTATTACTTATGGTGTTCCATAAGATCGCGCCTGAACACCACGGCTATGCGCGAAGCCTGTCTCAGGGCAGCCCCCTGATCAGCTGTGAAAACACGCGAACACTCAAAAGGAATTCGGCTTGCGCGCGGCTTCCAGTGCTTCCTTAATTCTAGTGCGACGATTAAATCTTATCACATCAATGCCTTATGAATCTTTGTAAGCGCTGCTCTCCGTGCTGTATGCCTGTATATATTTTCAGGTAATTTAAAGTCCTTATATAAGAAATACAGAAGGACACAGGATAGGTGGTACTGCTACCAACCTGAAAAGGGGTGGAGAAGAATGTGCCCCCTTACGCACTCCTCGTCGCCAGTATTACAAAGTCCATTACTCGTCACGCTTCGTTTGAAGTATAGACTTTATTTCTTCTTCTCCACTCTGCGCCTACCTTCGTCTCCTCACCTTCACCTCATAACATTCTAACATGCCCTCCAGTCCCTTGCCACCTCCAGACCAGTCCATTCTTATCATTCCACAGGGGAGCGGAATATACCATCCTGAACCAAGTTCTATCGGTATCGTTAATACATTATGTTATCTATAACATTAATTAACTAATGACCCTTATTATTAAATAACATAATTAAGATAAACTATCAACCAATGTAATCCTCTATCTTTATGACATTAAACTAGGACATAACAAAAACACTGTCAACGTATATTCATTGAGTCTAAAAAGGATGTAATTGATTAAGTTCAATCTATAATGTCACACAATTAATAGCCTATCGTTGTGTGCTGCATTAATAAGTCAATAGTTTAACCAGACATCTGGGCAAAGTTACAGGTCTATCAATGTAAACTCTGTCTGGATCGTGCCGCCCAGGCACATTGCAGATACCTTGCTACTACAAACACTACCTTATCACTTGTGTCACTTGTCAGTATACGGAGAGATTCTCTATGATTCCTTATACCAAAAAGTCTACATGAGGGGATGATCCACTTTCTCCTATGAGTTGAGTATCTTGGACAGAAAAAGACAAAATGGGCCATGGGCCACATAATTTGGTCAATCCTGCCTCATAATTTGGCCTTTTCCTGCCACATAATTCCACAGGCACTGCATATAAGTAAAGCACTTCAATTTTCCTCTATCTGCAGCAAAAAATGGAAATATTGCAAGTTAGCATCCTAATTTCAATCTGCCATGCTAATTCCAATATAATACCACTTTGGCCACCCCACCATCGGAGACGCTGGCTGGCTAACACAATTCCTAAAAAAGAAGACACAAGACAGCCACGGAGGAGAAATAAACTAGAAGGGTCACCCAAACATATCAAGAGTGTTCAAACAGTGATAGTGTTATAAGGATGTCAAGTTGGCCTGGGTCATGGTCATAATTGTGATAAGGAGAGCTTACTAAAATTTATACAACCATCATGTAAACCCAATAAAAAACCTTTATCATAAATAAACTTTTTGCATTAGACTGTAATACTCAAAACGGTCCCTAGAGGGCACCACAGCAAAAATAGCATTTGGGTGAAACATGGTCATGGAACTGTACAGTCAGCCCCTAGAGGGCATAACCACATGAAAACAGAATGGCAGAAAGTGATGCAATGTAGCCCCTAGAGAGCACAGTGCCTTACACATTTTCAAGCCTACTAGAATATTATTACAATCAAGGCATTTAAAACACAAACTACTCCCAGCTGTAAAACAAATGTTCCAGCCATGAGAGAACTTAAAAAGACACTGAATGGTGGGAGGGGTTATTATTTTGGGTCCCTCAACCTAGTGTGGGGACCCAGAGATGACCTAGACAGAAAGAGTACGTTATGCTGAACATTTCGATGGCGGTCCCCCTGTTCTAGGTCCACCACACGGTGAGTTATGGGCAAAAATGTTTTGTAAAAGGAATTTCCCGCAAAGCATTATGGGCAAGTTTGCAAGTGCAGCGAATATTGTAGTATCTTAACTACAATGCTCACAACAGCCCCTAGAGGGTATAGTGCATTTTGCATTTTCAGGCCTACTAGAATAATATTACAAACAAGGCCCTTTAAGCACAAACTACTCCTCGCTGTAAAATAAAAGTTCTAGCCATGAGAGAGCTTAAACAGACACTCAATGGTGGGAGGGTTTATTATTCTGGGTTTCCCACTAACCAAGTGTGGGGACCTAGAGATGCCCTAGACAGAAAGAGTGTGTTATGCTGAACAGTTTGGTGGTGGTCCCATCGTCCTTGGACCACCACAGACTGAGATATAGGCAAAAATGTTTTGTAAAACGAATGCCCCGCAAAGCACAATGGGTCGAGTTTACCAAGTGCAGTGAATATTGTAGTATGAGCTCTCCAGCTGTGCCGGAAGAGTCGTGTTGAGGAGTTCTGCATTTTTTACTATTGAAACGGCTGCAGTTTGCATACTTTTCAATTGTTAAACCTGGGAAGAATTTAGGAATGTGGTTGCAAATTTAAATGACTAATATTCGGTAACAAGATGATTAGCTGGTTCTTATACAAAGAGCTCCAATACCTCTGATTGAGTTCATGCTTCAAACTGCCATGGCCGCCGTGGAGCGTGAAGGGGAGAGACAAAAGAAAAATTTAAATGACTCAGATTCGGTAACAGTGTGACGTAACTGAAACTCATGCAAATCGCTTTAATACCTCTGATCTAGTTCTCACTATATGAAACTTCATGGTCACCATGGAGCGCGAAGGGGACAGACCAAAGAAAAAGTAGTGCACACACACAAAAGTATATGGCTGATCATGCAGTAACCCACGTAACAGGGTCAGTCTGCAAGATGTAACAAAGCAGCCTCAAGCCAGGACAAACGTCAAGCATTTACCTAGGAAATCAAGAGAATTTTGAAAGGTAGGCCCAGGAATGAGTGAAAGTGATGGGTGTGAGATGGGCGTGGTTAAATCCCACAGAATAGATTACAACATGTTGAGAAGAGCAACGCTTGTGCGCTGCTATGCTCAACCTAATCAAAAGGGAGTTTTGGGGTTTGCCGTTATCTTAAATGGCAAAGTCCAGTTAGCAGTTTAAAACTGCCCTTCTAGTCTGCAGTGGGAGCCATGTTTTAACTTGTACCACTCAGGGCGGCACAAGAAGTGTTGCAGTCCCTAGGGGACACCCTAAGTTACAGGCCCTGGGCACCCCTGGTACCATATGCTATAGAATTATACGTAAATTAGACTATGCCAATTGGGGACAAGCCTAGTAAACATGCATCATTTTAAGGATCAAAGCAGATTCACTGAGTAATGATTGTCAGGGCTCAGGCTGTTCAGCGTCATTATACCAGTACCTAGCCGTTAGTACTTACCTTTGTGTGTGGCCCCTAAAGGTATGGTACTCACCTTTGTAGGTGGCCTCTAACAGGCTGGTGCTCACTTCGGTGTGTGCCACAAAGAGTATTTTATTAAGCCCTTCACTTGAGTGCCATGTTATATAACAGGTTCACTGTTGACCAAACCCACCAGATTTCCCTTGCTCCTCAGGCAGTACAGGTACACCAACCAACCTACCATGCAAAGTAGGGGAAACAGACTGGGGGTGTCCCATACATCTCTGCTGAACGCACCCAGAGAGTCCGAGCCAGGAAATGAGGGTCATCAGTCAGAGACAAACCTGAAGCGCCTTCTATGTATATTGTGTAAAGTGTCACAGGTTCAGTTGTGTAGAATTCATTACTTAAGTCGGAGAGATGGAGAAGCCGTATGTTGTTCAAACATCAAAATCACCAGGTTGTGCAAGCATTTATGTACCGTGATAGGTTCCATTATTAAGATTCGATGAACAAATGTATATTTTTAGCTCTATTATTCTCCATTACAACAGTATTTACGATGCCTTTTGGAATGGGACAAGCCAGCGTCTCTGCATGTTTTATTGTGTATTTTATAAGCAGTCACAGGTCATCTTGCAGCCACTGCATCAAATGCTTGTTTTAATCAATAAACATTATAAATGTGGGGAACTGGGTACGGATACTTAATGCACCTCCATTGAATGGTACATATATATTTATATCTTGTAGTAATATACTTAGATTGGGTTTTTATGACAGGGCAGGAGATGATTTCATTTTGCACGAAAGAGGAGGACGAAGAGACCACTCGCTTGGACAAGTCATTGGAAAGTGTCCGCAATCGTTCAGGTGAGTCAGTTTATTTTTTTTTATATTAGTAGTTGTTTTACATAGTGCATCATTTCAAGGCACTATAAATACAAATCAAGTTGCTGATAGTGGGTGAGAAAAGCTCAACTTTTCATGTCAATGTAGACTCATGCTTTGAAAGACTAGTACAAGAGGACAAGGGTCCATGCAGTGTGTAGATTATAGTTGCAATTTAAAGTTCTGTGCAGTTTGTACTTAAGGTGCAAGGACCTGGTCGAGGTAATAGATGGATCTTCACAGTAACATGAGATGGACAAGGACCGTGTGTTCAAGTGTTTGCTTTTGAGATATTTTTCCAAGTTTTTTTGAAAGTGAGGAAGGTGGGAGAATTGGATCCTAGTTTTTGGAACTTGTTGTGAGAATAATCTGGATAGCTGAGGTCTTCTTCTGAAGCTGGGGTGACAAGTAGCAGTTTGTTTTTGTTTCTAGACTGTCCGGCTTCTCTAGAGACTTAGGGCCAGATGTAGGTAAGTGACAAATTGCGACTTGCAATTAGCAAGTCATAACAACTCGCAAATTGCAATTCGCGAGTCATAGCGACTCGCAAATTGCAACTCGCAATTCGCGATGCAGAAAGGTGTCTCATACACCTTCTGCGACTCGCTATGGGGTCGCAAAGACCCACCTCATAAATATTTATGAGGTGGGTCGCAGGTTGCGACCCCATAGCGAGTCTAGGCACTCACGGGGATAGTGGACTGCTGGAGACAGCAGACTACCATGTCCTTGACTGCTGTCTGAATAAAGCAGTTTTTTTTTTCTCTTTGCAGCCTGTTTTCCTTAAAGGAAAACGAGCTGCAAATAGAAAAAATACTGAAACCTCCATGGGACCACTGCCTGCTCTGAAAAAATAATTTTGTGAGCATTCACAAAGGAGAAGGGGTCCCATGGGGACCCCTTCCCGTTTGCGAATGAGTTACCATCCACTTCAAGTGGATGGTAACTGCGAGTTGATTTGCTACCGCTTTTGTGGTCACAAATCAACTCTACATCGTGGTGCGAATCGCAAATAGGAAGGGAACGAGTCGTAAACACATTTTGCGAGTCGGTACCGACTCACAAAATGTGTTTCTGCAGCGCGTAAGGGCTTTTGCGCCTCGCAAATGGCATTTTTCGCGGTTTGCGAGGCGCAAAAGCCTTCCCACATCTGGCCCTCAGAGTCTGATTTAGAGCTTGGCAGAGGGGTTACTCCACCAAAACGGTGACGGACATCCTGTCCGCCGAAATATAAGCCCCATAGGATATAATGGAATTTATATTGTGATGAATGGGATATCCATCACCGTTGTGACAGAGTAACCCCTCCGCCAAACTCTGAATCGGGCCCTTAATGTTTTTGTTTAGGTAGTTTGGGCTGCTGAGGTGGATGGCTTCATACGGAAGGAAGGCCATTTTGAAGGCGCTCTGAAATGCAAGCAGTTTAAGCTTGCTGCGGCAGGAGTGGTGTGCTTTTTTTAGTTAGTGTTAAGAAGCAGGATGCTGCGTGCAGATCAATAGCTTTAAACAGGGTGAGGCTTTTTTGGGAGACTGGTGAGAGGGGCATTACCATTGTCTAGTCGAGAGGTGACTTAGGCTTTGGCAACTGTTTATAGCTCTTGGTACGAGACAAAATGTTTGAAATATAATTTATGTTTAATGGCATGTGTGGCTGTAGATACACAAGCTTTGCATAAGTCCGCCATCTAGTGTTGGGCTCGGACTGTTACAAGTTGTTTTTCTTTGAAGAATCTTTTTGACTCACAAGGTTGAGTGACTCCTCTCGGTGATAGTGCGCATGGACATTGAGTTCTTTGTTAGATTGTTTTCTCTCTGCTGTCGGGTTGGGACATGTAATCCTCTCGCTCCGGTATCCCTCGGATCGGTCTGTTCCGAACTCTTCTTCCTGTCTTTTTTTCAGCGACGCTGTTGTATTTTGATTGTGTATTCTCTATCTAACACATTCAAATCTAATTTCTACGTCGGGGGTCGGTTTAACCGCCCTTTGGGGCCCCAGCACCCGTCTCAGGCCTATTACTCCATGTGGTGTTGAGAAATGTAGGGCCAATGGAACGCACTCCATTTCGATTTTGCCCTTCATTCCATTCGAAATTCCCACACACCTATCATCACCAGGTGTGTAACCTCTGCTTGTTCCCAGGCCACAGGGAAGAAATCTGTTATGCCTGTCAGTCTTTCTGCTCCAAGAAGACCCTACGAGACCGAAGAGCATGTCAGTTGGAGATGTCATCGAAGACCCCAGACAACACCCCTGATATCTTCGGGGAAGAGCATGCGCAGGAGGAGATCCACCAAGAAAGGGCTTTTTCAATAGGAGATTCGGACTCAGATGTTCAATCGGACATCGAAAGCCAGCCTCTTACCTCGGCGCAACCTGTGAGTACTACCTTGAGCTCCCAGGTAAAGACTTTAAAGAAGCCACATAAGATGGTTGTTGGTCCACCACTGCCTTCGGGCCATGGTCAGAATCGAAAATTACACTTGGATGCCCCACCTTCGGGCTTTGCAGTGAAAATAGCCAAGACTAAAACGTCTTTGGCATCAACTTCTGGCTCGACACCTCATTCAGCCTCAGCATCGAGTTGAACCCTCGATCTTTCGGCTACGACCAAAAAACTATCTACCTCTGTTTCGGAGTCAAAGGCTTCTATTCGACAAAGGCTCTGAGAATTTCTGAATTGAAAATCTCTCCTTCAAAAGACAATCCAGCTCCATATCCAAAAATGAACAGATGAATTATTGCTTATCTTCTAGGTATAATTAAAAGGGAACTTACTTTCCTGGAAACATTGGACACAGCTCCTTCACCTAAGAAGCTCTCCAAAGACAAGGCTCCTGTACAACCTAGTGTCACGATCTGAATGCTTCTTACCTCGATTGTTTGTCAGTCTCAGGCACCACCTGGTCTCTTGATGGTTCTGGACTGACCAAGGTAAGGGCGACCCTTTCCAGTAGCCACAGTGCTGATGATAGAGTAACACCAAGCAGACAGTGACCTCCAAAAGGAGTCCCAGAGGAAAAAACCCAGTCCTGGGAAAAACCTCAGAAGCAAGGAACTCCTGGAAAGGAGGTAAGAAAAAAGAGCTGCATAATATAAACTGGAAACAGCAATACTGCAGCCAAGAAAAAACACAGGAGAAGTCCAAAAATCACTGGAAACAGGAGCGAGGAGCACCACCAGAACGGAAGTGTTTGCAACGCAAGGAACAGAAGACCAACTGTGCTTATATACTGGAAAACAGTAAGTGACACGCAGGAAGTTCCAAAGACACCATCTTGAATTGGTAAAAGCCACATTTGAGTGAATGGAAAAATAGCCATGGTGTAAAAGAGGAAGCAAAGCATGCAAGGAAGGAAACACAGACTCCTGGGACGAAGAAAAGATGGCTAAGAGGAAAACCATAAAGAAAGAGAAAACAAGAAAAAAGAAAAAAGGCAGAAAGAATAGGTAAGAGAGATTATAAGGGCGAAAAGCGGGCGCAGCGCGAAGAAAGATTGACTGGTCACGCTGTGGACGGAAAAATAGGCAGCGGCCCAAAACGCGGCTCAAAACGCGGCCTGCGGCAGAAAAAGATGTCCAGGACTCAGACTGCTGATCTGACTGAGGTCCGCAAGAGGGGCGCTGCAGGTCCTCGCGGCGTCACACCTAGGCCTTCTCCTCCACACTCTCCTGCCCCCCCTCTTACTCTTACTCCTCCTCCACCTCCACAATCTCCTCCACCTATTATGGAGCCACAATTTTCTCCTCAAGGTTCACCAACACCTCAGGGAGATGACATGGAAGACATTCCACAGGACATAGGGGGTCATTCTGACCCCGGCGGTCAGAGACCGCCGGGGCCAGGGTCGGCGGGAGCACCGCCGACAGACCGGCGATGCCCCGCAGGGCATTCTGACCGCGGCGGTTCGGCCGCGGTCAGATGCGGGAAACCGGCGTTCTCCCGCCGGTTTCCCGCTGCCCTGCAGAATCCTCCTCCGCCGCCATGGGTATTCTGACACCCCCTACCGCCATCCTGTTCCTGGCGGGTCTCCCGCCAGGAACAGGATGGTGGTAGGGGGTGCCGCGGGGCCCCTTGGGGCCCCTGCAGTGCCCATGCCGATGGCATGGGCACTGCAGGGGCCCCCGTAAGAGGGCCCCACAAAGTATTTCAGTGTCTGCTATGCAGACACTGAAATACGCGACGGGTGCCACTGCACCCGTCGCACCCCTGCAACTCCGCCGCTCTTTTGGAGAGCGCCCGCCGGCCCAGCGGAAATGTATGAATGGCCGCCGCGGTCTTTTGACCGCGGTGCGGTCATTTGTCGGCGGGACCTTGGCGGGCGGCCTCAGCCGCCCGCCAAGGTCTGAATCAGGCCCATAGACCCTTGAGATTTTTATGATGTAGGTCCCGTACTCCCAAACGACCCTGCACAGCCTTCACCTCCTGAAGACGTAACATCTTATCAGCAGGTCATAGCACGGGCAGCTGCCTATCATAATGTCCAAGTGCATTCTGACCCAGTTGAGGAAATTTTCTATTTGACACACTAACCTCCACCCACAAAGAAAGTCAATTTCTTCCCATGCTACCATGCATGCTCAGATATGTTACAGACATTTTTAAAGAGCCTGTCAGATCTAGAGTAATTGCTCCAAGAGCTGACAGAAAATACAAGGCAGCTCCTATAGACCCTATATATATTAGGTTAGAATTGCCCCTGGATTCCATTGTGGTTAGTGCGGCATGTAAGCGTGCCAACTGTCAGTCAAAAGGTGATGCACCACTTCCTGATAAGGAAAGTAAGAAATTAGATGCTGCAGGTAAACGGGTAGCGGCACAAGCAGCCAATCATTACCGTATCACCAATTCCCAAGCTCTTCTAGCATATGATAGGGCCCACTGGGATGCGGTAGAAGACCTTCTCCAGTATCACCCAGAAGAACGCCGTAAAAGGGGACGGGAGATAGTTTCCAAGGGCCAAACTAATTCCAGTAATGCCATTAGGTGCGCCACTGAGGCTGCTGATACAGCCGCACTGGGCATCAATACCAGCATTATTATTAGAAGACATGCTTGGTTAAGATACTCTGGGTTCAAGCCTGAAATACAACAGGCAGTGCTTAATAGGCCTTTTGACAAGGAACATTTATTTGGGCAACAGGTTGACACCACTATAGAGAAACTGAAAAAAGTCTCAGACAGCAAAGGCCATGGGAGCCTTATTCACTACACCACAAAGGGGTACTTTCCGTCACCCGCAATTTAGGGGAGGTTTCAAGACAACATCTACTGGGCCTTCCACCTCCAAAACAAAACAAGGCACACACTTCTACAATAGAGGTTCCTTTAGAGGTTCCTGTATATGTGCCAACAATAAAGGTAGAGGGAAGGCGCCCACCTCTAGAGGTTCTGCCTCAAACACACGCCAGTGACTGGCTCCACCATCCACTAGCGCACACGTCTCCAATAGAGGTTCCTATACAGGTGCCAATGATAGAGGTAGAGGGAAGGCGCCCACCTCTAGAGGTTCTGCCTCAAACACACGCCAGTGACTGGCTCCACCATCCACTAGCGCACACATCTCCAATAGAGGTTCCTATACAGGTGCCAATGATAGAGGTAGAGGGAAGGCGCCCACCTCTAGAGGTTCTGCCTCAAACACACGCCAGTGACTGGCTCCACCATCCACTAGCGCACACGTCTCCAATAGAGGTTCCTATACAGGTGCCAATGATAGAGGTAGAGGGAAGGCGTACACCTCTAGAGGTTCTGCCTCAAACACACGCCAGTGACTGGCTCCACCTTCCACTAGCGCACACTTCTCCAGTGGGGGAGGGATTAAGACTGCTCCATTTCTATCTCCAGAGGTCCAATGTTACCACGGATCAATGTGTTCTATTAATTATCCAACATGGTTTCTGTCTAGAACTCCTTTACATTCCACCAAATATTCCCCCTTGCACTCACAATCTTTTACACGCCCACCTCACTCTCTTAAAAGAAGAGGTACAATCCCTTTTTCTCAAAGGGGCTACAGAACCTGCTACCCTATCACAGCAAGGGTTAGGAGTATATTCCCTATACTTCCTTATACAAAAGGAAGATGGCTCATTAAGACCAGCGCTGGACCTCAGACCTCACAACCTATGGTCGCTCTAAAAGATGTTATTCCGCTATTACAGCAAAAAGATTAGATGACCGCATTAGATCTTAAAGATGCTTATTTCCACATTCCCATACATCCAACACATTGCAAATACCTCCGATTTGTCATTGCAGGGAAACATTAGCAATTCAAGGTTCTACCATTCGGGGTAACAACCGCTCCCAGGGTATTCACAAAATGCTTAGCTGTAGTTGCTGCATTCCTCAGATGACAACATACTCATGTTTTCCCATACTTGGATTATTGGCTCATCAAAGCCAATCCCATCCAACAATGTCAGAAACATACACAGTAAACCTTCTACTCAGTCTGGAATTCACAATCAACTTTCTCAAATCCCATCTCCAACCCTCTCAGATACAGCCTTATCTGGGAGCAATTCTCAATACTCACTCAGGGTTGGCATATCCAAACCCCATACGGATTCAAGCTTTCCAAACTTTTCTGTCTCAATTACAGGAGAACCATACTTACAGAGTCAGACTAGTGATGCAGCTCTTAGGGATGATGGCTTCCTGTATTGCCATCGTTCCTAATGCCAGACTACACATGCGTCCATTACAGCAGTGTCAGTCCCGTCAGTAGTCCCAGTCACAGGGTCATCTTCAGGATCTAGTGTTGTTGGACCACTAGACTCACTGCTCTCTGCAATGGTGGATTCCCACCAACCTTTCCAAGGGGCGGCCCTCTTAGGACCCTGTGCCTCAGAGCACTCTCACTACAGATGCATCACAGATAGGCTGGGGAGCTCACCTCAACAACCTCATAATACAAGGCAGATGGGATCCCATTCAACAAACTTATCACATCAGCTACTTGAAGTTACTAGCAGTCTTTCTAGCGCTCAAAGCATTTCTGGACACTCATCTCAATTGTCTAGTGCAGACAATTTGGAAGTGGGCAATTCACAATCACATTCACTTACTGGCAGAATATCTCCCAGGAATGGACAATCAGTTTGCAGACCTCCTAAGCAGGATGCAGCAACAAGTCCACGAATGGGAACTTCACCAACAAGTATTTCATCAATACTTTCACCACTGGGTAACACCAGAAATAGATCTTTTTGCTACCGTAGAAAATTCAGAATGCCAAAACTTTGAATTCAGATACCCACAACCTCAGTCCAAGCGCAATGCTCTATAGATGAATTGGTCAGGGATATTTGCTTACTCTTTTACGCCTCTCCCACTCATTCCATTTCTGGTTCGCAAACTGAGACAGGCATCACTCACCATGATCCTTGTAGCCCCCACATGGGCATGTCAACCTTGGTCACAACACTATTAGATCCGTCTGTGGTTCCCCACTAGAAACTTCCCAACAGACCAGACCTTCTGACTCAAAAGCGAGGTCAAATCCGATATTCAGACCCCAAAACACTCAATCTTGCAATATGGCTCCTGAAGTCATAGAGTTTTGATATTAACTTCCATCTGAATGTATGGACATTCTTAGAGAGGCATGTAAACCTACAACTAGACAGTGTTATGCGCTCAAAATGGAAACATTTTGTATGCTATCATCCTAAACACATTGATCCACTCAAAGCATCAGTGCCAGACATTGGCCCTCATTACAACCTTGGCGGGCGGCCTCTGCTGCCCGCCAAGGTTGAACCGCTGAGCGCCCACCTATGCAGCCGCAATCCCGCCAGCCGCATTACAACATCCCCGCTGGGCCGGCAGGCGGAAACAGAGTTTATCTCAAACTCTGTTATCTCAAAGCTAAAAGACAATTACCTACAACTCCTAGAGCACACTCTACCAGGAAAAAAGGGGCTCCTATGGTCTTTTAAGGAAACATTCCAATAGCAGATATTTGTAAAGCTGCTACTTGGTCTGTACCACACACATTTACTACACACTATTGTGTAGATGTTTTAGCTCGCCAACAAGCAAATGTTGGTCAAGCAGTCCGCATAACACTTTTTCAAGCAACTCCAACTCCGACAGGGTAGTCACCGCTTACTTGGAGGGGACTGCTTTAGAGTCTATGCAAAGCATGTGTATTTACAGCAACACATGCCATTAAATGTAAAATGTTACTTATCCAGTAGATATCTGTTTGTGGCATGTAGTGCTGTAGATTCACAAACAGATGAAACTTGCTGAGTTTTCCATGAGTTTTACACAGTTTTTATGTTGGAGGTTGTCTTTAAGTAAAAATCTGAGTGATTTTGCTGATGTGGCCAGTTTTGGGGTAATGTTTGATCTTCATTAATTTGATTAAAGTAAGAGCAGTTGTTGAATTATGAATTTAAGTCAACGGGAGGAATTCTGTCTTTGTGGTCTTGAATTTGAGATTTCTTTTCCACTTATTGTTCTATGCCTTTGAGCTGATCAGGTGTGGAACACTCCCTCTATTCTGAGACTGTTTTGCCTGTTTTGAGTGAGTCCTGAGATGGGTTGTTTGTTTTCAGTTATATAAAAGTTCAGCTCAGATTTTTTCAAGAGCAGTTTTCTGTTTCTTATTTTTAGATATTGCAGTATATGTCTGTTTAGAGAGGTGTATTTGCCCACAAGAGCCGGTTTGAGAGAAATGTTTTGGATAGTTCTTTGCAAAGTGGTTAAAGAAGACGGTTGTTTTCAAGTGCAGTGGGCTTAGCATCCATGATGATGTTTAATCAATGTGACCTCTGAGACTGTAGAGGAGTCAGTCAAAGCAGCACCTTTTGGAGTGGTGTGTTGATATGTAATTAAATTATGTTATTAATATACTTCTCTTAGGTTTGGCAAAGAAAAAGGAGACATCAATTCACTTAGATATCTTGGGGTCTTCAAATACAGATTCTTGTATTTGATGTGTAAGCCTGAAAAAAAGTTGGCTTTTTTGTTGCTCTTTTGAGTCTTTTCCAGCAAGGATAGTGTTAGTGTATTTCTTTCTTTGTCTAAATAATCAATTTAGGAATGGAGTATTTGTTTTTACTGGTGTAATTTGTTGAGATTGTGATGGCGACAGCACCCTTTAGTGTCAACCTATAAGCGTGGAAAGGAGAGAGACAGTCATTAGATGTAAATGTGGAGAGTAGGGTGGAGGAAATGCCATAGCTCAACAGTTATTATCCATCTAGATTTATTGAGTTCCACTCCCATATCTGCCCACATTCTCATTGGATGTCAGTTTCTGTAGCATAGCCTGATATCGTAAAAGGGATTAGAACGTGGTGAGATGAGTAATTATGAATGGGACCTGCACTAGACTTTGCTTATTAATTTTAGGATCATTATTAATAGTACTAGTACAAAAGGAGTGGGATCGGAACTAGAGGGGATCTGAAGGGTAGTTCCCTTTGATGTTGAAGTGGCCTAGGAAAGTTTTGCTTATAGATGTGAAAAGGAGAGCAATATGGAGTTCTGTTGTCTCATTCATGAGAGAAGTGTTCAAAACCTCTGTTTTATCAGGAGAATGATACAGGATGGCAATTTAAGTTTTAAAGGAGACTAAATTCAGACCCCAACTTTCAAAAGATTTGAAGAATTGACCAGGGAATTCTGAGCGCGAGAAGTTATTTCTGTGTATAGTGGCCAAATCATCCCCACACTTGTCCTTGCGGTCTTGGGAGGAGTGATTCAGCCACGAGGAATGATATTTGTTGGGTTTGTTAATCATATTCTATCTTTTATAAAGAGCCTTTCTCCACGGTGTGTTACCAAAAGAAGCACCAAGCAGTACAGTATATAATAAGAGAATATTGGGTCTAAGAAGGATGACAAAGATTTGCTCTCTCTCTTATGATCAGCACATTATCCCCTAAAACAGAAAGCGTAGAAGCAGAATGGACTGAAGTGAAATCAGAAGATGATTTCACAAATAAGGATCAAGGAGTGTGAAGGAATGAAAGCGTGCAGAGGCATTTGGAAGTAATCAAAAGAAATTGCTACTCGGAATGAAGGGACAGAGTAGGGCGATAGGGAGAAATTAAAGAAAAGTGAGTGAGTGTAGGCCCTTAAAGATGCCACAAATATAACAGATCCTGACGGTGCCTGGTGGGACTCCAAGTTCCAGGCACCCCTGTGCTCTCCCTACACCTGGGGACACTCGCGGGTGCTACAAAGCGCACCGCGCAACGCCACTGCCTGACAGTGCCTGGTGGGACTCCAAGTCCCAGGCACCCCTGTGCTCTCCCTACACCTGGGGACACTCGCGGGCGCTACAAAGCGCACCGCGCAACGCCTCTGTCTCTGACAGTGCCTGGTGGGACTCCAAGTCCCAGGCACCCCTGTGCTTTCCCTACACCTGGGGCCACTCGCGGGTGCTACAAAGTGCACCGCGCAATGCCGCTGCCTGACAGTGCCTGGTGGGACTCCAAGTCCCAGGCACCCCTGTGCTCTCCCTACACCTGGGGACACTCTCAGGCGCTACAAAGCGCACCGCGCAATGCCGCTGCCTCTGACAGTGCCTGGTGGGACTCCAAGTCCCAGGCACCCCTGTGCTCTCCCTACACCTGGGGACACTCCCGGGTGCTACGAAGCGCACCGCGCAACGCCGCTGCGTGGGACTCGCCCGGGCAAAGCCCGGGCCAAGCGCGGGCCCGTCCTTCGTCCGTCAGCGACCGACTGAGGCCGGGCCGGGCCATCCCTCTTTAATTTTTGTTTGGGGGCCCTAGTTTTTGGCTTTGGATACCACGCAGTCAATAATGGGGAAACGGAAGGCAGATGACGTTCCTGCGCCACATTCTGGTGCCAAAAAACACAAGAAGCGAGCTAGCAGGAAAGCAGACGACCATCCTAAGCCCTTTAGGAATCAATTTCAAACTATTGACTCCTTGTTCGAGGAAGTAGAGGCAATATTGAGGAGCCCATCTATCACCGCTCCCCCTCTTCCTGCCACTTCGACCCATAGGAAGATTCCGGATTTACTTAATAAAAAACTGCGGACACCTCATTTGTCTGCGAAAGTGGACCTCCATTCGCCTCCCATATCCAAGGCTGCAATTCTTTCGCCACCAATGAGGCATACTTCGAATGCTGAAGTTGTAGAATGTACCCAATCCAGGGACTCTCTGCATTCAGGCTCCAAGACTGTAATTTCTAGTGATATCCCCTGTTCAAACAGATTTCAACCCCTAGCCTAGGTTTCTCTCCACCTTTAATTCCAGCGGAACCTGATACAGAGGAATTGGACTGGCCGATCCAACGTAAAAGGTCACTTGAACTGGAAATTGTTTCCCAGAAGCTGGATGATTTAAAATCCTTGGTAATGGTAATTTTGGGTAAAATTTCTGGACTATCTGATCAGAAGGTAATTTGTAATTGTAAATTGCCCAGCACGAATGTCCACATCCTTGAGCTGACCGGGGGGTCCAACGCGCTAGCAACATTAGACACTGGGGATAACTTAACTTCTTTCCCCAAATGCCTGAAGTTGGGGGCGAAGTCCACGAGCATGCCAATGAATAAAAAGGGGAGTTGTCTATTCTTTCCCATTGACAACCCCACTGATACCGGCCGTATGCTTAATCCTGCCTCAAAAAATAATGATCAGCGTCTTCCCTGTATAAATCCCCTGCCCAAGGAAGCCAAGGACGGGAAGGGTGCACAGGTGCCTGTAAGTCCACTTAGAGTCTTACATCAAGGTCAATCTAAACTAATTCAGGCGACTGATTCAAAGGGGAGATATGACCAGAGTAGAAAGGATGCATACATCTACATGATAGGGGTCCCTAGGTTGTCTGTTGGTCAGAGAGAGTCTCACGAATCTCTCATTAATAAAGTCATTTATTGTATTCGCATACAGAGGAAATGTCTGTCTGTTACCCGTTCTGATATTCGGGAGGTACGCAGACATGTCCAACCAGACTCAGATTTTGATTACATTTCAATTATTTTTTTCGATACCTCCATAGTCGATAATCTTATGGCTTTCAATTCACGGACCAGTTTTCTGGAATCTGGTAGAGACATCGGAATTGGCCTCTGTATGTACTCTCCAGGGGGCGAGACACGAAGGATTGATAGACCATCCAATGTGCTTGTGGGAGGGGTCCAGGGTCCACTCAATACAGTAGTAATCGACCAGTTTTGACCGAGATCCGTTCCCCCCGGTTATCTGATTTAGACTGACTAAATGCTGTCCCTCCCTCAGTGTTCCCCATTGCAGTTGCTACGGCCCACAGAGGCAAACGACCAAGGGCTTTGAATTTCACCGTACCACTGAGAGCTAGGCCCACATTTGTGCTTTCTGAACTTAATATTATGTCTTGTAATGTGGCTGGAATATAGAAAAAGATGGGAGATCCCGGATGGGTCAACCTTATTACTAAGCAAGATTTATGCATTGTTCAGGAAACTTGGGCGGAAGAGATAATATATGTTGAGGGGTTCACAACATATTTTGTCGCAGCTCAACCTGCCTCTGGAGGCTTTGGTAGACCTATGGGTGGGCTTATGATTTTAGTGAATAAGAAATTGCAATGTGACCATTCTGCACTATCCCTTAACTCGTTAGATTTACTGGGTGTTAGACTTACATTTCAGCCTGGTTTTATAGTGATTATGGTCAATGTGTACGTGAGGTCCGTCCCCCGTAGCATGGAATCTAGGGTGCTTGCTCAGCTAGCTGAGTATATGGAACATTTGCATCCATCTAATCATCTGGTGATAGGGGGGCGATATAAACTGTTCCTTCGTATTCAAGAACCTTATAGGCAATTTGACAACTGAAGAAGATGAATCTTGGGGGATGCCCCAAACGAAGGACGATACTCTTAGCATCGGTTCTTGTGTTGCCACGCAGATGGCCTCCCTTTGTTTACGCTTTGGACTCAGAGAACGCAATGGTCGCACTAGATCCGATCCAAATTGTGCCCCCACTTTTAAGCGTGGATGTTCTTCCAGCATTATTGATTATTTTTTGGTCGACATCAGGCTCTGGTCAAACACTCTGGATATGAAGGTGGAACCCCGCTATGATAGCGACCACCACCCCCTATGTTTTACTTTATCCAATAAAGCTTTTGGGAGAACCCAACATCTAGAGACTACTGATGTTCCGATCCATTGCCCGAACCTTAGGCAAACTCGCGTCAGTTGGCCAAAAGTTACATCTAATCCATTCCTGATCAAACACATTTATTTTTCCTTTCTACAGCTGTTCTCCGGTTTTGATGAGCAAGAGGTCGATAGTATTCCAATCTTGAAAATCCACGCCGAATTGACAAACATCCTACAGAATTTTTTCTATAAAGAAACCAATTTTAGGTATACTCTCGATACCATCCGATCTAGAGAATGGTTCACCAAAGACTGTGACCTTGCGAGGCTCAATCTCAAATTGGCCCTCCACAAGCACTCACAGGAGGAGATCAGGGACGCTAGATTTAGTTACACCAAGGCCCTGAATCTAGCGAAGAAAAATTGGGAATTTGAGATCTGGCAGAAGCTGCTGGAGGCAGTCAAAAATCGAGACAAGGGCTCTTTTTGGAGGTTGCTGACCAACAGGCATAGAGAGGGTAATGTCACTTTAAATCTCCATATCCAGCCCGAAAGATGGGTGGCTCATTTCTTCGAGATCTACGCTTTATCCATACAGCAGGACCATGAGGACCATAGGGCCGTTGAACGCAGACCTCTCATTGAAGGACCTACGGAGGACATTGTTTTCTCAATTGCTGAAACCACAGCAGCTATTAGTTCTCTGAAATCCGCTAAGGCTCCTGTTCCTGACAAGATACCGGGGGACCTGTTTAAGTCAGAACCCGTTATTTGGCCGTGGTATATTAATTCACTATCGAATGCCATCGCAGCAGGTGGCCCTATTCCGGATTCGTGGCTCGGGCCAAAATTATCCCTATCTACAAAAAAGGAGATGTGGGACTGCCCGTAAATTACCGCCCAATTAGTCTCATTGACAATCTACAAAAGATTTTCTCTAAGCAAGTCCTAGACAGGCTTATGGATTGGGTCCAAGCCAACCAGGTCCTATCCCTCCTCCAGGCTGGTTTCCGTTCAAGAATTAGCACTATGGACCAAGTTTTTAGATACTTCCGACTACTTTGGAAATACATTACTTTGGCCAAACAAAACTTGTATGTTGCTTTTGTTGACCTAAAGTCCGCTTTCGATCTTGTTCCAAGAGAGAAATTGTGGGAAGTCCTAAATAAATTGGTGTCCCTAGGAATCTGGTGCACCTAATCCAAAGATTGCACAAGAACACCTATGCTCGAGTAAGATGGGGTAGTCAGGGGGAACTTACTGATCGTATTAATATCAGGCGGGGGTACGCCAGGGCTGTTTCTTTGTTCATTAATGAGGTGGTGCAAGTTGTAACTGATTGTCAAAATGATGCCCCTTCATTGAACAACTTAAAAGTTCCAATTCTCTTATTTGCTGATGACTCCCTCTTGATCTCTAAAACACCTATGGGCCTTCAGGTTCTCCTGGATAGGTTCAGTGTGTTTTGTGCAGACCATGGATTGGAGCTCAATTCTAGTAAAACAAAACTTATGATCTTTGGTCTTGGTTGCACCAAACGATGTAACATCTTATATAATGAGGTTCCTCTATTGATTACCTAGGGGTGAGAATCAGCAATGACATGAACTGGCAGGCCCAGGTAGGAAAATGTTTAGCTCTTTTAGCACACAGGTCAGGGGCAATTTTGCGTTTCCAAAAGTCCAATACTGTGAAAGTTGTTTCCCCAGCTATTAAACTTTACCTAGCAAAGGCTCAGAGCGCCGCGGTTTATGGCGCTGAGGTTTGGGGCTGCTTCAAAACTAGTGAGTTATCTGTGGGGGAAAATAACTTTGTAAGATCGCTCTTGGCATGTCCTCGTAGTACGCCCTTGGTTCCAGTGTTTTTGGACTTAGGGTTCCCCCACATTTCTGATGTAATAGCCCCAAGGCCTCTAACATTTTGGGTTCGTATCTGGACCACCCCTGAATTAGTTGTATATAAGGAGTCCTTGCAAGATTTGTTGGATAGACCGAACGTACTTTCTATCCCTTGGTTTAAGTACATTTCGGAATGGTTTCACACCCTGGGACTTAGTGACTTTTGGAGCCAGCCAAATAATTTAAGGAGGGCTCACAAGGATCATTTAAAATCAGTTTAATGGTCCCATGTTAGGAAAAAGTATCTGTTATGCACTTCATATGGTAGGTTGACGTCTCAATTTCTCGATTACAAGTGGTTTCCCCACTTTGAACCCTTTTTAGACTTGATTACCGATCAACTAAGCAAAAGTTTGTATGTCCGGTTCAGGTATGGATGCCTCCCCCTGAAGTCTTTTACCAGTTCATGGTGCTCTACTCTGCTAACCGATCAATGCCCAAGTTGTAACGGCTCTGTAGAAACTGTAGTGCACTTTATGTTTATTTGTCCTGCCTATGGCCTTGTCCGGCGGAAATGGCTCCGTCCCGCTTGCAGGAATATGGGGTTGAGAACGTGCAAAGATGCCCTAAGGTTGATGTCGAGAGACTGCTCCCCCTTCCTAACTTGTGCGGTCAGCAAGTTCCTTGGTCCGCATGGCATATACGTACACATTTCTTAAAAAATCATAGTGATTTGTTATTAATTGAACCCTGATCTTCACTTATTTAATTTAATTACTGTTCATACGATAGTTTGAATTTTCTATCAAATTATCGATGAGGAAGTTAAAGGTAGCTAAAATGTGATGATTCCTCTTCATATATAGGATGGGAGACATATATGAAGATTTATATCAAGATTTATATCAACACCTTTTTGTATACTCGCAAATCTCTCATTTTATCCTCCTTATTACTTTTAAACCTTGTTATTATATATTTATTATGTATAGATCATGGTTTTACTGTTGTAAGTTATTGCTTTGATGGTTTAATTAGACTGAATAAAGCTTGTGTGACTTGAACAGATCCTGAACTCAGATGTGAGTACTAATTGATCAAAGCAGAACCTAATAGGGTGAAATAGGAGTTGGATAGCAAAACAATAAAAGAATACTAACACAGGAATTGTTGATAGATTGATGCAGAGGGATCAGATAATTTGAGAGGCGTACTTATATAGTAAAGAACAGCAGTTGATATGAGAAAACAAGCATGGTAGCAGCAATTTGAGCAAAGAGAATGCTAGAAAAGATATGACTATAGGGATAGCATGGAACTGCAAGCAACAGTTTTTGACAAATAACAAAAGTTGTTCTGGAAAAGCGAGTGATGAACCAAAGATTATCCCTGAGTCCTAGTTGAGGAAGAAGATGGGCTAGGAAACATACACCTGAGGTGGAGTAGATATGGCTGACAAGGCAGGGAAAAAAGATAAGCTAAGTTTTTAGGGTTCTATGTTAGGAATGCTATTACACACAATGCTCAAGGGTGTAAAGTCAAGCGATTATCAGGTTATGAAGAGAGTCAGTAAAAGCGGAAAGTGAGAAATAGACCAGATAGTTATCGGCATGGAAAAGAGGAATTAAAGGCAAAGGAAGACATCATAGAAGATAAAGGGATATTTTACAAACAAAGTATTGATGGAAAAACAAATAATTCTTGAAAACCAATCTTGAGAACTGGAAGGAAACTGATACAGCCTCTTTCCAGAAACAAAAAAAGAACAATCGGAAAGCCAAGAACAGAATAATTTAAGAACATTACTACAAAAAGAATAGCTAAAGAATCTATAGAGAATGAATGAAAATAAAGTGATCCATCAGGTTGAAAGCTGCTGAAGGATCAAGAATGAGAAAAAAAGACTGATTTTGATTTGAACATGAGGTAATGTTAGAGATTGAAAGTAGTACAGACACGATGGATTCACCAGGACGAAAACCAGACTGAACAGAAGAAAGAAGATTATTAGCCTGGTGAAAAGAAAAAAGTTGAGAAAGTAAAATATGTCACTTAGAAAGAAAGGGGTGCAAATAAATGAGATGGGAATTAGAGAAATCGTTAGGGTTAAGAGCAGGTTTTCTTCTCCCCACGGCTGCTCGCCAGCACCACTTTGGGGTTTCTGCTGCAGTGACATGATGCTGACAATGCAGAACTAGTTTTATGACAACAGTATGGGTCCTTTTTCATTGTTTGTAATCCTTCTCCTGGCCTTTTTGCCGTATCTGAGGACCCTTTATGTATAGTTACAAACCATGAGTAGCATTGGTTCCCTCTACCCCAAGTACTGGCTTATTTAAGTTGTCAAGTCAGCTACCATCCCCTCGCCAGTTCTTGGCTCCCAACATTCACTTACATGGCTCACCTCCGTGGGGCTCGCCTTCAAAATGATCTGATCTCGTTTCTCTCAGGCCTCCACGCACCCCGCTGTTTTATTATCTTCTCCTTATCCAGATAGCCGACAAAGGTCAGATGTACATTTTGCATTTTTGTTTATTGCAGTGGGGCCTTTTCGCATAGGTAAACATACAAATGAGTAAATGTATGCACTTAAATTTGCTTTTATATTTTTGAGTAAATTTACTATTTATTATCTTTTCACTATTTCCGAGTGTAAATTACTCAAAAGATTAAACTTGCATGTCCCCACCCCTAGAAGAAGTGGTTGGAGCTTAATTTACAACTGTTAAGAGCCTACTAGTAACTGCGAGACCTAATTTTACAATTCTGCACACTTGACGGAGGCCTCTGCCACTGGGGTGGATACCTTGACCTGTAGAGCCAACTTCTTTGTCACCGGGGTGGACGGCTCTCCAGGGTAAAGTATAGGGAAAGTGTAAAAGTTCATTATGCTTTAAAAAAATATTTGAAATCCTCTTTTTATTAAATGTATACATTTATTTTATACCTAGAACAAATTAAATAAAAAGCTGTAGTATTTTTAAGTTAATTGTAGATTAAATAACTAATTCTGTTATATTTAATTTAAAATATATTTATTTTTAAGTGCAAATATAACAGATTCTTAAGCCATATTTAATCTACAGTAAGATGTTTACATTTATTTACTATGTATAAAAAAATATTAAAGGTATGTATAGAATGTAATTATTTGACATATATTTAAAAATGAATGCTTGCCATCAGACAACTTTGGATTACTAGAGCTAGAAGAAGACCACTACAACATTTGAGAAATGTTCTGCAACCCAAACAGTTTAACACTGTTATAGTGACTCTTTGGAATGCCACTTTTGACGGCTAATATTACTCTGTCTACTTTTGAACCCCCTATGTCTCTCTTTCTTTTGTTTACATACCGAAGGCCTGTCCCTTTAAGGCTTGATCACGTGTCTACCGCTGTCTTCAAATTAAGTACACACCCATCTGAGGTGTGGTGGAAAGTTTCGTGGGCTGGGCATGGCTCAGCAGCTGAGCTCAGCGACTTACTTCTAAACTGGGTCCAACGAATTCGCATACAACTCCTCTTTGAGGGAGCAGCGCTCTGCTGCCAGCTTCAGTGCTTTGTTTTCCTTCTCTGGCATCTGTAAACAGTGGACCTTCACACCAGCTGTGCTCTGCATGGACTTGTTATGTCTGATTCTTCCTCTGCTTGATGCTACTTCCACCATCTAATACTTCCTTCCACACTCCAGGTTGTTATGCAATTTCTTCCTTAGTCTTCCTGTTTATAATATATTGTCCCTTTGCAATGTTTATTTAGTCTTTTGCATTACAAGGTAGGATTGTTATATGAATTATTGTCTCTATTTCAGGTTGTCCAGTTATCTCATCTGCTTTTACTAGAAGCATAAAACCAGAAAAGCAGAGACAAGAGGAAGAGGATCATTTACAGAAGAGCGAACCCAAGACATGGACCACAGGTGGGTGGGGACCGTGTGATGTTGATGCAACGATGGCAGCCAGTCAGTCTGTGGGACACAAAGACAGACAGAGAATGGGGACGAACCATGACTTCTTCAAGGTAACCTCTGGTGACCATTACTTGGAGAAAATGACCTCTTAAGCATCATCAACCTCATTTTCTCTTAGACTGTTCACCTTGTCAAAAGATAAATACTGTACATGTTATACACTTATTTATTTGAATTGAATTTAATATATTTAGATGGCTCCTCACTTAATGTACATTAAATTGATATAAAAATAATTATACATTTTCATTACTAAGGAATAATGTAGGAGCTACAATTGGGGAACCAGAAAATTATTTTAATACAATTTAAAGGAATGAAATTGGAATTTTATACAAATAATTAAATATTTATCATACCTTAGGTGCAGAGTTAAGATTGAGGCAAAGTACACTATGTGTAATTTAAAATAATGTAATAATAAAAGGAAGAGGTAAGGGATGGGGTAACTTTATGCTTTATGGGTGAGGACCTTTGAAAAGGCGAAAGTGGGACGAGAACGGCAGACAAGGCAATGCAGGAAAAAAAATTAGTATGAGAGTGAGGGGCAATAAAAAATAGAGAAACAGGGAGAGAGATAAACAAAGACAGGGAAAAGAGGGGGACAGAGAAAGGAAAGGAGAAGTAGAAGGTGAGAGAGAGGAGGGGGAGCAAGGATGAGAGAGGGAGAGAGAGGGGTTAGCAGATTGATGTCAGTTCATGGTGGAGCATCATGTTCTTTCTAATTATAACAAATACATGTGTACCATTTATTTAAAGCAACAGACGAACCAGGTGGCACATCTACACTGTCGGTGAATCTGAAAGATGAGAGAGGTGACCTCCTGTGGGAGCAGCAGGAGCCTTTGGTGAAAAGCACAGGTAGGAGCATTGAGACACTGAGAGGATTTGGTTCACCTGAATCACCTGAAGCTTTTTCAACTTGGTGTATTCTGCTCGTCCTCTGTATAAAACAAAAGCTTTCTGGTGGATGCATCTTTCTGCAGGTTCCTCCCCTTTCCAGTATCCTTGCTGGTGTCAAACTGAGCTTGGAAACGTACTTCCCCAGTAGTGGTTCTCACGTGCTGCGAGGTGGTGTCACGTGGACTCATCCGCGATACTACCTGGTGGACATGACAACTCTAGTGTATATTAGGCACCAGCATCCACAATGACCTCAGTTCCTGTTCTGTGCATAATCGATGGATTCTGGAGTACCTTCTCTGTGCTTCACCCTCAAAACTTTCCTCCGCTCAGACAGTGTCTAGGTGAAATGTCTTCCCTGATAGCTTTAGGGATCAATTACTTCTTAAGTTCCACACAGATGTCCACAAAACATGTGCATGTGGTCTCTTGCATCCGACCATGGTGAGGAGTCCTGAGGTTAGTGTTTCTTGATGCATCCTGAGGCCATCAGGGAGTGGAAGCCCGTTATTTTGGGCCATGTCCAAAAAAGGAATATGCCAAATTGCGCTCCTTCTCCTACAGGTGTATATCTGGAAAAGCAATGATCTCACAAAACATCTTTCCACAAAAAAGCACCCTATGAGGAAATAATCCCGTTCTTGGGACCTTTCGGAGGTTGCAGGGACCTCTGTTACACCCCTGCATCTGACCTAAACCTCCCAATGGCGGAGGTTGCTGTGAGCTCTGCAGTTTAACAGGATTCTTTTCTGGGACTGGTTTCTATTTATGTATCAATACGCTGATCTAAATCCCCCACCCCCATCCACCTCCAGTGCTTGGGCCGAATGCACAGCATTCCCTTCCACTCATCACCTTATGAGTACAATCCTAACACTAGTGTCTTTGTTCTCTACATGGGCTGCTCCACTTTCTGTTCAGCTTTCTTGGGATCCTTTGCCCCTACAGAAGACTGTTGTGGCCCTCATTATGACCCTGGCGATCTTCTGACCGCCACATTATGAGTGTGGCGGGTTGGCCTCTGCCAACCTGCCACATCCCCACTCAGACCGCCAGGTCGGTTGGACCCGCCGGGCCAGAGATGAGTATCTCTGACCAGGCGGTCCATAGAAGACCGCTGGTGGTATTTTGAGCTAGCTTTCCACCGGGGTTTCCGCTGCCGTAGCCCTACCATTAAAACCCTGGTGGAAAGGCTACCGGTGACGAGTCCCCCACCCACCCCCAGCAAGCATAATACCCCTCCGCTCCCACTCCCCCCTCGAGGTACAGCGCCCCCCGGGTACAGTGTGCCCTTACCCGCATACATGCACACGCACACAGACACCCACACAAACCCAGCATACACTCATTCGTCAACACTGACATACACGCATTCACTCACATGCATCCATACACACATTCACTGCAACACTCATACACTCATTCACTTCAACATTCATACACACATTCACTTCAACATTTATACACGCATTCACTTCAGCACTCATACACACATTCACTTCAACATTCATACTTGCATACACACATGCATACACACACTCAGATAAACATGCATACACACATGCAGACAAACATGCATACACCCGCATACACACATGCAGACAAACACCCACTTACACACGCACGCACGCACAACCCCCCCATCCCTTGTCAGACGGCCGACTTACCATATCTGGCGAGGAGGTCGTCCAGCAGGGAACGGGTCTTCCACCACCTGCAGGGACCCGCCATCAGGACACCGCCAGGCTGCATTACTGCTCATAATACGGCTCGTGGAGTCCTTTTGGCAGGGCGGGCCGGTGGTGGAACCATCCATGTGCCTCTGCCTGCCAACATGACTACTGCTGGATTTCTGCCCAAAATGTGGCGGAAATCCTGCAGTACTTGTAATATGGTGGGCGGAAGTCCGCCAGCACTTCTGGCGCCTGCAGCTTTGGCGGTCTTTGAAAAAACCCACCAAAGTCAAAATGAAGGCCTGTGTCTTCCTTTTTTCAAAAGTGCAAATGGATTTGAAAGATTTGCTTCTACCTTAGCTGCCTCATTGCGGCTTCACAGTCCTTCTGGGATTCAAAGGCCACTGTATCTAGGGAAAAATTACTAATTCTTGAAACCAGTTCCCAGCATAGGATGAAGAGCTTGATAATGCAATTGAGGCTTCTATATCCACACCAGTTACCTCCAGTCTATTACACTGTGATTCAGCGAGTGCAGTTTTCTGAGGTCCATATCCTCCTACTTAGAGCCATTCCTCATTACTATCAGACATTGGTTGTATAGGTTGAGAGAATGTATTTACTAAACTGAATTCAGATGCTGAGCCACCAAGTTTTCTATTTTCTTACGCTTGTGGGTCTAGCGTATAAGATCTGCCTGATCTCGTAGCCTTAGATTTTGAAGATCTGAATGCTTTCCTTGCAGAAAACTTGATGCCCCTGTTTTGACTGATACTGAGTTCAGACATGATCTCTTTGTTGTTTTCATGGGAGGACACACTGCACGACCTTATGGACACATTCCCACAGTAGGGCAGCAGGATGCAAGAATGAAAGACCTACTTTGCTGTGGTTCACGCCGCGACCTCCATTGGCACAGACTTGTGCTGTGGATCCTGAGTGATGCCACCAGCTGTCCACAATCACTCCGCAGCACCTCCCACTTGGTCTTCAAGGTCTGCAATCTGTTTCCTGGGTCAGACTCTGCAGCTTTGATTTCCTTTGCTCATCTGTATCGTACACACTGCAGCCACCAGCCTGTCTCCAATCTGGAGGTGTTGTACCCGCCATTACACTCTCTCTGGCAGCAACAGATGTCACACGTGTCATAGGCTCAGGCTTCGCTTTCACCAGTCTGCAGCCTCCAGCTGGTGCTATTCACATACCATCTTTGCACCATCCTTTGTTTCCATGAAAGACAGACCCTGGCACGCTGCGTTAACCACGCAATCACTTTCTTTCAGGTGCATGACATTTACTGTAGGCAAATATGCAATGGAAACATACATAATCTACAGACTTGAAAAGGGGTGTGTGGTACCATTCTTTCCTACTCCCACCTCCCCACATCTGTACCTCCAACATCCCTTAGACCCAGCCCCAGACAAGCTAGAAACCCTAGTTTGAGCTGCCACATGCTTCAGCATGGAGCCTCCTGATGCTAAGGCTGACTTGCTACAAGTATCTGCGAGGCCCGAGTCCTCCCAGGATTTAAATAAAGGGCTCCCTGGATGCCCTTATCTACCCACGGGGTGGGGTCCCTTTGTGGTTGTCCAGGACTGCTGCACACTGACAGTCTTCCTTATAGATCTATCACTCCATGCTACCATCCAGTTCCAGACCCCTCAGTCCTATGAGGGTGGGAGAGGCCAGGCTTTAGGGATTTTGTGTCTTGGTGGAGATGTGGTGGTGGTGGGGGCGAAGTATGGCCTTTCCAGGGCCACGCCACGGTGTTCTATGGCATGGAGTGCCAGCAGCTCTCTGTGGGCCTAAACCTATCCGAAAGTCTATCTGTCCAACTCATGGATGCCCAGGAGCAAGTCCCAGCCTTAGACGGATCATTTCTAGGTGTGCACCAGACTCTTACCTTCCCCCGGTGAACACTCCGGGGGTTGAGCTGATGCAGCACCAGTTCCTCTCTTTCCCCATGGAGGCTGTAAATATAAGTGACAAACAAATGTTTTTAGGTAGTCTGTAATGTCCCAGTTTTGCATTATACAAATGAAGTAAATGCCTGGTTTTTCTGTTATGTATTTTAAAGTAGTCAATTTACCAACTTCAGAAGTTTGAAAGGCTGAGTTGATCTTGCCGGGATTTAGACTCATGAGCTGCAGATCACCTCTCTTTCCAGCAGTAAGCATTTAACTCACTGAGTCATCTTCCTCCTCCCTGCAGATGATCAGTCACACACAGTTCATACGTGCTGACAACTAGACCCACCCGGGCAGTCCACGGTAGCTGCTCTATCATTATGGATTATTTTCCTGATCTTCTACTGCCACTATTGCCCTGCAGAGACCCAATAATACCATTAGTACCCCTGATGGGCGAGTCGAAGATGTTGCGTGTGAGGGGAAGGATGGCCCAGCTCTTCCACAGCAGTTCCTGCAGAAAGCGACCCAGAGCTGCACTTGCTGCAGGAGAGAGGGGCTGTATGCTCCAAAAGCAGCGCGGTCACCACTCCCTTGACCCGAAGGAGAGAAGCGGTGCCTGTGAGGAACATATCAAGACATGCTCCTTCACGTCAAGAGCCCATTGATTACAGTGCTGAAGACATCACCACAAATGGAACTTCTTTTCTGAGACATTGCAGCGCATAACTGTACAGCATCCCCTTTTACTGTTCTGTGGTTCAGTTTAAGTGGCTATTTCTCAATCCTTTCTTTTTATAATATGATAGATGAAAATGATGCTTCTGTCTGGTTTGTTTTCGGTGATTATGATTAGTATTGTGTCCGTCAATCGCCACCATATCTAATCAGAGGCTAATGGTCTTATTTAGAGTTCTACCGTGTGGCCTGCCATATGTCAGCCTGGCAAAGGTTATAGCTGCCACCACTCTGGCAGATTACCACCGTCCATATTTAGAGATCTCGACCTGCCTGACAGAGATGCCGATGGCTTCACGGGAGCCGCAGTCACGGCCACTCTTCTCAAATCACTGAAAGTTTTCTGAGCAGCTGCCATGGGTCAGGCGGCCGCTCAGCAAATACTTTTTTCAAAAACAAACTCACAGAGTGGGAATTATATTCTGAAAAACAAAATACTAATGACCCTGGGAGTTCTCTCCTGGGCTGTGAGGGTTGTGTTTATTTGTTTTACAAGTTCAGGACCACCAGTGGTCCCAAACAGAAAGACAAATACATGAGAACATCCATCCTGAAAAGAAATTCAGGTCCCTACACAGATGTCACCAACTTAATCAGAAAAGTGGCGTAAGGTTTTCTGCCAACGGAGCCAGTGGGGGCTCTTCAGGTGGAACCGTGATGGTCCACCCGACTAGACAGAGGAGGAGGGCATCAGTTTGGCAGGCAGGGTGCACTGCCACGCTTGTTGTGAAGTACCCTTCTGCCAAGAAAGGTCCCAAGCTTTTGGCGACACAGGTGAAGATGGAATTGTCTGCAGATGTGGTGAAAGGTAGGTTAAGATATTCATTGTGTTAGCCACATGGGCCATCTCCACATTGTTTACTAGTCTTTGTGTCTGTGGAGGTAGTTGCGGAGACCTCCTCAGTAGGAGAAAGGGAATAACATGTTTACGTTCTGGGAGAAGCTAGCTTCCTTTTAATGAGAAACACCAAATTTGTAGGGAATATGCACACATTTAGAAACATGTAACTTAAAAATGTGCAGATCTCCTTTGTAAGGTGCGGCACTGCAGGGCTGGATTGATGTTAGTAAGGAATGAATTATCTACCTCCTCTCAAACAGGCTTCCACCTCCAGGGGATGACCAAGGCTCGAGAGAAGCCTCTTCACTTGTATCACACAGGAGGAGCTTTCACTCCTCAGGGATGCTGAATTTGTAGGTTCCTAGTTGATTGCTTTGTCTATCACTGTCCTGTAAGGAGATCCTGGTCACCGGCATCGAAGGAGACCTGGATCGCTGAGCTTGTTGCACACAGCCATGTGGCGCGTATTGAACGGTAGAGCGGTGCTATATAAAAATGTGAAATCGATAACTTGCTTGATAGTAGTAGCTGTACTATCAAGTCTTGGAACAAACAATGTTTAATATTTTTTTTAATATTCAAGAGTTTCCTGTGGATAATTCTACTTATATATGTTTTAATTTACAGATAATGAAGATTTAAGCAGCGAAAGAACATATTTAGACTGTATTAGCACAACTGCACCGTTAAAAGATTCATCCAGAAAAGGGAAACAGAGCAGTCTTAGCAACGCTGAAGCAAAAACGAACTTTGAAAGTTCACCCTGGACTGAAGTCATATGGGGTCTTGAACAGTTAAACAGCAATCATTGCGAAAGGGCTGTCGGCAGTCAGGCGTACTTTGGTTTACACTCAGCACCAATATCTGGAGAAGGCACTAAAAGCGACATTCCTGTGAGAAATGAAATGCTTTGGACAGGTCAGCAAAGCATCCCTCCGAACGAGGCATCATATACCTGTACCGAATGTGGGAAAGGCTTCAACAAGTCAAATCTTAAAAGGCACATGAGAATACACACCGGAGAGAAGCCATATCAATGTCTCGAATGTAGGAAATGTTTCAGTTTGAAGAGCTCTCTCGATCGGCATCAGAGAACACACACGGGCGACCGCCCTTATCAATGTAGCGAATGTTACAAAACCTTCAATACAAAATACAATCTAACCATGCACTATAGACTGCATACAGGAGAGCGGCCGTTTCACTGCACTGAGTGTGACCAAACCTTCCATCGGAAAGACCATCTTCTTTTGCACCGCAAAACGCACATGAGAGACTGCATGCTTGTGGGAAAAGCCTCAGTATGAAGATCATGCTTAGTAAACAGTAGACTGCAGGGACACTTAAGGAGGTTTGACAGGAAATTGTATTTTTCTTCTTGCAGCTCCCCTAAGTATACTTCACTGTGCGATTACCTAACCCCCATTCTGATGGAACTCCATTGGCTCTTCCGGCTGCCCCGACATCTTCAAAATTAGCTGCATCATTTACAAAGCCACCTCGACCCCCATCCCGCCTGCAGGCAAGCTCACCAGCTCTGGTGGTTCTTGGATCACCTACAGCCAGGGGACCCTCAGACTGGAGACTAAGAAGTGTAAAAAAGAAACTAAATAAGGTAGCAGGCCTGTTCTCTCTGTGCACTCAGGATCATGGACAGCATCCCGTTATCCATCTGACGCTCTCCCGCCGTGTCCCAGTCTGGGAAAGAGCTGAAGACTTGCTTCTGTAAAGAACGCCGCAGTGCAGGAACAGTCCACTTCTGTCACCAGAGCCCAGCTACGACTCCTGTCTCTCGTGCACTGTATGCCAGCCTTTGACTCTGCACACGGGAAGAAATGTGTCCTTGCGTCACAAGTTCTACCCATGGAACCTGGGGACCAAGGTTCAAATCCATGCTAGATCCAGCATCGTGTGATTTGGGAATCCTGTTGCAAAATACTAGAAAGAGACTTGTGGTTGGGAAGTGGAAGGAGACGGGACTCTTGGTAAAGTGTTATTAGAGGGCTGAGGGTTGGGCAAGGCACCTGTTTGGGGAGTGGAGGGGAAGTATGAAGGTCAGAGGTCAGGTATAGTGCTGTGCTTGAAGGCTAGTGGGACAGCTGGTATGCCAAACTATGGTTGGGAACATGAGGCTCTCACATCAGGTATGGAACTGTGTGTGTGTAAATATTTCTTTGTATAGATTTGTTAAAATCAATTAAAATATGAATGTATTAAACAGGGGCGTAGCTCGGGGGGGGTTGTTTTGGGTGTTACAGCCCTCTTAAAAAATGTCTGTCGGATTTCACCTGGGATTTTTACATGCCCACATTGACATTGTCTATGGTTTGAAGGCCTTAAAAATGTTGATTAGTTTGAAAATATTGTGTTTTAGGTACCCTTAACAATCAGCACTCATCTCTCTTTCCACTTCCATGTGAGCACCCCCCCCATGTCCTGCTTCTCATGTAATTTGCTTTAACAAGATGTTTCCAGCGTGATTGTTGGGATATCAGAAGCTCGCGCCCACCAGTCATACTGACCAAGCTGTGCCAGCCCTGGCGATAAATCTCATAAAACATGAACTCATAAGAAGATCTCACAAATTCGCCTGTGCCACTGTTAAAGTTGTGACTTAGGTTACATTTAAAATAAAAAAAGAGAAATAGGGATGAAAGGAATTTCTCAAAATACATTGTTGTAAATAATAACTGTTTACCATGTAAAGCAATTTGACTAGGCAGCCAGTACAATTAGTAAATATTCCTTTAAAACAGCACATGGTAGCCTCCTTCACTGTTCTATTGTTGGCTTCTCTGAAGAAAGGATGCAAATATTTTTGAGGTAATTTGGAAACAAATAAATGTTCACCTGCTCTTCATTCTCTTTAGATAAGCAACATATGTCATGTTATGCTAAGTGTACTTGAAAAGCATCAACGTACGATGAGAAGTGGATGCCGCCCTGACTGCGTCCTAGGGAAAAAGCCAGGTTTTCAGTTTCTCCCTGAATTCTAGAACTGAGCTGGCAGCTCTAATGTGGGGTGGGAGTTTGTTCCAGGCTTTAGGAGCCAGGTAGAAGAAGGTAGAGCCATCTGACGCGGTGGCCAGCATCGAACAGGAGGTTGGCCGAGCGGAGGTGTCTGCTGGGCGTGTGGAAGCTGATGTGCCTGTTCTTGTAAGTGGAGCCTAGATTGTGTTGTGTTTTGTATTTGTGTGTGAGCAATTTGACCATGGACACTTGTGTATGGGAAGCCAGTTGAGACCTCTGAGGTGAGGAGAGATCGGTGTGAGTCAGGCTGCAGTATTCGGAACGATCTGGAGCTGCTTGGTGAGTTGGGTGTAGATTCTAATGTGGAATGCATTTGCATAGTCTAACTTCTTGGTGACGATTGCCTCGGTGATTGTTCAGTGGGTGTCAACAGGAAGTCACCTGAAGGGAATCTTGAAGCTGTGGAAGCAGGGTGACGTAATCTGGTTGACTTGGCTGGTCATCAATAGTTTGTTGTCGATCACGATTCCCAGGCTGCTGGTTTGACTGTACAGGATAGGTGTAGCTCTGAGATCGGACAGTCACTAGAACGAGGACCATAGAGAAGAGTCCTACCCAAAGAGTACTACCTCCGTCTTGTCTAAGTAGAGTTCAAGGCAGTTAGGTTTCCTTCATAACGTGTCTTCTGACAGACACTTGATGAACTTTGCTTGAGTGCTGTCGGTGTTCTTGGAGAGGGCGAGGAGGAGTTGTGTGTTGTTGGTGTACAAGATGATGTTGATTCCATAGGTTTGTACAATGTTGGCCGGTGGTTCCATATAGATATTAAAGAGTGTTGGGCTGAGTGAGGATCCTTGGGGGTCTCATCAGTCAGGGCAATGGTTCTGATGTACCTGGACCTCCTGTGAAAAGAATGGTTGATGGTGCTAGTCCTTCTGAGCATGAACCCTTAAGTTCTAGTAACAAAGGCACACTCCTTCAGCCAAGAGAGGTACTCTGCAAAAGGAACACAATCACTTCAGACAACCATACATGAATGCTTTACAGTCAGCCTGAGGTAAAAAAACTTTTTTTTAAAACACCACACTAGAATTACTATGCGAAATCCAAGCCCATGTGAAGGCCTTTGAGCATTTCCCCCTTTACTGAAACCTAAGCACGGATCCTCTGCTCAGATGATTCTTAAACCTTTATCTGTCCTTAATGCTGTGTTATTGCACACAAATAGTCCTTTTACTTTAGCCATGTTTTTTTGTATTTAACCTCAAATTGCTTGGGTGTCCTTGAAGAAAAAAGGAAATTCCAAAACTAGAAGTGTCAGTTTAGTGAACTAAACTGAGATCCATGTAATGGTCTGGAATTGTTGTAGCATTAAATTGTGGTGAAAAAACGAAGTTAGGCGATGGGAGTTCGCCAGCGCCAGCTCCATGACTGTGTTCTAAGGTTCAAGATTGTTGGAAGCTATCACGAAAAGAGTTCCAAGAGGGGTTGCTGGCCCCCTGCTTACAGGTGAAGGTGTCCAGGTTACTCTTGTCGTTGGCGGTGGGGTCCGGAACCCAGAGACAGCGCTGACAGGAGACACCGCTCGACAGATTGACGAAGCTAAGGGGGGGGCTGTGTTTGAAAGCAGTGTTTCCTGTTAATTAGAAGGCTGTCTCTGGCAGGAAATAGAGACCTTTAATTAGATGACAGGACAGTTGGGAAGCACCGACCAAACAAACAGACAACAGAACTAACATCTCAAAGTAGATGATCTTCATAGTGAAGGAGTCCACCACACCCGCCCCAGCTCCACTACCGTTGCCCCCTCCTAGGAGTGTCATACCCCGGTCTGGCTGTTCCGTTTGTTCTCCTTTATCAACACTTGTATCCAGTTAGGCAGGTGCCATGTACTCTGCTGTGCATTGCAAAGAGATCTGCTTAACTGAGTGTGAGCGCTTGGAATCTGTTTGAACAAACGTGGTGCTGAGTACTTCAAAGCCTCTGTTTCCTGCTGTACTCAAGGTTGCCTGATGTGCTTGTTTGTTGTTTGTTTGTTCAGTTGCTCTAACATATGATGCTGATTAGTTCAAAGCCTCTGTTTCCTGCTGTACTCAAGGTTGCTTGTTATACTTGTTTATTTGTTCACCTGACGCTGTTCCGTTCTGGAAACGACATTAAAAGCCACTTCCACTCGCTGACAACAATTCCTTTCTTTCTTGCTCCACCAGACACGGATCTGGAACTAAACCTCACCTCTTTTAGACCCTTACTTCGATCAAAAAGGTGTTTTACAGTGTGCAAGAAACATGTCACCTCCCAGAATGACACGTTGTAAGCCCTGTAATGGATGTTGCAAATGTTGGTGATAGATCCTCACCAGATTTGCAAGTAGTGCCTGGGGTCACGCCATGACTCTAAGGCCTGCAGTGACTGCGTGTCAATGAACACAAAGGCCATAAGAGACAACGGGGGGAAATTCTAAATCACCAAGCACCAGAAGACTCTGCGATGCAACCGGTGCAAGTTACAAATTCTGTCCAAGTCCCATTTGAGATCCAGAGGTCACTGGAGTCATTCTAGAAGTTGGTCTTCTCAAAAAAGGCAACAAATGTAAGTGCCACTTGTGCCATTTCCACTACTCACACTTCCCTGAGAAGGTGCAGGGGGTGGCACAATACATCTCAGTCTTGCTCCCAAAGTTGTTCAATTTATGAACCAATCCCGCAACTTGTTCTGGCACTGATCTTTCAGCCTTTGTCTTGGGTTTCATTGATGTCAACACCGAGGCTACTGGAATTGTAGACCTCCTGCATCCTCTGGTCATGCACGCCAGGTGGAATATGCGGGCTCTGTGGTGAGATCTGAAGTCGAGCTCAGCCACCGGTGTATGAAAGTAACCTCTTTTTGACATGGTTACTCACACTTTTTGCCTGCTGTCAGTGTGTTTTGACTGAGTTTACTGGGATACTGCTAACCAGGACCCCAATGACTGTGCTCTCCCCCCTAAAATTGGTTGTTACTGACCCTACAGTTGGCGTACTGGTGCCCCATGCAAGTCCCTAGTACATGGTACCTAGGTACCCAGGGCATTGGGGCACAAGAAGTTCCACATGGGCTGCAGCATGTCTTCTGCCACCCATGGGAGGCCAGGCAAAATGTGTCTGCAAGCCTGCCATTGCAGCCTGCATGAAAAGGTGCATGCACCCTTTCACTACAGGTCACTGCACTAGGCCACTGTAAGTCACCCCTATGGCAGGCCCTCCTAGCCCAGAGGGCAGTGTGCCGGTACCTGTGTGTGAGGGCACCCCTGCATGAGCAAGGGTGCCCCTACAAACTCCAGCTCCATTCTCTTGGACTTCATAAGTGAGGAGAAGCCATTTTACTTGTGTACTGGACACAGGTTATTCCCTGTGTCCAGCTATCTAATGCTAACTCTGAACCTGGGCATGTTTGGTATCAAACATGTTGGAATCATACCCCAATACTGTTGCCAGTATTGGTTGTATGATTCCATGCACTCTGGGGACTCCTTAGAGGACCCCCAGCTTTGCTCCTACCAGTTGCAGGGTTTTCCCAGGCAACCTGTGCTGCTGCCATCCTACAGATAGGTTTCTGTCCCACTGCTGCTTGACCAGCCAAAGCTCAGTAAGGCAGAACAAACGATTTTCTTTGGGAGAGGGATGCAACACCCTCTCCCTTTGGAAATAGGTGTTGCATGGCTTGGGTGGGGTAGCCTTTCCAAGCCATTTGTATGCTTTAAAGGGCACATTTGGTGCCCTCCTTGCATAAACAAGTCTGCACCAGCCCACCAGCCCAGGGACCCTCGGTCCCTGCTCTGGCGCGAATCTGGGCAATGGAAAGGGGAGTAACCACACCCCTGTTCATCACCACCCCTGGGGTGGTGCCCAGAGCTCCTTCAGTGGCCGCTTGATTCTGCCAGCTTGAATCCAAGGTGGGCAGAGACCTCTGGGGTGACCAATCCCCCTTGAAGGGCTATTTAGGGTCTCCCTCTTGAGTGGAGCCTCAAATTCGACATGCAAGATTCCAGAAAGACTCCTCTGCATCATTTACTTTATCTTCTGGCCACTGGAACTGCAACTGGACACTCCAGGAACCGATAATCTGCATCCACAGCAACGACTCTGTTTGCAACATTGTTTCCACGGCTCCTTCCTACAACTTCACCATTTCTCTGGCTGTGCATCCTCTGAGGTTGACGAATCTTCAGTCTGCACAAGAATCGAGAAGTAATCTCTCTTAGAGTGAAGGAGTCTCTCCTGCATCCACAGGCACCAACTGTGGATCTCTTCTCCTTCAGAGCTGCCTGGATCCTGCATCACAGGTGGTCTGAAGTGGTCCCCTTGGTCCCCTCTACCAACTGTCCAACTTGGGAGATGGTAAGCCCTTGTCTCTCCACGGAGGACAGTACCCCAGTGCACCGCGACTCTTGCAGCTTGTTGGCACGTCCCCCAAGGGATCTCTAGGCTCCGTGTTGCCCAGCAGTCTTCTCTGTGATGCACAGCCCTTTGCGTGCTTCTCCTGCGACTTGGGACTCCTTTCTAGATGTGCTGCCTGTGTGTCACCTGTGTGGGCTGCCTCCTCTTCCTGTGACTTTGCTCCCTGCTCATGGTCACTCAAACTCCCTTTCATGGGTTGAGTCCCCCTGGACCTTGCTGATCCCTGAAAGCCCCACATTTCTTCTTCCACAACATTTGCCTTTGCCAAGGCTTGTAGGTGGTTTTTGCACACCACTGACCGACTGCAATCCTTCTTCCAGTTTGGGACATCGACTACATCACTCAAGAAACTCTTCAGCTGCTCAAGTGCTGCACTGCTGACTGTCTTCTTCCACCGTCGACCTGGTCCTGCATCCACAGACAGGTGGGTAGTGGCTCCTGTCACGACCAGGCACTCCAACGTGAAATGGACTTGGTACCTTACTTTACAGGTCTTCCTCTTCCAGGATCCACCTTTGCCTCCTTGCAGTATTGTCTGGGTCTTGCATTATCTTCTTCTGAATTCCTTTTAGTGGGTTTGGGGAAAACCAGATCCTCACCTCTCTTCTTCTGGTCGCCGGGGGCATTCTTGTACTTAACTTTTGGGGTTCCTAGTTCCTCCAGGTCCTCTGTACTAATTCCATTTCCTTGGGTGAGGACCCGACTTTCTCATGCCACTATCTTAGTAGATGGTTTGGTACCCACTCCTGCCCTGGGCCTTCAGTGCTATTGCTTTCACTGTTTTCTATTGCTTTTTTTTGCTAATTCTTGACTCCTAATGTGGGGTATTGCCTATTCAGTATTTTAGTATTTGATATGTGTCACTGTAGTAAAGTATCTTTATTTTTGTAACATTGAGTGTTTTTCGTTCATGTGTGTAAGTGCTGTGTGACTACAGTGGTATTGCATGAGCTTTGCATGACTCCTTGATAAGCCTTGGCTGCTCATCCACAACTACCTCTAGAGAGCCTGGCTTCTAGACACTTCCTACACTACACTAATAAGAGATAACAGGACCTGGTATAAGGTGTAAGTACCATAGGTACCCACCACACGCCAGGCCAGCTTCCTACACACAGGCACCTAGTGGATCACAAATGGCAGTAAGACCTTGAAATGGCACAAATGAGAAGAACCTTGGCTGGATCTGTTCACAACTGCTGAGAATGTGCAATGTTAGCACTTCTGCGTATTGTAGTTTCCTTGACGTCGGTCACTTGGAGATGCTTTCCACCTCCAGTAGAACTAACTCAGGAGTCCTGTATGCTTGTCTGCCAATACCACTCCAGCCCAAGTTCTCATGAAGATCAGAACCAACCAGGATCAAGTCATCCAAGAGGCTCTGATTGGGCTCAGAGAGAATGGTATTCAGAACTCCTTGTCTTGAGCATTTGTCCTCCAGTCAGGCTGCCCCTCCTGGGGGACCTGCTGCGGCAGCAACAGGGCAGGGTTCTGCACCCAGACTGTGCAGTCTCCAGCTTCATGCTTGTAAATTAAGCAACACAGCTGAACACCTTTGACCTGGGCCGGAGGTGATTGATGGCATCCTGGCAGCATGGCGTCCTTCAACAAAAACTGTATATGCCTGTTGTTAGGACAGATTTGTGGCTTGATGCTGTAGTCGGCAGATAGACCCTTTTCAGGCCCAGTTATCTGACATTTAATTATTTTATTATTATCTCTAGCCCAGCAAGGCCTTGTCCTGGGCAGTTAAAAGGTAAATTTTTGCTCTTTTGGCCATTTTGTGGTTGTTGGATCAGCCCTCTTAGTTTAAGTCTCAAGTCATATGGTTTTTGAAAGGTTTACATTTGTTACCTCCCTCTCCCTTCGTCATGCCGCTGTGGGACCTTAACTTGGTCCTCACATATCTAATGTATCCTCCATTTGAGTCACTTCACAGCTGTTGCTCGCGTCTCCTCACCCTCAACACAGAGTTCCTCATCGCCATAACATCGGCGTGCTGTGTGAGTGAGTTTCAAGCTCTGTGTCAACCCACCGTACACACCTTCTTCACTGATAAACTGTTTTGACTGATATGGACCTCCATCTTGCCTAACGTTGTGACACCATTCCAGGTCAGTTAAAACATCACCTTGATGCTGTTCTATCCTCCACCACAACCCTTTAAGGAGGAGAGACTCCACCATTTGAACCCCAACTAAGCTTTCATATTGATCGTACCAAAGAGCACCAGGTAGACTACCAGCTGTTTGTGGGGTCTCTGTAATGAAAAAAGCAAGGGTGTCGGAAGAGAACCACGACCTGCTGGACCGTGCTTTGCATTAGGATCTGCTACGCATTGGCCAAAAAGCAGCTGTCTGAAGAACTGCATGCTCGTTCTTCAAGAGACGGAGCTGCTACCACTGTCGTAGACATTTGCCAGGCAGCTATGTGGGTTTCTCTTTAAACATTCACAAATTACTATTGTCTGGATACTCAGGTTGGCTGAGCACAGTGTTTCTTGTGCGAGTAACTGATAATCATTAATTGTATCGATCAGGGGCGACTGGTGTTTATGGGTACAAGGAGCGTTGCCCTGCCATCCTCAGGGGAGAGGCAAGAACAGGGACATAAACACAGAGCAACTGAAAATAATTCACTGCTCTGAGACAGTGTGGTGCATCTCCTGCGTGAACTCTAGTGAACTTTACAGATGTCCTGCTTCGCAAGTGTCAGCTGGGCGAGGTTTTTTTCGACCTGCAGGCACAAGCTACAGCAGTGACATCATCGGAAAGGGAGTGCTGAATTAGAAAACCAGGGATCCGATTGCTTTTGGGGCACATGAACAGTGGCCCTGGCCGGAATTAGCAAAGATCCATTTACTTCAGTCGTTCGCGTGGGTGGCAACAATATGTTGATCGTCACAGAGGGGCAGGTTGTAGGAGGGGTCAAGGGGGGCTGCTATCCTGGTAGTACACGTGTAGTACTGCGTTCGGTTTCACTTTGTAAAAACATTATGAAGCTGAGCACTATGGACAGAGTGCTGCTTATCGCGACTCCGTAGAGGCCCAAGAGAAGGAAGGAACCAGCTGCGGACAACAGCTCCACTAGTGGACTAAGGTTGTGTGCAGTGAAGCTTCTGCATCAGGGTCACCCTCTCCCTCCTCTCCCCCACCCCACTCCACTCCTGCTTTAGCCACTACGGGCCGCTCTTGTTGGGCCTCTTGTGTCTGCAGCTCAGCAGGCAAAGGCTCATAATTAACTTGGGAGGGTGAGTGAGTAAAAGGAAGGATGGGTGGATGAAATGGTGGATGGATAGATGCATGAATGAATGAGTAAAAGGATGGATGTAAGAATGAAAATGAAATGGAGAGAGTGTGTATGAGTGAAAGGGAGGGGTGGATGGATGGAAGAGTGAAAGATGGATGGATGAGTGGAACTGTAAAAGGATGGATGGAGAGAAAATATGGATGGATGAGCGAAAAGGTTGATGTGTGAAAGGATGGATGTAAAGATGGATGAGTAAAACAAAGGATGGATGAGTGAAAGGCAGGGTAGATGGATGTCTGGATGAAAGGATGGATGGGTGGATGAGTGAGAGGGTGAATTGATTGATGGACGGATGGCTGGATGAATAGATGGATGTGTGAGTGAAAGGAGGGATGGCTGAGTGAAAGGGTAAATAGAGGGCTGTATGAATTGGCAGACGGATGGATGGGTGGCTGAGTGAAAGGGTGGATAAATGGATGAGCTAAAGGGAGTATGATGGGCGGATGGAGTGAAACTATGGATAGATGGAGCAAAAGGGTGGATGGATCAATGAAAGGATGGATGAATGGATGGATAAAAGGGGGATGGGTAAGTGAAAGGATGGATGATTGAGTGGATGGATTGGTTTGATAGATGGGTGTCACTGGACCAGTGGCGACTCCCCTTTATGGGCTCCACAGCTACACTACACCCTCCTTGTTCTGTAGTCTGTTTTTATTGTATATAGAGTGAATAATTATTGACTCTTGGTATAATGAAGATAAAATGCAGGCCAGGTTCGGGTCCAGCAAGAAGCTGAGGCAGCTGGTGACATTGTTTGATGCCGACACAGGTGCATGAAGGGGCCGGCACCAACCATCAGAGATACTGTTCAGAGCTGGTGAATTCCCAGCAGTGTGACTATGTGTGTGAGTTAAAGTCACAAATAGTGAAGGAGTGAGTGTGAGTGACAGTAAGGGCGAGTTTGTGTGAGAATGATTGTGAGTGTTTGAGTGAGTGAGATAGAATGACAGTGAGTGTAACTGAGTGCTACTGTGTGTGAGACACAGTAAGACTGAGTAATTTAGAATGAGTTGGAATGAATGGGACTGAGTGAGGGAGTGGGTCAGAGTAGAATGAGTGAGTGCATGAATTAGTGAGACAGAGTGAGTCAGAGTGAGACTATAAACCTAGGGGGTTATTCACGAGAGGCTCGCGCCACCACGGCATCACTTTTCGAGACACTCTAGTGGCACAGGTCATATCTCTGAAATGACGCAAAGCCACCCTGCATGAATGACCTCATAGATATGGAGTAAGGTAAGGCAGTGCAAAGGGCTGTTTCTCCTTGCTTTGCATCAAGGAGGTGTTCCATGGACGTTGCCATGCAACACTCACGGACCCATGGATCGTCACACTGCCCCAGATTTACAAAGTCACGTAAACCTGGGGCAGTGCAAAACCTCATGCCTCCCCAGAGCAGGTGTAACGAGAAGAAATGTTTTCATTTGTCTTCATTTTTTCCTCTTTCCGTGTGTGCTGCATTCTCTAACACACCTCCATGGATTGTGTTTGTGCAGAAAGTCCCCCTTCCTGCATACGAAAATAATTCTGCCAACAACACAGACACACTTGCTCCATAGTACATGGGTGCCTGCGTTGGTGCCCAGCTGCAAATTGTGCACTGGCTGGAAGCACAGGAATGCACCGTATCTTTTAAATATGGTGCATTCCTGCCCTTTTGATTGGCATAGGGCAGTGTAGTAAAAAGACTTGTGGTGCTGCCCTATGCCAAATCTTCATAAATGCGGCCCTTAGTACAAGAAAGTGTGAGAGAACCCTCCAAGAAGCAGCTCCTTGGACCGAACCAAGGATTACGCCCAACCACTTTTAAAGGTCCCCAGCCTCCACTGTTTTGATCTGTCAATTAAATAAAGACTACAAGTTCATCTTTGTTGTTAATTCTTTGTAGATGACTTTATTCGGGCTATGTTCCTCTGAAGTCTTGCAGTCACCAAAGTAATTGAAGGAAGCGGTGTTATCTGGTGAGGACAGGAATGTAGTGCTCAGTTTGAGCCCAAGTCTGCAGTGCTATGCAGAGGATTTAAGGTTAAACAGTTGTCAAATACTTTTATTAAGTCTGTGAACTTTCTTTGTTTGCAACCCCGGGGAACCATAAAGCAAAATGAGACTCAGGGGGTCTTTCCGACTATGGCGAGAACTGAACAGCCATGCTGGCGATGGTCTTTTGACTGCCGCCAGGGTGGCGGCGCAGACCGCCGTATAACGAGTGTGGCGGTTTGGCCTGTGCCAAACTGCCATTTCCCGTTCCTACCACCACGGCAGTTGGACCCGCCTGGCCGGAGATGAGCATCTCTGAACTGGCAGGCCACCCAATACCGCTGCCGGTATTCCGAGTCCCCTTTCCGCAAGGGATTACGGGGCAGTAGCACCGTCACAAAATCCCTGGCGGAAAGGCTACCGGCAACAGGAATTTGCATTCCTGTTGCTGGTAGATGACTCCCCCCCACTCCCAGTAGTGACCCTCCCACCCCGCTGATCCCCGTACTTAACCCCGCCCTGGCATACACACACGCACCCACAGACACGCACACCCTGACACACCCTCACTCTCACTCACAACACCCTTACACTCACGTGCACACACACACGCATCACCATCAGCACATTTACACACAGACGCACGCACGCACAAACACTCCCCTCTCACCCCACCATTCATGCCATGCATACGCACACTCACACACACCCATTCACACACTCCACCCTCGTCCCCTTGCAGAGGACACTTACCTCATCCAACAAGGTGCTCCTCCCTGAGGGGACGGGACCTGGCTCTCACACCGCCTGCCTCGCTCCGCCATCAGGACACCGCCAGGCCGTATTACAGGTCGTAATACGGCTGGTGGAGTCCTTTTGGCAGGGCGGGGTCCGCGGTGGAACCACCTCTGCACCGCCGACCGCCAGCACGACTACTGGAGGATTTCTGCCCAAATTGTGGTGGAAATCCTTCAGTACTCGGAATATGGCATTTAGAGGACCGCCAGCACTAGTGGTCCTCTGGCGCCCGCAGCTTTGGTGGTCTAAGCAAAGACCACCATAGTCGGAATGAGCCCCTCAGTTTTTAGTTTGCAGCAGTAAGAGTGGGTCCCCTTGGCCTTCAGCTAAGTTGCCTAGAAATGCATTTTAGTGCATCAGTGACACCAAAACGTTTATTGTCAAGTTTTGTGGTGGTTAGTGGAAGCAACATGTTGGGTGGGAGAAAACACTTCTGACCAAAAGCAGGACGGCTAGGGTGGGAGAAGCAGGAAGGTAGTAGGGTCTGTGCTTGAGGCATGCAAGAAGGCAGGGTTCTTGGGGTGGGCTGTGGTGTGGAGTGGGGGAGAGCAGTAGACGTGTAGCTTTCCTGTCCAGGTGCATCCTTATTGCATGCACCCCTGGTGTTCATGTGCTGGTGTGTTGTGGACAGCTCCTGGCAGCCTACTTCCTGGATTAAATGCACTTGACAAGTTATACCGATTGGGCGGCAGAAAAGTGCAAGCAATAGATTTGAGAGAACCACAATGTTTAAAGGTTGCTGCAAAATATGCTACTGTGTGTGAAAAGGCTTCCATTTTCATGCTACACAATTTTGTAATCTAAGCTCCGATATATTGGGGGTCTGAGTGCCTCATTCTATAGTTCCATTTTAGAAAATTCATAAATTCTGTAAGTCTTTGCTTTGAAAGCGATGCACTGAAATCATAAAATTCACTTCTGCACTTCCTGTCCAACATTACGGATTGGGGTTTACACCTGGTGTGTGTGTGCTTTGATTATAATTCATGTAAAGCAGGAATTTACAAATAATCTGACACGTGACAATCACAAGGCTGGTTCTTTGTATTTAATTACCTTTATGTGCTGTGTTAGGTTTTGTATTTTTGATGTGGGGTTGTGGGTTGAAAATGTGGTAAATGTAATTTATGGACAGCGCTTTATGGAAGGTTTTGCATTCTAAATAACTGTCACATCAAATGGTGCCTGGTTAGCATTTATGATTTTATAGAGTTTATTGAATACAAAACAGAGAAACTGTAATATGCAATTATTTTTGTGATCGGACTGCCATGGTTTTAATAACATGTGGCGTTTGTGCCCAGGTGAGGCTCTAGTGACAGCACTTAGCTGGCTGGTGCTTCATTCACAAGCTGTCTTTGGACTCCATTAACAATCTTTCAACTCCATAACTCCACAGACAAATGAAATATTGTTTTCTTGTATTACCCTAATAGGACAGCAGTTTAAACCGTACTTCACTCTAGTGAGTTTAAAATATTTTTCCACTTCATGAAAAATCCTGTGTTACTAAAGGATGGTAAGTCCATCTCGCGTTTGATGGTTTAAAAACGAACCTAAGGATAATTCTACGTGCAGCCAGGGGCAGTGGGACTGTGGCTCTTCCCTGGTTACTGTTCAGTAAAGAGCATGTCTAGGTATGTTTGTTGCATGTGTGGCTGTAGATGCACACGCTGTGCATGCGTCTGAGACTTAGTATTGGGGTCCAACATTACAACTTACTTTTCTTTGAAGAAGTTTCAAGACACAAGATGTGCTGCGACTCCTCCCTTGGTCCACGATGGCCTTGGGCTCCGGCTACTACCTAGATTGTTTTTTCTCCGCCATCGGACTTAGACGTGTCCACCAACGGGTCTGGGACAGGCATGATACTTTCGAGCCTACTTACTCACCCTTCGAGACCGACGACTAGGATGAGAATCTTTCCATGGACTGTGACTTTCCAACGATTCTCACAACCGGCAGTCCGCTCCAGCTTCATCAACCGCGGCTGTCTCACCTCGATGTCCCAGGACTCATTGTCTCCGTTGTCTTCCTCAAGTTGATCAAGTTCTCTTAGATCCTGCAGAGGTCCTTTCGGAGAATGAACACTGCAGGGGTTTACGCAATACACACCCTTCCAATTCTGTCCAAGGTGTAATGCAAAATACTCCTTGGTGGACCAGCCTGGCGGTTGCAACCCTTGCCTGTCCCCGACCATCAGAAGACCTCCTGTGAGTTCTGCGTTGCCTTTTGCTGTAAGACAACCTTAAGTAATTTGTGAAAACAATGTTATTCTGTGAGGACAGAAATGAAAGCCGCAGTCTGCAGTGAGGAAGTTTATTTACTCTAAGCAGCCTTTATACTGCTTCAAGCATGATCCCGTTCACTTGCTGCTAATATAAATTTAGGCACAATTTAGGAGGGCCTAGCTCCCCCTTGCGCCACATTAGGTACGTTTTTATTTATGTACACTAATGTGGCCCAACGAGGCCAAAATCGCCACGCCAGATTTACAAAGGGATGCAGTGCATGCATTGGGCCAGTGTGTAACCCCTTGTGCCACATTATGCGTGCGCGAAGCATAATGTATGTAAGGGAGCATTCCCCCTCTAGAGAGGCCGAAAAAATGGTGCAAAGAAATCTTCATTTGCCATTTTTTGTGGCATTTTTAACGCCTGCTCAAAGCAGGCGTTAAAAGGCGGCACACCATTGGTTACAACGGGCCCCTATGTACTGTTCAGAGTTAGCACCAACATTTTGGCGCCAACCCTACACAGTACATCAGTAGCATCAAAAATGTTGAGGCTATTGCTCTGTACCCTGCACCATGGTGCGCCGTATTTTGAATATGGCGCACACATGGTGGTGGTAGGGGGTGCTGGGGGTGGAAGGAAAGTGACGCTGCACTCGGTGCGGCACCGCTGGTCTTAAATCCGCCTCTTATTGTTTTCACGTAACTTATTTTTAACTCTGGTTTAAAACCTGTGTTTCTAAATCTTATCTTATTTCCAATAACTATCTGAATTGGTGCTATTCTTTTTACCAATGGGTTTGTTTTGTCACTTTGTGAGTTACGCTTGTGGTGAACTTCTAGGCTTGTTGGGGACCTCCCGCGCCTTGCATCACTTGCTTTAAGTTCCTCTACATTTTCTCAGGCTGATCTTGCTTTACTTTGCACATTGTGCCTGCGGTCCTCATACTGATGTGGAGTACACGCCAGTCTGACGGGATTTCCCTCCACTTTAGGGGGTCCTCCTCTAGATGCCATTTTGGTTGGTGCTCCAGTTTCTTAAATGCATGTCCAAGATGGCACCTACGTAAGGCCGTCAGCGTGATGCTGGCACGCCAAAGGCAAGCGCTCCTTCGCATCCGCTGCACACAGTGCCAGATAGAAGGGATTTTAGGGACACTTTTTTGAATTTGAGGGAGGGTTATTTAAATCATGTCAGCTGCTGTAATTTCTCTTTGGCTGCACATTTGTCTGAACGTCACAGGCCTGAGCTGAATAAAGGGAAAGAGTCAACTACTACCCTGGAGATCGTGAATCCCTCAATCTCTGACCACATGGCTGCTTATTTAGCCTCTGAAGCTCCCCCTCCAGAAGAAACCGTTCCCTTAGTGAGAGATGGGATTGTACTATAGTGGGACTTAACTGTTGTAATCTAGATGAAATCATCTGACAGAAGAGAAGTTCGATCCTGTTTTTACTACTGAATCTTGGGTAAGTAATAACTCTGAGTTAGGAAGAGCCTGTCCAGAAGGCGGTAAAGCCATGCACCTTCCCCGTCCTTCTCTCAGGAGAGGTGGGTTAGGGATGCTCTTTAAAGCCCAGAGGAACACTAAAGTTCTTCAATCACAAGAATGGTTTCTTACAAACAACTGCCTCCCACACATCAGCTGGTATTTGTTATCGGATACCTGGCCCGGTGGCCAGAATTTTTGAGTCGGTTGATTTTATCACTCTCTTCCTTTTATCCAACTTTGGGGCTTATTTACAAGGAATTAGCACCACTTCAGCGTAATTTTTTTGCAACTAGCCAGAATCTAACTCCATGCGGTGCCATTTTGTAAATATGGTGCAAGTGGGATCTGTCATTAGCCGGTGGTAAACTTTTTGACGCTCCGCTGCCGCAGCGGAGCGTTATTTCTTGTAAATGAGGCCCTTTGTTTTTCCATCATTAGGTGGTTTTAATGTTTGAGCGGACAGCTCAGACAGCTGGCATGCATTGGATTTAATCACCTCTCCGGACCGCCGTGAGGCTCGATCAGTTTGTCTCTGGCCCAACACCTGGAGATGGCCACACGCCAGGTCAGGTTTCCACCCCTGATGACTTAGTGGCCATATCCCTCTCCAATCTGGTCTCACCACTTTTTAGTTCCATTGTAAGTTCCTTTGTCTGGCCTCTCGCCGTGAGACCCTCACGGGTGAGTAGTGCACTTTACAAATCTCCTGATTGATTGATTGATTGAATGGCACACTTCCACAGTCTGGCATTACAAACGCTCTCCCATTACTTATTGAGGCAAGCTGATCCAGAAGTCCTAGGAGACCGTCTCACTCATGCAGAACAACTTGACCTGTCAGGTCGTGCACAGCCTGTCACCTATAACCAATGGGTACAGTCATCTCTCTGTAACATCTCCCTCCCTCCCCCCAAAAGATGGGCACGGCCACGCAGGCGTCCTTCTGCCCTAAGGTGTGACCACACATTGAGAACCACCAAGTGGCGCTTGAGAACCATAAAAAAATCATTATGTCCACCAAAGCGGACTTCTTCGCAAGTGAAATACTTCATGCTTCTAATTCTGGGTAAAGGGTCTTTTCCGTATTTTTGGCAAATCCCACTTGTCTGTCACAGTCATTTGTCCATGCTCCATCACTGTGACAATCTGGCACTTTTCTGCAAGAAGTAAACTCTAAATAATTCTGAGCTGGCACTTCCATTACAGGTGGAACAGACGTGACTTTTCCTCTGCAGGAGCCATGTGAGGTCTTTCAATCACTTTCAGATTTTGGTCAGCTTGACCAGGTAGTTTTGTGAATCTAACCAAATCCGTGTCTGTGGATCTCCGCTTGATTCTCTCCTCGAAAAAAAAGTGGTTAAAAAATACTGACTGCGTGAACCGGCCCGTGGCCTTCAATATTTGACCTCCGCTTCTCCTCTGGTGCTGTGTCGATAAAGTGAAACCAATCCATGGTGGTTCATTTCATAACATTTTTGGCCAATATCTCTTATATCTTCTCCAGTAAAAATAATTGAAAGGCATGGGATCAGGATTTACTGGAGTATCTGGGGCACAATTTGCTGCTTGATCCAGCTCAGTCTGGATTTGATCCCTGCAAGGCACAGAAGGCCATATTTATACTTTTTGACGCAAAACTGCGCTAACGCAGTTTTGCGTAAAAAAAATTAGCGCCGGCTAACGCCATTCTGAAGCGCCATGCGGGCGCCGTATTTATTCAATGACGTCAGCCGGCGTTAGCCGCCGGCGCTGCCTGGTGTGCGTGAAAAAAAATGACGTACACCAGGCACCGCCGGCGTAGGGGAATATGGAGCTTGGGCGCCAAAAAATGGGGCAAGTCAGGCTGAGGCAAATTTTTCGCCTCAACCCGATTTGCGCCATTTTTTTCGACTCCCAACCCCCATTGAAATGACTCCTATCTTAGCAAAGACAGGAGTCATGCCCCCTTGCCCAATGGCCATGCCCAGGGGACTTCTGTCCCCTGGGCATGGTCATTGGGCATAGTGGCATGTAGGGGGGCACAAATCAGGCCCCCCTATGCCACAAAAAAAAATATAAAAAAATACTTACCTGAACTTACCTTAAGTTCCCTGGGATGGGTCCCTCCATCCTTGGGTGTCCTCCTGGGGTGGGCAAGGGTGGCAGGGGGTGTCCCTGGGGGCATGGGAGGGCACCTCTGGGCTCCTTCCGAGCCCACAGATCCCTTAACGCCTGCCTTGTCCAGGCGCTAAAAAACTGCGCAAAAGCAGCTGGACGTCATTTTTTTTGACCCGCCCACTCCCGGGCGTGAATTTTGCCCGGGAGTGTAAATACGGCGCACATGCCTCGGAGTCACTTTTTTAGACGGGAACGCCTACATTGCATATCATTAACGCAAAGTAGGTGTCCACGCTAAAAAATGACGCAAACTCCATGGACTTTGGCGCTAGACGCGTCTAACGCCAAAGTATAAATATGGAGTTAGTTTTGCGTCGGAATTGCGTCAAAAAAAACGACGCAATTCCGGCGCAAACAGAGTATAAATATGCCCCAGAGTCTGCCTTGAAGTCTCTATGAATGATCTTCAGAAGGCAGCTGAAAGGGGCAGCTCGCTCTGGTTTCAGTAGATCCCTTGGCCATCCTCAGCACAGCTAGTCATGCAATGCTGTCATGAGACCTTCTGCATTGAGCTGGTGCAGCCATCATCTTGAAAACCGACGGCAAGCGAAACTCTTACTACGATTTCAGTCAGACTTCTGCCCAGATCCTCAGCGGTTTAGCGTCGGTTTAGCATTGCTTTTGTAACGCTAAACTGACGCTAAACTTTTTTGAAATTCACAAACCACAAATAGATATTTGCTTTGCTTGTGTGGCACAGTTATGCCAAGCAGCACGAAACGCTGCTTTGCATTATTCTGCATGAAGGGGGGGGTTACATGGGTGGTACATGGGCGTACCCGGGATACCACCCATGCTTTTTGATGCTGAGCCCTGTTCTGAAACATCAGAAGAAAGGGTTTAGCGCCAAAAACTAACGCCTTTGAAAAGCATGCACAAAATGGAGAAATGTTTTTATTTCTCCCTGCTTTTCCGACTTTGCATATCGGCTGCACTGTACTGCACACATACAAAGGTGGAAAATAATATTTACACTTGTCTAGGTATAGTATTTTGTACAGTAAGAGTACCCTTATGCTAGACTCGCGCACACACCCTAGCACTATGGCACTAAGGTGTGTGCATGGCGCACAGCAGCTGAAAGAGAGGGGGGAGGAGAGTGCAGTTTTTATGTGTCTATGGCGCTCTCCTTCTCTCCTTGTTACGCAGCGCACCATTTTTGGCTGCTGCACTGTGCTGCGTGACACCTTTCTGAATTTAGGCCTTTATGTCCATTAGTCGAGGGGTACCCCAGGGCTCATCTTTGAGTTTTACCTTGTATGACATCTACCTCAGACCGCTGACCCAGATGAGTCTAAGCCAAAGCGTCACTTTTATGAACTACGCTGAGGATACTTAGCTCATCTTTGTGGATCAATCATTCCCAGGCCCTTTTGAATAACTTCACACTTGTTTGTGCAACATTACCACCTACCTCACAAGGAATCCGCTTAAGTTTAGAAGATATCTCAACCACTTCCCTCTTATTTTTGGCCATGGATAATTATTTGCTCTCACTGTTCTTTTTCCTTAAAGGGAAAGTAAAAGTGATTTGGGAAAGCTGGGAGACTGGCCTTGTCCCAAAAGCGGCTTACTCAGACAGGAGAGAGGGGTGGCCCAGCGATGTGCAAAAGAATTTCAAGACCCTAATAAAAAGGAAAGTAACTCCCTTAGCATTGTCGCTAGGGCTACAAAGGGCTCTGAAGTGGAAAGGATGCGTTGACACAGAGGGCAAGATTTACAAGGCCCTAGCCCCACCGGAGCGTTACTGTTAGTGATGCTCCGGCGGCGGCGCTTTTCACTGCACCATTTTTACAAGGAGGTGTTAAGCCACTTTTTGTGGCTTAACATCTCCTTGTAAATATGGCCTGACGCAGTTTTCTGCTTCAGAGGGGCATGCAATGGGTGTTTCTGTGGGCGTTCCACCACAACACTCATTGCTATCAATGCTGCCCCACATGTACAAGAAGGGGTAAATCTGAGACAGCACCAAAAACTAACGCCACCCCTGGGGTGGCATGGCACAACAAGGAGAATACTTTTAATTCTCTTCATTTTTGCTTTTTGTATGTGTGCTGCATTCTGCAGAACACATAGAAGGAGCAAAAGGCCGTGAATGATTGTTTATGTGCAGGAAGGTGTCCCTTCCTACACATAAACAATCATTCCAAAAACCTGCTTTGGTACTTCTTGTGCTGTATTCTGCACAGACCTAGAAGCACCAAATCGCCATTATAGATTGTTTACCTGCAGGAAGGGACACCTTCCTGCACATAAATAATCGATCTCCTCAAAGCAGATACCTTTGCACTACGGTGTAAGTTTGCCTGCGTTGGCGCAGGCAGCTTAATTCAGCACAAGGTGAGACACAGGGGTGTGCTGTAATCCTGTAAATACGGCGCATCCCTACATTCCAAGAGTGGCCCGTCTGCTAGTTTTGGTACAATACTGCGCTGCGCTACTTTGTCGTAAATCTGGGCCTGAGTTTTTTTGTTTATTTTATTTTTACTTCTTTTCTTAGACTTATGAGCATTTGCTGCAATCTTTGGAGGCCTTCTGCCATCACCGCAAGCCTGAAGAAGAAGAAAGAGAAGAAACATTAGACCTGAAACCAACAACTAGTCACATACTGGAATTTATAAAAGAAACACGTCATTTTCTTATGAACTTTTCTGTTTTGAGATCAATCAAATAGACAACCTTAAAGCTCTTTCCTGGAACAGTTATCCCCCACAACCGCATGAACCCCAAACCTTCCTTGGAACAAGTGGTGTCAGAAGTGGAATTTTCTTATCATCTGCAGAAAAATGGATGCTGTTTTTTAATTTTCCTTATTTAAAGCTTATTTAAACAAGATGGAACTTTAGAGTCCACAAACATGTCTCCTATGGTGTGCATTGAGTCAATCGCTCACAAGTGAGTGGTAGCCACGGGGGATGTGTGGTGAATATAAGGTATCAAAACCCAAATAGCGGAGCAGCCTGGTCCAGGCCCTGCATGCCGTGGGAAGTATCTGGATTTCTGCCGGATTTCTTGGTAAGCCCTGAGCCAATAAGGTAGAGAGGGGCGTGGGAGGGGCCTGCGACTGTTCCGGTATAGGATATTGAATTCTAACATCTGGGTGATACCAAAAGTATGCAGAATGTACTTGGGCAACTAAATAGTACATACCAGAAAATACTCTGTCGCAAGTCTCTCCTTATCAGCGTGGAGAGGTTGGTAGCTGGGTCCCGGACAAATACCAGAATATCATCTGCAGACAGTGAGGCCAAGGGGCCCATGAAGAAACCCTGGGCCCCGATGTAGATGCCGTTCCTGCAGGTGGAGCACCGAGGGATTCATGCACATAATAAACAAAGGTGGGAAGCGGGCAACCCTGTCTGGTACCTACAGTCAAGAAGAAGGGTTCGGAGAGGGCACTATCAACCCGGGGACGCGCTGAAGGGGTTGTGTACAACAGTGTAACTAAGTCCCAGAAGCCCCATGGGATTCCCAGTTTAATCAAAATGGCATGTAGAAATGGCCATTCCAGGGAATCAAAAACCTTTTTGGCATCCAACAACAGCTCAGGTGCTGGGAGTTCCAGGGTTATTTGTTTAATAACAGCAAATACCGTGCATAGATTGATTGAGGTAGATTGATAAAGAACAAACCCAGACTGCATGGGAGCAATTATATGTTCCATTAAGAAGGATAGTCGCGTAGCAAGTACCTTTGCTAATATCCTATTGTCTTGATTTAATAGGGACAGGGGCCTATATGATACAGGGACAAGAGCCTATATGATACAGGGACAGGGGCCTATATGATACACGGACAGGGGCCTATATGACACACATAGATGAGGTGGCTTACCAGGTTCAAGGAGGAGCAAGATTACTGCTTCATGCATTGTAGGGGGTAGGACACCTTGTTCCAGGGATTCAGCCTACACATCCAGTAGGTGTAGGATCAGGATGTCCTTATATGCTTTATAGAGGTCACCCGTCAAGCCATACAGAACAGGGGCTTTAGAGCCATTGAGGGCACCAATGGCTTGTGATACCTCTTTGCAGGTAATGGGAGAAGCTAAAAATTGCAAGTGGCCATCGTCAAGCCACACCATTGCGATCTCAGCTAGGTATCCCGCAGGGGAGTCAGCAGTGGCAATGGTGTGTGACGTGTATAGGGATTCATAATATGTGGTGAATGTCAACATTATTGAGGAGTATCTATGGCCATAGCGCCATCTTCCTGTTGCAAAGTGGTGACATAAGAGGGTTGATAGGAAGGTCGCAGTAATCGGGCAAGTGAACAACCAGGTCTCTCCCCCTCCCCGTATCGGCGTGCTTCGGCATATTTACAGAGGTATACAACCTCACCATCAGCAAGTTCCTGGCACTCCCGTATCAGCGAAGTTCTTGTGTGGGAAGGTTGGGATGGAGAGGAAGTTATAGCTTGACTATCCATATCTTGGAATTCCTTTTCAATTTTTGCCAAGTCTCCTCTGATGGAACAAAGCACTCCGGCATGTTTGGCCACACAAATCCCCCTGATATATGCCTTGAAGGCTTCCCAGAGATTCGCATGCTGCCGTACTGTACCTGCATTGAGCGTGAAATACTCAATTATTGCGTCTTGGATCTCGGCATGGAACACCGTGTCATGCAGTGCATTGGCAGAGAAGTGCCATGCGCAAAGCGGTGGAGTCTGGCAAGGGACTTGTAGTGTAGCCACCACTGCGGAGCGGTCACATGATGTGCGTGGGAGATGGGTAATGTTTGTGAGCCAAAGGAACATGGCAGGTGACAGGTACCGGTGGTCAATGCGAGGCCAGACATTGTAAGGGCTAGAGTAGAAGGTGTAACCTCTAGTAGAGGGATTTTGGGTAGCCAGGCATCAATGAGTTGAAAAGCATCAAGGAGAGTAGTCAGTGCTTGAATGGAGTGGGGCTCGGTAGCCCCAGTGGAACAGTGATGTCAAGATGTGGGATGCGTCTAAGGTTAAAATCACCCCCAAAAAGGATGTGCTCGGACTGAAAGTGGTCCATGTGTACCAACAAGTCGTGAAAAAACTTGGAGGAATCCATGTTAGGTGCATATACATTGACAAACAGGAGTAATGTTCCAGCCAAACAACCATAAACCAATAGATGTCGCCTCTGCATCTGAAAGCGAATCTCGACACACAAAGGGGAGGCTTTCGTCAATAAGCATGCAGACGCCCCAGGAGTAGGAGCTCTAATTGGAAAAAATGGTTTCCACCCCTTGCGTGGCAAATGTGCAGTTTGTGCGTGATGTCAGATGGTCCCCTGCAAGAAAGCACTTGGTTCCTTTTTCTCAGGTTATTCAGACTCCTAATATTCCATGTGACACAGGGGACATCAATAGTGCTATCCCCGGTCTTTGCAGTGTCATGAATTAAGGGACATATTTATAGTGTTTGTCAAAAGATTTACCGCCGGCTAACGCCATTCCAACGCACCAGCCGGGCACCTTATTTATGGATTGACGGTAGCCGGCGCTGCAGGCTGGTTAGAGTTAAAAAAAAAATGACTCTAACCGGGCAGCGCAGGCGTAGGGAAGAATGGGGGCTGTGCATCAAAAAATGGTGCAAGTCAGGTTAGAGTAAAAAATCATGGCTCTAACCGGACTTGTGCCATTTTTTGACACATAACCACCATTTAAAAGGACTCCTGTCTTAGGAAAGACAGGAGTGATGCCCCCCTGCCAATGGCTATGCCCAGGGGACTTCTGTCCCCTGGGCATGGTCAATGGGCACAGTGGCATGTAGGGGGGCTCAAGTTAGGTGCCCCTATGCCACATAAAAAAAATATCTCTACTTACCAGTACTCACCTGGGATGGGTCTCCCCATTCATGGGTGTCCTCCAGGGGTGGGTGAGGGTGGCAGGGGGTGTCCCTAGGGGCAGGGAAGGGCACCTGTGGACTGCTTCCATGGTCAGAGACCATGGAAATGAGCCCACAGGTCCCTTAACGCCTGCCCTCGCCCAGATGTTACAAAACAGCGCAAATCAGGCTGGGTGCCATTTTTTAAGGCCCACCCCCTTCCTGTGCGTCAAAATGACGCAGGAGTATATATAAGGCTTACAGGCCTTAAAGTAATTTTTTGGAGGGGAACGCCTACCTTGCATGTCATTAACGCAAGGCGGTATCACGCATCCAGAAAATGACGCACACTACTGAATTTTGACATTCGCAGGGTTGGGCAGCAAGGTATAAATATGGTGTTAGGTTTGCGCCGAATTTGCGTCAAAAATGTTGATGCAAATTTGGCGCAAACAGAGTATAAATATGCCCCTCAGTGTATGACATTGGAACAGTAGGTATAGTGTGAGTAGTTGTGAAATAAAGAGTACAAACGAGTATCAAATACAAACAATACAAAGTCAAACATCTCCAGCTCCTGACCCACATCAGAGGGAGTAGCCCTCGGCGAAGTCCCATAAACCCAACCAGAACGGAAAAACCAACTAAGTGTTGTACACCTTGGGGATGTAGCAACACTCCATACTTGGAAAAACATTGCCATATAATAAGGAAATGTAAGGCAGGTAAATAAACCGCTAGGAGCAGAGAAATCATAGGGGACATTGAACAATTACATCTTTGCTTATTGGCCAGTGAAGAGAGCTGAAGGCTCAGGCATCAGGATAGCTGAGCTTTAAGGGGATGAGGCAGTCTGGGAATTCAGGGGAACTTGGGGAGCCGCCCGTAGAGCATCGCCCAGATACAGATTGTCCCTAATTATGCTGTTTACAAAAAAGCATTGCATCTGCAGGGGTGTTGAAGACATGGGGGGTCATTACAACATTGGCAGGCGGCAACCGCAAAAGCTGCACAGGGCCCTGTCAGTGGCGACTCCCCGTACTGCCAGCCTTTTCCTGGCAGTTCAAACCGCCAGGAAAAGGCTGGCGGTAGGGGGAATCGTAATCCCCTGGGCAGCGCTGCAAGCCTGTTGGCGGTGCTTCAGCCAAAACAGCCCTGGCGGTCTTGGACCGCCAGGGTTGTAATGAGGGCCATGATGTTTGTCGTTCAGTTCCATACATAAACGTACCAGATATAACATGCCACATTGGAGGCTGGATTTCTGTAGCAAGCACTTTACCTCCGCATACTTGCGCTGTGCCTCCTGGACCACAGGGGTAAGGTCCGGGAAGAGTGACAAGGTAATTCCTTGGTATTGCAGCAGGCCCCCCTTGCGTCTGCGAAGTGCAGCATCCCAGTCCCTGAAACTGAGCAGGAGGGCAATTATTGGGCGCGTGGTGCACCTGGGATGGGACGTGGGACTAGCGACTGATGAGCCCTCTCAACAACAAAAGTAGCAGTGAAGGAGTCTCTGCAAACAGGTCAACTAGCAATTGTTCAACAAAGATGTCCATGTGTCCGGTGTTAGTGGTCTCAGTTACCCCAGTGATGCGAATGTTGTTACGGCGTGAGCGCGCTTCTACTTCTTCATTCTTCGCCGCAACAGTTTTTAGCAAGTGTTCAATTCTCTCCACACGTTTAGTGAGGGCAGCGCTGCTATCCTCCATATCCGATATCCTACGCTCAGCGCTATCCACTCTATTGGAGTGGCCTTCTAAGCATTCATGCATTCTGTCCAGGCACTTGGTGAGGGCATCGAAGCATGCATCTATGGGCTTAAAACTCACCTTCAGCTCCACCATTATCGTCGCAACGCTCTCCAACTGGGAGGCAGAGGTAACGCCGTCAGCAGAATCGTAATAAGTCAAATCTTCTGACCCCTGTATCCTGGGGGCCCTGGCAGAGTCAAAGGACAACTGTTGCTGTGTGGGGTCTCCACGGCCCATGGTATGTCAAAAAGGGAATCCCATGTGTTAGGGAAGAAGGGGCAATCCGCAATTGCAGTAAGGAGGGGTGCCCCCAGCTTAACTCATGATATTCATTGTGCGCTACCATTTCTTGGCATTCACATGGTGGCATTCGAATCGGCAAGACGCGCAATTCATTTCTTGTGCTTAACTCATGATATTCATTGTGCGCTACCATTTCTTGGCATTCACATGGTGGCATTCGAATCGGCACGACGCGCGATTTATTTCATGACACAGGGGATGGGGAAGGGAAAAAACAGAGACACATACATGCAACACCCCCACTCCCACCCCCCCACCCACTACAACACACACACTAATGCATATCAATACATCACAGTTACACCCTCCAACCCCCCAGAAGAATGCAAAGACCAAAGAAAATGAGTGTAACCATCTGAATATATTAAAAACAAGTAGGCAGAAACATATATATATATATACACCATGTAAAAATAAATACCAGGCATAGTAGTCCATGATATTCATTGTGCGCTACCATTTCTTGGCATTCACATGGTGGCATTCGAATCGGGACAACGCGCGATTCATTTCTTGTGCTTAACTCGTGATATTCATTGTGCGCTACCATTTCTTGGCATTCACATGGTGGCATTAGAATCGTCAAGACGCGCAATTCATTTCTTGTGTTGAACTCGTGATATTCGCAGTACGCCACCATTTCTTGGCATTCACATGGTGACATTCGAATCGGCAAGACGCGCGATTCATTTCTTGTGCTTAACTCATGATATTCATTGTGCCCTACCATTTCATGGCATTTACATGGTGGCTTTCAAATCGGCAAGACGCGCGATTCATTTCTTGTGCTTAACTCATGATATTCAATGTGCGCTACCATTTCATGGCATTTACATGGTGGCTTTCGAATCGGCAAGACGCGCAATTTATTTCACGACACAGGGGAGGGGGAAGGGAAAAAACAGAGACACACACATGCAACACCCCCACTCCCACCCCCCCACCCACTACAACACACACACTAATGCATATCAATACATCACAGTTACAGCTCCCCAACCCCCCGGAAGAATGCAAAGACCAAAGAAAATGAGTGTAACCATCGGAATATATTAAAAACAAGTAGGCAGAAACATATATATATACACCATGTAAAAATAAATACCAGGTATAGTAGTCCAGGTACTGCACAAAGAAAGTCCGTGGAACACTGGGACCACACGGTATGGGCGAGGCCCACACAAGATCCCCGACCATGACGGAGAGAACACTGCAGGGGCATCAGATACCAAGAAAACAGGCACCACAGGGGGAGGGAAAGGGGGGCACCTCAGCCGCTTGAGTGCACAATGCCAAATCCACGAGGGGGCCACATGACCACTGTTCAATCCTCGGGAGTGCAAAGCCACAGTCTCTCAAGTCTCTACAGTGGGTGTCTTGCCCACTATTCAATCCTGGGGAGTGCAAAGCCACAGTCTCTCAAGTGGATAACAGTCTCCACTGGTTCTGGAGGGGCATGGTGCCCAGAGTGCTTCATCCTGTGAAGGACAGAGGTAGTGGATGGATCTCTTCACTGGTTCTGGAGGGGGACTGGTGCCCAGAGTGCTTTATCCTGTGAAGGACAGAGGTAGTGGATGGATCTCTCCACTGGTTCTGGAGGGGGACTGGTGCCCACAGTGCTTTATCCTGTGAAGGACAGAGGTAGTGGATGGATCTCTCCACTGGTTCTGGAGGGGAACTGGTGCACAGAGTGCATCACTCACCCCGTGACGGACCCAGTTGCGTCAGTGCCCCTGCCGCTCCTGGGCTAGCGGTGCTTGAGTTGGCGGTGCCCTGTTCAGCGGTTCTTGAGTTGGCAGTGCCCTGTTCAGTGGTGCTTGAGTTGGCGGTGCCCTGTTCAGCGGTGCTTGAGTTGGCGGTGCCCTGTTCAGCGGGGTTTGTGCTGGCGGTCCTTCATGGCCCAGCGGGGCTAGTGCTGGCGGTCCTTCATGGCCCAGCGGGGCTTTTGCTGGCGGTCTTTCATGGCCTTTTTGCTGGCGGTCCTTCATGGCCCAGCGGGGCTTTTGCTGGCGGTCCTTCATGGCCCAGCGGGGCTGGTGCTGGCCTCCTGGGCAGCGGGGCTGGTGCTGGCGGTGGCCTCCTGGGCAGCTGGGCTGGGGCTGCCATTAGCCTCCTGGGCAGCTGGGCTGGGGCTGGGGCTGGCGGTGGTCTCCTGGGCAGCTGGGCTGGGGCTGGCGGTGGCCTCCTGGGCAGCTGGGCTGGGGCTGGCGGTGGCCTCCTGGGCAGCGGGGATGATGGCGGTCTTCTCCGCCGTGCAGCTCTTCCCAGACTTGCCGGGTTTCTTGTGGCCCTTCCCCACCTTGGAAGGTGTCACAGGTGACTCCACACTCCCACCGGGACCCCTGGGAGCAGCTTTGTTGGCTGGAGTCTACCCCCTTTCCCGCCGGGCACTGGCCAACTTCTGATGCTTCACAGGTGGGGGACTGTCTGTGCTGTGGCTCCGTGCCACACTGGCTGTCCTGGTGGCCGGTGCACTCCACATACCGGTGACTACAGGCACCACTGGTGCCGGAGATGTTTTGGCTGAGGTGCTACTTCGGGACCTATGAGATGGACAGGTTGGGGGAGGTGTGGGAAAAAGGTCAAGGCTGGACAGGAACAGTTTTTTGGACACACTGGGAAGGGTAGCTGGAGGGGGTTTGGGAGTGGAGAAAGAGGTGGTGGTAGTAGGAGGTGTTCGTTTGGTGACTTTGGGTGAAGGTGCATGCGCTGGAGGCTGTCGTGAGGTGGATTGCTGTTGGGTGGGTGTGTGCCTGCGTTTGTGTATCTTGGGAAGGGGCGTCACAGACACACTGGGAGAGGACACAGGGGACGTGTGAATGGTAGTGGGGGTGATGACTGCACGTGAGCGGGGTGTGCTGGTGGGTGTGCTGGTGAGGGATGTAGTGGCTGTAGAGGTAGTGCATGCAGGTGTGAGTGTAGACGAGACTGGGAGGGAGGAGGGAGACGACGAGGAGGAGGACACAGTGGAGGCAGTGGATGTTGGTGTGTCTGCATGTGTGTGTTGCTTGCGTGAGTGCCTGTGGGATGTGTGGTGCTTATGTTTGCCAGAGCTTCCCTTGTGTGTTGAGGTGTGTGCAGGCTGGTCTGATGGTGTGCTTGGGATAGGCAGAGGTACAGGGGATTGGGTCTGGGTGGAGGAAGTTGGAGGGGGGAGGCTAGAGACGGGGACACTGGCTGCCATCAGTGCTGAGGCCAGAGTTTGAAATGCTCGGTGAAGGGCCGCCTGACCAGAATGAATGCCCTCCAGGAATGCATTAGTTTGTTGCAACTGCCTTTCTACATCCTGGATGGCATTCAAAATGGTAGACTGCCCAACAGTGAGGGACCTGAGGAGGTCAATGGCCTCCTCACTGAGGGCAGCAGGGGTGACCGGGGCAGGGCCTGAGGTGCCTGGGGCGAAGGTGAATTCCACCCTTCTGGGTGAGCGGGCACGGGGCGAAGGCTGAGGGGCTGCTGGGAAGGCAGTGCTGGTGGGGGGGGGGTGGCGGCTGTACCTGTAGATGTGGGGGGCACAGATGTTGCCGCCACCACAAGGGAGCTCCCATCAGAGGACGAGTCCGTGTCGCTGGTGTCAGCTTCTGTCCCCGCCGTGGAGCTCCCCTCGCCCTCCGTCCCACTGGTGAATTCCGAGTCCGTAGTCTCGCCCTCCAGGGCCATGGGGGATGCAGCTCCCTCGTGCTCCGGTGCCACTGCTCCTCCGCCTGATGATGCTAATGCACACAAGAACAGGGAGACCACAAAAAGGGGGGCTATGACAGAAGAAAGACATGTTGAGTGCATAGATTACCGCTACCACTGGCAGACACAACAGACACAGAAGCGCCCTGCACTACGCCGCGCTCTTGGGCTCCACTGTTCAATTCCTGGGAAATGGCCTACAAGGCTATGGACAACATCAGCACACATAGATGACACAGGGGCATGACTAGGTACACTTGCCACTCTACAGAGGTGGGCTGGGGTGCCACATGGCCTGCCTTATGGAGGGGCCTTGCCTACGGAACTCGCCCTGGCCTAGGGAAACCCACTGCCCAACTCCCCCACCCAGACAACTCCACTGCGCGCAAAGTCAGCAGAATGAGAGTGTACTCACCCCCTTGTGTCTGCTGTGATGCCCTTAAGTGCCCATCCAACTCCGGGTAGGCCACCGCCAGGATCCTGAACATCAGAGGGGTCATGGTGCGACGGGCACCCCTCCCACGTTGGGAGGCCATCCCCAGCTGAGCCTCCGCCGTCTTCTTGCTCCAGCGGCGAATATCCTCCTATCTTTTCCGGCAGTGGGTGCTCCGTCTGTGGTAGACCCCCAGGGTCCGGACGTCCTTGGCGATGGCACGCCAAATATCTTTCTTCTGGTGGGTGCTGACCTACATGAAATGTACAGGGGAAGAAGAGAAGTCATTACCAACTGCACTGTCAAAGTGATTGGCCCCCATCCCTACCCTTGCCATGTGGCACATGCATTCACCGTCTTTCATGCACGCAGCACTCTACCCCCTTCCTTCTTACATCCAGCCCCCTCCACACAGGCATAGCCCATACAACATGCTCCCTGTGTACTTACCTGTTTGTCTGGAGGACCGTAGAGTAGCGTGTACTGGGGGAGGACCCCATCCACGAGCTTCTCCAACTCCTATGATGTGAAGGCAGGGGCCCTTTCCCCAAACGCACGAGCCATTGTCTCTTCCAGACCGAGGTCACAGCAGAACTTGCAGTGTAGGTCCTCTCCTGTCGAAGATCAGGTATCGAGTGATTGAACAGATAGAAAATGGCAGTCACGTCCGCGGCGGTGCGTACCGTCACCGCCGACGTACATCGTTATTGGCTCCTGGGACCCATAGGGTCCAATGTTAACCAATGCAGCATTGCGCCGCAGTCTTCGACCGCCTAACGCAACGGTGTACAACGCCAGTGCAGTTACCTCACATCCCATTGTCCCACTTTAGAGGTCAGGCAGCCGCCATTTCAGGGGCTCACATGGCTTCATTTTCAACTGCATCACACATACCTAGGCCTAGACTCAACACACATACAGGCCACCTTTTGTGTATGATTGATGTGCTGGGTAAACTGTGGGTACGTACCTCTGTGTTGTTTGACTCTGTGCTCGCTGTTGTCCTTCTTAAGCACCATCCGCTGGGACATGTGAGGAGATGGCGGCATCCTCCGGTGTACCGACTGTTGGTGGACCTGTCGACAATGTAGGAGCGACATTTGATAATCACCTACAGGCTTGACCGTGCCACAATCCAGGAACTGTGTACCCAGTTGGAGCCAGACCTGATGTCAGCAATCCGCCATCCCACAGGAATCCCCCCGCATGTGCTGTCAGTGCTCCATTTCCTTGCAAGTGGGTCATTTCAAACAACTGTGGCCATGGCATCAGGGATGTCCCAGCCTATATTTTCCAACGTGTTGTCCAGAGTGTTGTCTGCCCTTCTGAAACAAATGCGGAGCTACATCGTTTTCCCTCAGGTGGAGGATTTGCCTACAGTGAAAGGTGATTTCTATGCCCTGGGACAAATCCCCAACATCATAGGTGCCACTGATGGGACCCATGTGGCTTTGGTCCCCCCCCACAGGAGTGAACAGGTGTACAGAAACCGGAAGAGTTATCATTCTATGAATGTACAGATGGTATGTTTGGCAGACCAGTACATCTCCCATGTGAATGCCATGTTCCCTGGCTCAGTGCATGACGCCTACATCCTGCAGAATAGCAGCATCCCTTATGTGATGGGTCAACTCCAGAGGCACCGTGTGTGGCTATTAGGTGAGCACCTGGAAGCTAGTCAGTGGGAATGGTTGTCTGGGTCTGAGGTTATCCCTCCAGGTTAGTGTGTGTCTAACAGTTGCCCCTCGCCATTTGCAGGTGACTGGTTACCCCAACCTGTCATGGCTACTGACCCCAGTGAGGAATCCCAGGACAAGGGCAGAGGAATGCTACAATGAGGCCCATGGGCGAACTAGGAGGGTGATCGAGCGGACCTTCGGCCTCCTGAAGGCCAGGTCCAGGTGCCTCCATATGACAGGTGGATCCGTATTCTACTCACCAAACAAGGTGTGCCAGATCATCGTGGCCTGCTGTATACTTCACAACTTGGCTTTGCGACGCCAGGTGCCTTTTCTGCAGGAGGATGGTCCAGATGGCGGTGTTGTTGCAGCTGTGGAGCCTGTGGACAGTGATGAGGAGGAAGCAGAGGAAGAAGACATGCAGAACAGGGACTCAGTGATCCTGCAATATTTCCAGTGAGACACAGGTAGGAATACAAACCTGCCTACTACATGTACTTTGACACTACTACCTTTCTCCTGTCTGTCGTTTTCACCCAGTGTATGCTCACTGAGTTGTCACTTTCCCTTACCATTTCACAGATGTGGGTCCCACTGTGTGACATCTGCTTAGATTCCTCATGGACTAGAGTTGTGTGACATAGGTATGTTGACATTACTATTTAAAAAGCATTTTGTCACTGTAATTGCTAATACACTATTTCGAAACAGACTCCAGCTCATTTTTGCTTTAGGTGTGTTTATTTAAATGCTCAATATTGGAGGGGGTAGTGAAATGGTGAGGGGTGATGGTGGAGGAATGTTCATGGCAGAGTCCAGTCTATTAGTCTCACAGGTGCATTGCCCATATGGGCAAAGGAAGTGGAGCTGGGGCAGTTTAATTATGGACAGGGTGACAAAGTGGGACAGTAGGATGACAATCAGGGTGGTCTCATTTCTTGGCGGGGGTCTTGGCATCGTGCTCTGTCTTTGTCCTGGATCTCAGGGACCGTTTGCGGGGTGGTTCTCCCTCTGCAGGGGGTGGGGTGCTGGTGTGGTGGTCCTGTGGTGGGGCGTCCTGTCCACTAGCGCCGGCGGGGGGGGTGGGCAGTTCATCGTCCATGCTAGTGTCAGGGGCCCCTTGTAGTGCCACAGTGTCCCTCCTGGTGTTGAGTACTTCCTTCAGCACCCCTACGATGGTGCCCAGGGTGGAGCTGATGGTTCTGAGTTCCTCCCTGAAGCCCATATACTGTTCCTCCTGCATGCGCTGGGTCTCCTGAAACTTGGCCAGTACCATTGCCATCGTCTCCTGGGAGTGGTGGTAGGCTCCAATGATGGAGGAGAGGGCCTTGTGGAGAGTGGGTTTTCTTGGCCTGTCCACCCCCTGTCGCACAGCAGCCCTCCCAGTTCCCCTGTGTTCCTGGGCCTCCGTCCCCTGGACCATGTGCCCACCACCACTTCCCCCAGGTCCCTGTTGTTGTTGGGGTGGTGGGTTAGCCTGGGTTCCCTGTAGTGGTGGACACACAGCTGATTGAGGTGTCCTGGGGACGGAGGTATGGGCCCGCTGGGTGGGTGCTGTGCTGGTGTTTCCAGAGGGGGGAAGGTCTGTGGTGGCCTGTGCCTGTGTGAGGGGAACCGACTGTCCCGAGGTCCCCGATGGTCCGGGCTGGTCATCTAGATCCAGTTGGACAGAGGTGCTGTCATCACTGTGGGCCTCTTCTGTTGGTGGTGTGGACATGTGTGGACCCTCCTGTCTGGTGACGTTGGGTAGGGGTCCTGCAGGGGTATAAAACAATGTTTATTAAATCTGTGTGTGTAATGGTGTGCAATGGGTGGGTGACCGTGTACCCCAGTGCTAGCATTCCTGTGTGGGAGCTTGTGTGATGATGGTTTAGGGGGGTGCATGGGTATGTGCAGTGGGCATGCTTTGGTGATGGGTGTCCATGCTTTGTTGTTGCATGCAGGGCTTGGTGTTGGGATGTGTGGTTTGTGATGTTGGGACATATGTGAGGAGTTGGGGTGCTGGGGGTGAGGGTGAGGGTGGGGGTATGTGATAGCATGCAGGTAGGGTGGGGGATGTAATAGTAAAACTTTGTCTTACTAGAGTCCAGACCACCTACTCCTGCGAGGCCCTCAGGATGCAGAATTGTCAAGACCTGCTCCTCCCATGTTGTTAGTTGTGGGGGAGGAGGTGGGGGTCCGCCGCCAGTCCGCTGAACCGCCAGGTGGTGTCTTGAGACCACGGAACGCACCTTCCCCCGTAGGTCGTTCCCCCTCTTCCTGATGTCCTCCCGATTTCTTGGGTGTTGTCCCACCGCGTTGACCCTGTCCACTATTCTTCGCCATAGCTCCATCTTCCTTGCAATTGAGGTGTGCTACACCTGTGCTCCAAATAGCTGTGGCTCTACCCAGACAATTTCCTCCACCATGACCCTGAGCTCCTCCTCTGAGAACCTGGGGTGTCTTTGCCGTGCCATGGGGTGGTGTAGGTGATGTGTGGGGTGGAGTGTGTGGTGATAAGTGTGGTGATATGTAGTGGTGTGTTGTGTGAGGTGCGTGGAAGTTGTGTGGGTGATGGTGTTGTGTGCCTGTGGGTGCTGTTGTTCTTGCTGGTGCTGTCTCTCTCCGCCCTTCTTTCAGAATTTTTGGTTGTAGGGGTTTCTGGGTGATGTGGGGGTGTGTTTTATATTGTATTGGGTGTGTGGGAGTGGTGTGTGTATGTGTATCAGGTGTGTGTATTTTGAATTGTCCAATGTGTCTGTGTTTTGTAAAAGTGTGTGTATTTTGAGCACGGCTGTGTGTAACGCCAATGGAATACCGCGGTTAAAAGACCGCCGCGTGGATTCGTGTGTCGTGATAGTGTGGGCGTATTTCTATTAGCGTGGCGGTGTCGGTTTTGTTTTTGCCAGTTTATCACTGACCTTTGGTGTGGCGGACTTGTGTGGGTGTCTGACTTTTGGCGGATTCCGAGATGTGGGTCATAATAGCTGTGGCGGAATTCCGCGGCCGCGGCGGTGTGTTGGCGGTCTTCTGCACGGCGGTAAGCACCTTTTACCGCCAATGTTGTAATGACCGCCATAATCTCGATATTGTGTGTTTTAACCTTTTGCTTCCTACAGGTCTCCTTCCCAGCTGTTCCCTACCTAATCCCCTTTTCCCCACTTGGACTGTCTTAGACTCTGTGACATTCTAATCAGAGTATTAGAACTGTCTTGTGGTAGACATGTTGGGAAGTGCGCAGACCCCGAGGATCTGGTGACTCTGACAGAATAGTGAGCCCACAAATTAATTATCCTCCTGGTTTGCGTGTGTTCTCAGCATGGCCACCTTGGACGAGCTAGTCAAGGTTATCACGCAGCTCCAAGCAGAGGTGGTGTCCTCAATAGATATAGCAGCTCACCTAGCTAAGAGAGTGAGTCAGTTACAGGAAAAGGTAGAGAAGAAGGAACAAAATCCCTTAGGTGCGTCTTGGCCTGGTACTTCTTCTCAGGCTTCTGGAAATAATCCTCCTACGAACATTTCCCTCAACGTTTCTTCGGCCATTCCCCTAGCTCCTCCAGAACGTTTCTCAGCGCAACGTTTCTCCCTTGAAAGCGCAATCTTTCCTGGTTCAAGTGGAACTGCATTTTACCTGCCGACCACACACTTTCCCTGATGCCCAATCCAGAGTAGCTTTCTTGTTATCATACCTGTCTGGGGATGCAGCTACCTGGGCTATTCCTCTTGTGCGTAAAGACAGTCCCCTGCTTTACAATTGGAAACATTTTGTTTGTGGGTTTGAAATAGTATTTGATCGTAGAACTGTGACATTGTTGGCAGATCGTGAATTATTAGACTTGCGAAAAGGTACCCAGGATCTAGGGGGTGATTCTGACCCCGGCGGTCTTAGACCGCCGGGGCCAGGGTCGGCGGGAGCACCGCCGACAGGCCGGCGGTGCCCCGCAGGGCATTCTGACCGCGGCGGTAAAGCCGCGGTCAGACCGGCAACACTGGCGGTCTCCCGCCAGTGTACTGCTGCCCTATTGAATCCTCCAAGGCGGCGCAGCTAGCTGCGCCGCCGAGGGGATTCCGACCCCCCCTACCGCCATCCAGTTCCCGGCGGTCCGCCCGCCGGGAACCGGATGGCGGTAGGGGGGTCGCGGGGCCCCTGGGGGCCCCTGCAGTGCCCATGCCACTGGCATGGGCACTGCAGGGGCCCCCGTAAGAGGGCCCCCTACAAGTATTTCACTGTCTGCTTGGCAGACAGTGAAATACGCGACGGGTGCAACAGCACCCGTCGCACCTTCCCACTCCGCCGGCTCGATTACGAGCCGGCATCCTTGTGGGAAGGGAGTTTTTCCCTGGGCTGGCGGGCGGTCTTTTGGCGACCGCCCGCCAGCCCAGGGAAAAACTTAGAATACCCTCCACGGTCTTTCGACCGCGGAGCGGTATTTCGGAGGGGGAAGTCTGGCGGGCGGCCTCCGCCGCCCGCCAGACTTAGAATGACCCCCCTAGTGTCTTATCTAGCTAACTTTAATCGGCTGGTACCTGAGACATCCTGGCCTGAAGAAAAGCAAGTGGCCTTGTTCTACAAGGGACTCAAGGAGGAGCTAAAAGATATTCTAGCTCAAATAGACCCACAGCCTACAGACTGTCAAGACCTGATAAACCTTGTTTTAAGACTGGATCATCGTTTAGCGGAACGAAGGGGAACACGCAAAAAGACTGAGAAATATTCCTGGCGTGTTCACGACAATAGAGAATCAAGGACTCAGAAAGAATGAATGCCAAAACCTATGGAAATCGGTACAATCAGGAGGCCTCTGACCCAAGACGAAAAGGACCTACGTAGAAAGAATGGGCAATGTCTTTATTGCGGGCGCAAGGGTCATTTTGCCAAAGAATGTCCAATGAAACCAAAGAGCAAACAAGGTCCTCTCAAGAAACTTGCAGCCAAGGCACAAGTCGAGCCGGAAAACTAAATCACACAAGATGTAAAGAAGGGTTGCTCTTGGGTGTCACCGTGGACCCTTCACAATCTAGACATCCCAAGCTGGGCATAAAAGTTCAAGTAAAGAAAAATAAAAATTTCAAGAAGGCCCTAGTGGATTCTGGGGCTACCGGGAACTTTGTTGACGCCCAATTGGTCCGCGCATGGGGGATCCCATGCATCGAGAAGAAGACTCCTGAAATAATACAAGCAGTCGTTGGAAAACTCTTGACAGGAGGCCTAGTCTCTCCTCAGACTGTCCTCTTGTCGGTGACCTGTGAAGGGAAGAACCAAAGAAACAAACATAAAGAGAAACTCATCCTTGACGTGATCCATGCTCCTCAGTATGGAATTATCCTTGGCTTACCCTGGTTAACTCATCATAATCCTGAGATTAATTGGGCAGAAAGAAAGCTCATATTCTCCTCAGCACTATGTAAAGAAAAATGCTTCCAAAAGTCTCAAGTAACCAAAGTTGGCAACTCTTACATAGCCACTGCAGCGGAGAAAGAAGTTAAGTTGCCCAAGCAGTATTCATCCTATGAAGATGTATTCGATGAAAAGGAAGCAGAAAACTTGCCTCCTCATAGACCTTATGACTGTCAAATTGATCTAATCCCAGGGGCGATACTTCCCAGCTGTCGTGTTTACGCCCTGTCAGAACATGAAAACCAACATTTACGAAAGTATCTAGATCAATTCTTGGAGAATGGTTTCATCCGCCCTTCTAAGTCTCCTGCAGCCTCTCCTTTGTTTTTTGTCCCTAAAGCAAATGGAGATCTTCAAACTTGTATTGACTATAAGGGTTTGAACAAGGTCACCATCAAGAATAAATACCCCTTACCCCTGATTCTGGTCTTGCTGGAACAAGTAAAGAAAGCTAAAATCTACATTAATCTCGATCTAAGAGGTGCTTATCATTTGGTCAGAATGAGAGAGGGCGATGAATGGAAAACAGCGTTCAAGACAAGAAATGGCCTCTTTGAATACACCGTCATGCCTTTTGGTCTGTGCAATGCTCCAGCAGCATTTAAATTTTTCCTGAATGACGTTCTTAGAGAGTATCTCGACATATTTGCAATAGTAATCAATCAACGTATTCCATAAGGTGGTTGATGTTAAACGTCGCACATCCGATACAGGTAAGTCCAGAGTAGCAAATCAAAAGTGCAATTATGTGGAGGGTGCCATCCTGGTAAGAAAACCCAACCACCACGGGTTTCAGGGTGCACAGAGACACTGGCGGCACTACGAGAGAGCCACCTATGTCCCGCGCTGTAATAAACAAAGTGTAAAGGAAACAAGGCAACAAGGGCACTCCTAAGTCATGGATCCGAGATAAGTAGATTTGTAGAGGAATTTATTGGTAAACCTCAGTGGTGAAAACTTAATATTTATACAGCAATATTAGCGTCCATATGTTATGACGAATGCATGAAAATTCGGTAACAGCCAACACGTGTTTCGTCCTCAACGGACTTCTTCAGGGCTGGAAACAAAGACAGATTGGAGCTCTTAAAAAAATATATAGATTCACTACCAACCGGTAGGTGCGAGTATAGATTACACACTTACTTGTAAATTGGAATTTAGCGGGAAGCAAACATTTTCCACAAATAAAGTGCAAAAGCCCATTTGGAGTACATATGCAGTCAAGATAGAGATAACCCATTCATTCGTAGTGTGTTGTGTCCAAAGAGTACTCCTCTATATGACAAAAATGGTGAATAACAGTGAAAAAACCCAGACAGTTTATTTGTGAATGATAAAGACAGTGACAACCATCACCGGGAAACGGGGTATGCTACGGAGGGTGCTAATTCTTTCCAAGAAAGAGGATAGTGGTAAGATTGACATTCCATGCACATGAGTGATATAACATGGTGCCCGTAGAGAAATAAAATTACCTCAGGAACTAAGCTGTAAGGGGGACCAAATTGTTTCCGTTAAAGTTCCACGTGAGAATTCTATAATAGTAGAGAAAACCCAGAGGGAAACGCATTAATAGTGTGGAAGGCTCATATAGATAAAGTACAATAGGGAAAAAGGTGCATCAAGGCCAAAATAAGACCTACCAGGGAGACCAAAGGGTTCTCCATCATAGTAACGGGGTCCCTTTTTAATCCAGGAAAGAATGATTTCTAGGAAGCTAGCAAGCTATCATGTAGAGTGTATCCGTAGTGTAGGAAATACACTCTGAAAGCGGCCTTGGTAGAACCAGTCTGTGAATATTGAGCTAGGGAGAAAGGGGAGAAGGAGTTCCAAATTAGAGGCATAGCATAGGACCGAGAGCAGCAGCTGGGATAACCGTAGGGGAATTCTAGTTGACTTATGGGAATGGTGGGAGAAAGAAAGCACAAAGCGGGGCCTTCGCTTCTATAACTTTAAGTGTATCAAAAGGTAAAGGGCCACTCGCCAGAGATACCAAGATTAGTACCCTGCCAACTAAACGAAGTCGAATAAGGTATGGGAGTGTATCCCATTCCAAAAATAAAAAGTGAATGGGTTAAGCGATTGTTATCATAAGGAAACTGCACCGTTATAGTATTGTGTGTGGCTATTTCGCAGCTCGCCAGAGCACATTTTAAAAGTACAAAGATCATAGTCTATCCCCATGCGCCGGGGCATGTTATAAATCTCAAAACATATTTCCCATTTATCTAAATAGGTTATATTCCGGAACTACATACACAAAAGGAATACGCAACCAAAATCCTTACCCGTGTTTCCCCAGGCTCCGGGAAACTGCACACCGGTATGTGTGCTCGGTCGACAGCGTGTGCTAACGCTGCCGTTTTCAATCCGAAAACAGAACGTTTGAGGAGTATCGGCGTGTAAGTACGCGTACTCCGAAAACAGAAGAGGGACTAGCGTCTTGTCTACATGAGCGCAAGGGCATGTAGGCTCCATGATAAGAGCACTCCATGGACGCCATATTGGGAGTAATAACGCGGATGTCAGTGTCTTGGTGCCACAATGGTAGCGTGAAAGACCATGGTCACACTAAAATAGAAAAAAGGCGGGTGAGTGCCACTGTTATATATCGAAAGAATGTGGTAATAGATGGAAACCCCTTCACCAGAGTGATTACATGCTTCCTACAGTTTGATTAGAAAACAAGTGGTTTTAAATGAAGGGGGGGAGAAAAGAGTGCATGTATAGTGAGTTCCCTACAACATTTCGTAGGTAAGAACACAGGAAGGAATGCAGAAACAGAACACAAAATAAATGCATGGATATCAATTGAAAATATGTATACATACGGTGTACAGTTTGTTGAAAATTAAACATGGTATTTAACAATACTACAGTTTGGCATTCTCATAGAAATACTAACTTGGGAAGCTTAGTAGTGGGCACGAACAAGCGAACATCATGGAAAGGTAGTCCTTGCTTGATTGACCTTTTGGGGTCTGCTTGAGCCCATGTCTGCCATTTCTCAATGGTGAAGGAATTAAGGATATCTTCAAAGAAATCTTCAGGTTTTATGATGCATAGGACTTTGTCTGGAGCAATGATAGCTCTGGAGAGCTGGACTGCAGGCACCGCGGTAGACTATGGCGGGACAAGGGGTCAGCTTTGCGATTGTCTTTACCAGGACGGAATGTTACCACAAAATCAAATTCAGCAAAAAACAACATCCAGCGTAATTGCAGAGGAGTCAAAAGTCTGGCTGAACTCATGAACTGGAGATTGCGATGATCAGTATATACTGTGACAGTGTACTTGGCACCCAACAAATGATGTCTCCATTCTTTAAAGGCGTCACAAATCACCAGAAGCTCTTTCTCCGCAATGACATAGTTTTGTTCGGCTTCGTTCAGCTTACGAGACATGTAAGCTACAGGATGAAGTTGGCCAGTGTCTTTGCTTCGGTGTGACAAGACTGCACCAATTGCAACATCTGAGGCATCGGCTGCCACTATGAAGGGACAATCCACATCAGGGTGAGTCAAGACTGGGGCAGTGGAAAAAGCTTCCTTCAAAGATGAAAAGGCTTGGTCAGCTTCTCAGGACCATACAAATTTGTCTTTCTTTCTCAATAACTTAGTGATTTGGGCCACTGTGTGAGAGAAATGGTTTATAAACCTCTGGTAAAAATTTGCAAACCCCAGGAAACATTGTACATCACGAACAGTCTTTGGAGTGGGCCAATCAGATACAGCTTTTATTTTATTTTCTGCCATCACCATGCCTTGAGGGGTAAGGATAAACCCTAAAAACTCAACTGTGGTAACATGAAACTCACACTTGGTTAGTTTGCAATATAAATGGTGCTTTCGAAGAGCTGCAAGAATTTTCTTGACATGTTGTACATGTTTGTTTTCATTGTCAGAGTAGATCAGAATGTCATCAATGTAGACTATTGCGAATATGTCGAGATACTCTCTAAGAACGTCATTCAGGAAAAATTGAAATGCTGCTGGAGCATTGCACAGACCAAAAGGCATGACGGTGTATTCAAAGAGGCCATATCTTGTCTTGAACGCTGTTTTCCATTCGTCGCCCTCTCTCATTCTGACCAAATGATAAGCACCTCGTAGATCAAGCTTCGTGTAGATTTTAGCCTTCTTTACATGTTCCAGAAAGACCAGAAGCAGGGGCCAGGGATATTTATTCTTGATGGTGACCTTGTTCAAACCCCTATAGTCAATACAAGTTCGAAGATCTCCATTCGCCTTCAGAACAAAAAACAAAGGAGAGGCTGCAGGTGACTTAGAAGGGGGGATGAAACCATTCTCCAAGAATTGGCCTAGATACTTTTGTAAATGTTGATTTTCATATTCTGACAGGGCGTATACACGACAGTTGGGGAGTATTGCACCTGGGATTAAATCAATTTGACAGTCATTAGGTCTATGAGGAGGCAAGTTTTCTGCTTCTTTCTCATCGAACACATCTTCATAGGATGAATACTGCTTGGGCAATTCAACTTCTTTCTCTGCGGCAGAGGCTATGTAAGAGTTACAAACTTTTGGTACTTGAGACTTTTGGAGGAATTGTTATTTACATAGCGCTGATGAGAACACAACCTTTCATTCTGCCCAATTAATCTCAGGATTGTGATGAGTTAACCAGGGTAAGCCAAGGATAATTCCATACTGGGGAGCATGGATCACGTCAAGGATGAGTTTCTCTTTATGTTTATTTCTTTGATTCTTACCCTCACAGATCACTGACAAGGGGACAGTCTGAAGAGTTACCGGACCTCCAGTCAAGAGTTTTCCATCTACTGCCTGTATGATTTCTGGAGTCTTCTTCTCAATACATGGGATCCCCAATGCACGAACCAATTGGGTGTCAACAAAGTTCCCGGTAGCCCCAGAATCTACTAGGGCCTTCTTGAAATGGGTATTTTTCTTTACTTGAACTTTTATGCCCAGCTTGAGATGTCTAGATTGTGAATGGTCTACGGTGACACCTAAGAGCAACCCTTCTTTACATCTTGGGTGTTTTAGTTTTCCGACTCGACTTGTGCATTGGCTGCAACTTTCTGGACAGGACCTCGTCTGCTCTTTGGTTTGATTGGACATTCTTTGGCAAAATGACCCTTGCGCCCACAATAAAGACATTGTCCATTCTTTCTATGTAGGTCCTTTTCATCTTCGGTCAATGGTCTCTTGATTGTTCCAATTTCCATAGCGTCTGGCGTCCTTTCTTTCTGAGTTCTCGAGTCTCTATTATCGTGAACACGCCAGGAATATTTTTCAGTCTTTTTGCGTGTTCCCCTTCGTTCTGCTAAACAATGATCCAGTCTCAAAACTAGGTTTATCAGGTCTTGACAGTCTGTAGGCTGAGGGTCTATTTGAGCTAGAATATCTTTTAGCTCCTCTTTGAGTCCCTTGTAGAACAAGGCCGCTTGCTTTTCTTCAGGCCACGATGTCTCGGCTACCAGCCGATTAAAGTTGGCTAAATTTGACACTAAATCCTGATTACCTTGTCTAATAATTCACGATCTGCCAACAATGCTACAGTTCTACGATCGAATACTCGTTCAAACTCACAAACAAAATTTCTCCAGTTGTAAAGCAGGGGACTGTCTTTACGCACAAGAGGGATAGCCCAGGTAGCCGCATCTCCAGTCAGATATGACAACAGGAAAGCTACTTTGGACTGGGCATCAGGGAAAGTATGTGGTTGGCAGGTGAAATGTAATTCCACTTGAACCAGGAAAGATTGCGCTTTCAAGGGATCGCCAGAGAAACGTTCTGGAGGAGCTAGGGGAATGGCTGAAGGAACATTGAGAGAAATGTTCGTAGGAGGATTACATCCACAAGCCTGAGAAGAAGGACCAGGCCAAGACACACCTAAGGGTTTTTGTTCCTTCTTCTCTACCTTATCCTGTAACTGACTCACTCTCTCAGCTAGGCTAGCTGCCAAATCTTTTGATGACACCACCTCTGCCTGGAGCTGCGTGATGGTCTTGACTAGCTCGTCCAATGTGGCCATGCTGAGAACACACACAAACCAGGAGGATTATTAATTGGCTCACTATTCTATCAGAGTCACCAGATCCTCGGGGTCTGCGCACGTTCCCAACACATCCACCACCAGACAGCTCCAATACTCTGATTAGAATGTCACATAGTCTAAGAGGGTCCAAGTGGGGAAAAGGGGATTAGGTAGGGAACAGCTGGGAAGGAGACCTGTAGGAAGCAAAAAGGTTAAAACACACAATATCAAGATTATATCATATTAATCATTACTAGACTATGATTATAAGCACTGTCATTGTCCTCAGGGTCAACGACTGTCCCTGTCGCCACGGGGCCTCTGAGGACCGTGCCATTCTGCGGCGCCCAGAAGCGGGCTCTCCAGTGTCACGCCAGTACGAGCAAAAACTAGCCAGACTCCTGGGCAGGTGGTCTTTCTTATCCTGGGTGGTACCCCATCACCCAGCAGGGAGACTAGCAGGCCCTGGTCCCCAGTCCTATTTACAGAAAGACGTCTTGCAGAGCTTCCCCTCCTCACACAGCCTGTCTCCCTGCTCGGCAGATGACAGATTTTGGGGCCTCAACCTCCCATTCTTATAGTCTATTTCCAGACATCAAATGTGATTTAGCGTCTGAGTCTTTGAAGTTTGATGTTGGGATTCTGCGTCTTTTGAAGTGTACACTGTTCTCTCTCTTCTTCCTCGTGAAAGGCTGTCTGTCACAGCAGGAGAGGCTCTGAAGCCGATAGTTCCACAACACAAGCCATGGGAGTGACTATAGTTCACACCAGGATATCGGCCACAGTGGTATCTGCATCAAAACATTAATCCTGGGCTCCTAGCTCTTTTCTTTATGATTCCCCTATTAGCGCCATCTCCTTCCTGAAATGTGTCCAGGCCCTTTCCTTGTGATTTATCACTGAAGCAAAGAGCACCTTTTGAAGTCCACAGGGGGAGTCTCTCTCTCCCTTCTCCAGTGCACCTCACCCAGCTCACAGGAATGCAGCAAAATGCAAATCTGGCTGGGTGATTTCTCAACTCTTCTCCTCATGTCTTTACTAGACAGGCTTGAGTTTCTCAAAATGGAACCCATGGTCCTACATGTAATGTACCATTGCAGGCACAGTTGTGGTGTACCATGGTGAGCTACTTGCAAACACAGACTTCCACTACACCCATTTATCATGCGCACACTGCACAACACTTAACCTTTCATGTGTTGTACTTTTTGCAAGCACATGTACACCCAGCACATGCTTCCACTGTGCATACACTGCACAGCACTCTATCTCTCATGTAATGTACTCCTCGCAGGTACACATACACTCAATACATGCACTCACTTGCCAGGAAGATTAAAGCTGGAGATGTAACTACTGCAACGCTGGATCCAGGAGCGAGAGAACACAACGAGGGCAATCAAAGCATTGCAACACAATGGAAGTCTTGAAAACACTCCCTTCAGTAGGCTCTAAACAGGAAGAGGAAACAGAAGCATTTAAAAACCATGCATAAAATAGTGTCGGTCATCTTGGATTGAGTTGTTACATATCCTACCAGAAACTCTGGAAGAAGACTGGCCAGCAAGATGGCCCCATGCAGGCTGCCTGCTCTCCCCAACACCCAAGACATTTCAACCAAGGCGTACAACAGGAGGACCAAGCTCAAAGTAAGGCAATGGAAGGGCAGCTCTGGTCCGCCGGTGCCCCAGAAGGCTGTCACCACATGTGCTGCAGAGAGGCAACACGTCCTGCTTGACTGAGGCAATTTGGTGGGGCGTGAGCAGCGCAACCCTATGAGGGTAGCACTTTGGGCACCCCTCCTAGTCCAATAAAACAGCAATCTGTAACACAGGCCTATGTCATAGCGCACTCATGATCCGTGGTTGCCTGTAATCAACAAAAATCAGCATTAGGGATCCAGAGAACTGTACAGTTGGGCACTAAGGACAGGGTTACAAGTCTATTACTTTGCAGAGTACTTTGCTGTCCCAACAGAGAGCCTCACATGCTCACTTAAGTAATTTTTTACTAGCCAGGTAACGTGTTTCTGCAGCCTCCAGGAAAATGGTTTGTAAGGCAACCAATCAGATCTGCTTTGATTGTCTGACAGTTTTCACCTTCTTCAAGCTTAGACCTGGTGCCTATTTACACACTCTGTACTGCTGGTTTCAGGGAGCTCTGCTCCGTTACACACTTTCACATGAAACTCAACTTTGAATCAAAAGTCTGGTAAAGGGGAAGTGCTGTGCATCCCATGTGGGCAGTGCCAACCTCGGGCATGCAACTAAGCCGAGGGGCACACACCCAGCCCTTAATGCCTGTAGCTGCTTTTGTCGGAGATTTGGGCTGCCCTTGTTCCAGACTCTCCCTGAACTGCAACCAGGTCATTACCACCCCACAGCATCATCTGTAGCCAGCCCCGGCATCACTTGTTATGTTATGTTGATTTGTACAGCACACTAAGGGGCATATTTACAAGCCTCAAGCGCCTCCTTAGTGTTTTTTTTTTAATGCTTTGGTGGTGCTAACCAATCCCCCACCCTGCGCCATATTTACAAAGTGGCGCAGATCAAATATTGCACCACTTTGTAACCTCTTGCACCACATTGTACTTGCACCAGGTATGATGTATATAAAGGGGGTTTTCCCCCGCAGGGATTTCCAAAATAATTACATAGTGAACGTCTCCGATGCGCCAGTTTCCTTGCTTCGCCCTACGCCCCCATAACAACACCATGGTAGCGCTGTATTTACAATACAATGCACCATGGTGCACGTTAGGACAATAGCATCAGAATTTTTTATTTTATTGTGGTGCTTTGCTGGACTAAATAATATTGGCACTAGTCCAGCAAAGGACAGGGAGGCCCATAGGCTAATACACTAGTGTCAATTTAACACCTACCCAGAGCAGGCGTTTTTCGGAAAGTACCCTCTTTTTGGGTTGGTTACCCCCACTTTTTGCCTGCTATCAGTGTGCTTAGACTGTTTTCACTGAGATCCTGCTAACCAGGACCCTAGTAATGTGCTCTCTCCCTCTAAATTTGGTTACCTAGGACCTTTGTGCACTCCACAATTGGCATACTGGTGTCCCCTTACAAATCCCCAGTCTATGGTGCTTAGGTACCCAGGGCATCGGGACACCAGTGGTGCCTCATGAGCTGCAGCATGTATTGTGCCACCCATGGGAGCCCATGCAACTTGTGTTTGCAGGCCTGCCATTGCAGCCTGCCTGAATCGGTGCATGCACCCTTTCACCACAAGTCACTGCATCAGGTCACTGTAAATCACCCCTATGATAGGCCCTTGTAAGGAAATGCCTCCTTGGCATGGTTACCCCCTGACGTTTTGCCTTTGCAGATGCTAAGTTTTGATTGAAAGTGTGCAGGGACCCTGCTAACCAGGCCCCAGCACCAGTGTTCTTTCCCTAAACTGTACCTTCGTTTCCACAATTGGCACAACCCAGGCACTCAGATAAGTCCCTTGTAACTGGTACCCCCGGTACCAAGGGCCCTGATGCCAAGGAAGGTCTCTAAGGGCTGCAGCATGTCTTATGCCACCCTGGGGACCTCTCACTCAGCACAAGCACACTGCCTCACAGCTTGTGTGTGCTGGTGGGGAGAAAAAGACTAAGTCAACATGGCACTCCCCTCATAGTGCCATGCCAACCTCACACTGCCTGTGGCAAAGGTAAGTCACCCCTCTAGCAGGCCTTACAGCCCTAAGGCAGGGTGCACTATACCACAGGTGAGGGCATATGTGCATGAGCACTATGCCCCTACAGTGTCTAAGCAAAACCTTAGACATTGTAAGTGCAGGGTAGCCATAAGAGTATATGATCTGGGAGTTTGTCAAACACGAACTCCACAGTTCCATAATGGCTACACTGAAATCTGGGAAGTTTGGTATCAAACTTCTCAGCACAATAAATGCACACTGATGTCAGTGTGGAATTTATTGTAAAATGCACCCAGAGGGCATCTTATCGATGCCCCCTGAATACCAATCCAACTTCTAGTGTTAGGCTGACCAGTTTCTGCCAGCCTGCCACAACCAGACGAGTTGCTGGCCACATGGGGAGAGTGCCTTTGTCACTCTGTGGCCAGGAACAAAGCCTGTACTGGGTGGAGGTGCTTCTCACCTCCCCCTGCAGGAACTGTAACACCTGGCGGTGAGCCGCAAAGGCTCACCCCTTTTTGTTACAGGCCCCAGGGCATCCCACCTAGTGGAGATGCCCGCCCCTCCGGCCACTGCCCCCACATTTGGCGGCAAGGCTTGAGGAGATAATGAGAAAAACAAGGAGGAGTCACCCACCATTCAGGACAGCCCCTAAGGTGTCCTGAGCGGAGGTGACCCCTACCTTTAGAAATCCTCCATCTTAAGTTTGGAGTATTCCCCCAATAGGATTAGTGATGTGCCACCCTCCCCTCAGGGAGGAGGCACAAAGAGGGTGTAGCCACCCTCTAGGACAGTAGCCATTAGCTACTGCCCTCCCAAACCTAAACACACCCCTAAATTTGGTATTTCGGGGCACCACAGAACCAAGGAAATCAGATTCCTGCAACCTGAGCTACAAAGAAGGACTGCTGACCTACAAGCCTGCAGAGACGACGGACGACAACAACTGCTTTGGCCCCAGCCCTACTGGCCTGTCTCCTGACTTGAAAACCTGCAGCCAGCGACGCATCCAACAGGGACCAGCAATCTCTGAAGCCTCAGAGGACTGCCCTGAATCCCAGGACCAAGAAACTCCTGTGAGCAGCGTCTCTGCTCAACAACCTGCAAAAAACTTTTCTGCAACTTTAAAGAACCTCACTCTTCCCACCGGACGCGTGAGACTTCACACTCTGCACCCGACGCCCCTGACTCGCGATCCAGAGAACCAACACCACAGGGAGGACTCCCTGGCGACCCCGTGAGTAGCCCGAGACAACCCCCCTGGACCCTCACAGCGACACCTGCAGAGAGAATCCAGAGGCTCCCCCTGACTGAGACTGCCTGTAACAATGGTGCCGATGCCTGGACCAAGCACTGCACCCGCAGCCCCCAGGACCTGAAGGAACCGAACCTCAGTGCAGGAGTGACCCCCAGGTGACCCTTTGCCTAACCCAGGTGGTGGCTGTCCCGAGAAGCCCCCCACTGTGCCTGCTTGCACCGCTAGAGTGACCCCCAGGTCCCTCCATTGATTCCTATATGAAACCCAATGCCTGCTTTGCACACTGCATCCGGCCACCCCTGTGGCGCTGAGGGTGTGTTTTGTGTGCCTACTTGTGTCCCCCCAAGTCCTCTACAAAACCCCCCTAGTCTGCCCCCCGAGGACGCGGGTACTTACCTGCTGGCAAACTGGAACCAGAGCACACCTGTTCTCCATAGGCGCCTATGTGTTTTGGGCACCTCTTTGACCTCTGCACCTGACCGGCTCTGAGCTGCTGGTGTGGTAACTTAGGGGTTGCCCTGAACCCCCAACGTGGGCTGCCTATGCCCAGGAACTGAGACTTGTAAGTGTCTTACTTACCTCACAATCTAACCAATACTTACCTCCCCCAGGAACTGTTGATTTGTGCACTGTGTCCACTTTTAAAATAGCTTATGCCATTTTAACAAAACCTGTATATGTTATTTCTCTAATTCAAAGTCCCTAACTTACCTGTGTGGAGTATCTTGCATTTAATGTATTTACTTCAAATCTTGAACTTGTGGTTCTAAAAATAAATTAAGAAAATATATTTTTCTATATCAAAACTATTGGTCTGGAGTTAAGTCTTTGAGTGTGTGTTCCTCATTTATTGCCTGTGTGCGCACAACAAATGCTTAACACTACCCTCTGATAAGCCTACTGCTCGACCACACTACCACAAAATAGAGCATTAGAATTATCTAATTTTGCCTCTATCTTACCTCTAACTCACTTTGAGATAGTATATACAGAGCCAACTTCCTACAGCCCTCCTAGCCCAAAGGGCAGGGTGCAGGTCACAGGTCCCTGTGTGTGAAGACACCCCTGCATGAGCAGAGGTGCCCCTACGAACTCCAGTTCTATTTTCGTGAACTTCGTAAGTGCAGGGAAGCTATTATACCCATGTACCGGACCTGTGTACAGCTCCAAACCTGGGCATGTTTGGTATCAAACATGTTGGAATCATACCCGAATAATGTTACCAGTATTGGTTGTATGATTCCATGCACTGTGGGGGCTCCTTAGAGGATCCTCCAGTATTGCTCCTACCAGTCTTTAATGGTTCTCTGGGCAGCCAGTGCTGCTGCCACCCCACAGACAGGTTTCTTCCCTCCTTGTCCTTGACCAGCTCAAGCAGAAAAGGCAGAACAAAGGATTTCATGTGGGTGGGGGGAAACACCCTCTCACTTGGAAATAGGTGTTAGAAGCCTTGGGAAGGGTATCCTCCCCAAGCCACTGGTTTGCTTTGATGGGCACATTTGGTGCTCTCCTAGCATGAACTGGTTTGCACCAGTCCAGGGACTCCCGGTCTGGCACGAAACAGGGCAAAGGAAAGGGGAGTGACCACTCCTCTGTCCCTCACCACCCCAGGGTGCCCAGAGCTCCTCCAGGTGGCCACTCGATTCTGTCATCTTGAAACTAAGACGTGCAGAGGCTCCTCCGAGCATCTGAGTGGCCAGGTCAGGCAGGTGATGTCAGAGACCATTCCTGAGAGGTGGTCACCTTGCAAGGTGACCAAACCTCCTCTTAGGGCTATTTAGGGACTCCCTTGCAGGTGGGACCCCAGATTCGACGAGCAAGACTCCACCAGAACTCCTCTGCATTGTTTACTACTACTCTTCAGGAACTGACAAGACTGCAACACCTCAGATGACCTTGCAACATTGTTTCTCCGGCTCCTTCCAGCATCTGCAACATTTCCCAGGCTGTGCATCCACTGGGGTCGAGAGACTTCAGCCTACATCAAGAAGCAAGAATGAATCTCCCTTGTAGTGAAGGAGGCACTCCCCTGCATCTGCAGACACCTACAGCACCGACGTCCAGCTGCGTGGATCTGCTCTCCTCTGGAACTGCGTGGATCCTGCATCACATGTGTTGGTCTGGAGTTGTCTCCTTGGTCCTTTCTGCCAGCTGTCCAATTTGGGAGACAATGAGCCCTTGCTTCTCCTTGCAGGACAGTACCCTTTTGCACTATGACTCTTGCAGCCACCAAGGCTTGTTTTCACCTGCTCCAAGGGGTCTTTAGGCTCCGAGTAGTCCCGGCCCCCAGCACTTCACCCTGCCAAGCACAGTCTCCTCTCTGCTGCTTGAGCGACGTGGGACTCCTCTCCAGGTGTGCTGACTGGGCCTCACTGCGACTTATTGTGCCTGCTGCCAGCGGGTTGCCTGTGGGGCCTACAACTGCTTCTAGTGGCTCTCCCGACTGCTGAGGGTCAGTCCGGACTCCTTTCCAAGGATCGAGTCCCCTGGACCTTGCTGGTCCTCTTCAGCCTTGCAACTCTTCTTTTTCTCCTCTTGCATTTGCCAAGGCTTGTTGGTGGTTCTCCCGCACAACTGACCATCTGCGACCCGATGACCGACGTGGGACACCGTCTGCACTGCTCCAAGGACTCCTCTGCAGCTACTGGGCTCCACAGCTGGTCTTCTTCAGCGACAGAAGGGTGGGTAGTGGCTCCTGCCCCCACTGGACACTCCATCGTAGACTGGACTCTGTCCCCTCCTTTTGCAGGTCCTCTTCTTCCAGAATCCACCTTTGGTTTCTCCGACACTGGTCCTGTTCTTGCACAATCCTTTTTCTAAGTCCTCTTGTTGGACCTTGGGAAGACCAGGTACCTACCTCTGCTCTCCTGGTCGCTGGGCGTCACTCAAGTACTCACCTCCTGGGGTCCCTAGTAACTCCTGGGGTCTAACTACTCCATAACCTTGAGCGGGGAACTTCACTTTGCATTTCACTATTTTAGTATATAGTTTGATCCTCCCCTAGGGCCCTAACTATTTTTCACTAATTCTTGCCAATGCTTGTTGTTTCTTGTGCCAATTCCTAATTATGACTGTTGGGAGACTGCCTATGAGTAATCTAGGTGGTCATTACAACCCTGGCGGTCGGTGTTAAAGCTGCGTTAAAACCACCAACAGGCCGGCGGTAAAAAAATTGCAATTACGACCGTGGCGGAAACCGCCAACAAAGACAGCCACTTTAACACTCCGACCGCCACGGCGGTACAAACAAACAGCGCAGCAGTCACCACCAACAGACAGGCGGGAGACAATGTACCGCCCACACTATTATGACAGGCCAATCCGCCACCTTTTCCAGGGTGGATTCACCGCGGATAAAAACACGTCGGAAACAGGAATTTCGAAGGGAAAACGCTCACCTCTACACACCCCACGAGGAACGGGGACACCATGGAACCGGAACTCCAAATTCTACCTGCGATCGTCTTCCTGCTCCTCTACCAGGAGCACGAATGCCGGCGGCGAAGACCACGGTGAGTACTGCACCTACGACACAGGGGAGGGGGGAGGCAAAAAACAGGGACACACACACGCAACACCCCCACCCTCACCCACTACAACACACACAAAAGCATATCAATACATCACAGTTACACCCTCCAAGCCCCCCGGAAGAATGCAAAGACAATAGAAAATTAGTGTAACCATTGTAATATATTAAAAGCAAGTAGGCAGAAATATATATATACACCATGTACAAAATAAATACCAAGCATAGTAGTCCAGGTAGTGCACTAAGAAAGTCCGTGGAACACTTGGACCACACGGTATGGGCGAGGCCCACACAAGATCCCCGACCATGACAGAGAGAACACTGCAGGGGCATCAGATACCAATAAAACAGGCACCTCAGGGGGAGGGAAAGGGGGGGCACCTCAGCCGCTTGAGTGCACGATGCCAAATCCACGAGGGGGCCACATGCCCACTGTTCAACCCTGGGGAGTGCAAAGCCACAGTCTCTCAAGTCTCTACAGTGGGTGGCTTGCCCACTGTTCAATCCTGGGGAGTGCAAAGCCACAGTCTCACAAGTCTCTACAGTGGGTGGTCTGCCCACTGTTCAATCCTGGGGAGTGCAAAGCCAAAGTCTCTCAAGTCTCTACAGTGGGTGGTCTGCCCACTGTTCAATCCTGGGGAGTGCAAAGCCACAGTCTCACAAGTCTCTACAGTGGGTGGTCTGCCCACTGTTCAATTCTGGGGAGTGCAAAGCCACAGTCTCACAAGTCTCTACAGTGGGTGGTCTGCCCACTGTTCAATCCTGGGGAGTACAAAGCCACAGTCTCTCAAGTCTCTTCAGTGGGTGGTCTGCCCACTGGCCCATCCTGGGGAGTGCAAAGCCACAGTCTCACAAGTGGATGACAGTCTCCACTGGTTCTGGAGGGGGCATGGTGCCCAGAGTGCTTCATCCTGTTAAGGACAGAGGTAGTGGATGACAGTCTCCACTGGTTCTGGACGGGGCATGGTGCCCAGAGTGCATCATTCACCCCGCGACGGACTCAGTTGCGTCAGTGCCCCTGCCGCTCATGGGCTAGCGGTGCTTGAGATGGCAGTGCCCTGTTCAGCGGTGCTTGAGTTGGCGGTGCCTTGTTCAGCGGTGCTTGAGATGGCAGTGCCCTGTTCAGCGGTGCTTGAGATGGCAGTGCCCTGTTCAGAGGTGCTTCAGATGGCGGTGCCCTGTTCAGCGGTGCTTGAAATGGCGGTGCCCTGTTCAGCGGTGCTTCAGATGGCGGTGTGGCGGTTTCCATTGCAGGGTCTCAGCTGCTGGCGGTCCTTCATGGCCCAGCTGGGCTTGTGTTGGCGGTGGCCTCCTGGGCAGCTGGGGTGGTGCTGGCAGTGGCCTCCTGGGCAGCTGGGCTGGTGCTGGCGGTGGCCTCCTGGGCAGCTGGGCTTGTGCTGGCGGTGGCCTCCTGGGCAGCTGGGCTGGTGCTGGTGGTGGCCTCCTGGGCAGCTGGGCTGGTGCTGGCAGTGGCCTCCTGGGCAGCTGGGCTGGTGCTGGCGGTGGCCTCCTGGGCAGCTGGGCTTGTGCTGGCGGTGGCTCCTGGGCACCTGGGCTGGTGCTGGCGGTGGCCTCCTGGGCAGCTGGGCTGGTGCTGGCCGTGGCCTCCTGGGCAGCTGGGCTTGTGCTGGCGGTGGCCTCCTGGGCAGCTGGGCTGGTGCTGGTGGTGGCCTCCTGGGCAGCTGGGCTTGTGCTGGTGGTGTCCTCCTGGGCAGTGGGGATGATGGCGGTCTTCTCCGCCGTGCTGCTCTTCCCAGACTTGCCGGGTTTCCTGTGGCCCTTCCCCACCTTGGAAGGTGTCACAGCTGACTCCACACTCCCAACGGGACCCCTGAGAGCGGCTTTGGTGGCTGGAGTCTTCTCCCCCTCCCGCCGGGCACTGGCCAACTTCTGATGCTTCACAGGTGGGGCACTGTCTGTGCTGTGGCTCCGTGCCACACTGGCTGCCCTGGTGGCCGGTGCACTCCACATTCTGGTGACTACAGGCACCACTGGTCCCAGAGATGTTGTGGCAGAGGTGCTAGTTCGGGACCTATGAGACAGACGGGGTGGGGGAGGTGTGGGAAAGAGGTCAAGGTTGGACAGGAAAAGTTTTTTGGACACACTGGGATGGGTAGCTGGAGGGGGTTTGGGAGTGGAGGAAGAGGTGGTGGCTGTAGGAGGTGTACGTTTGGTGACTTTGGGTGAAGGTGCATGCTCTAGAGGGTGTTGTGAGGTGGATGACTGTGGGGTGGGTGTGTGCCTGTATTTGTGTATCTTGGGAGGGGGCGTCACAGACACACTGGGAGAGGACACAGGGGACGTGTGAATGGTAGTGGGGGTGGTGACTGCACGTGAGCGGGGTGTGGTGGTGGGTGTGCTTGAGAGGGACATAGTGGCTGTAGAGGTAGTGCATGCAGGTGTGAGTGTAGACGAGACAGGGAGGGAGGAGGGAGACAAGAAGGAGGGGGACACAGTGGAGGCAGTGGATGTTGGTGTGTCTGCATGTGTGTGATGCTTGTTTGCGTGAGTGTCGGTGGGATGTGTGGTGCTTATGTTTGCCTGAGCTTCCCTTGGGTGTTGAGGTGTGTGCATGTTGGTCTGTAGGTGTGCTTGGGATAGGCTGAGGTACAGGGGATTTGTTCAGGGTTGAGGACTTTAGAGGGGAGAGGCTAGAGACGGGGACAATGGCTGCCATCAGTGCTGAGGCCAGAGTCTGAAAGGCTTGGTGAAGGGCCACCTGACCAGAATGAATGCCCTCCAGGAATGCACTGGTTTGTTGCAACTGCCTCTCTACACCCTGGATGGCATTCAAAATGGTAGACTGCCCAACAGTGAGGGACCTGAGGCAGTCAATGGCCTCCTCACTGAGGGCAGCAGGGGTGACTGGGGCAGGGCCTGAGGTGCCTGGGGCGAAGGTGATGCCCACCCTCCTGGGTGAGCGGGCACGGGGCAAAGGCTGAGGGGCTGCTGGGAGGGTGGTGCCGGTAGGGGGGGTGGCAGCTGTACCTGTAGATGCGGGGGGCACAGATGTTGCCGCCACCACAAGGGAGCTCCCATCAGAGGACGAGTCTGTGTCGCTGGTGTCAGCTCCTGTCCCCGCCGTGGAGCTCCCCTCGCCCTCCGTCCCACTGGTGAATTCTGACTCCGTAGTGTCGCCCTCCAGGGCCATGTGGGATGCAGCTCCCTTGTGCTCCGGTGCCACTGCTCCTCCGCCTGATGATGCTAATGCACACAAGAACAGGGAGACCACAAAAAGGGGGTGGGGGGAAGACAGAAGAAAGACATGTTGAGTGCATGCATTACCGCTACCGTTGGCAGACACGACAGACACGGAAGCCCCATGCACTACGCCGCGCTCTTGGGCTCCACTGTTCAATTTCTGGGAAATGGCCTACAAGGCTATGGACGACATCTGCACACATAGATGACACAGGGGCATGACTAGCTGTACTTGGCACTCTACAGAGGTGGGCTGGGGTGCCACATTGCCTGCCTTACGGAGGGGCCTTGCCTACGGAACTCGCCCTGGCCTAGGGAAACCAACAGCCCAACAGCCCAACTCCCCCACTCCGCTGCGCGCAAAGTCAGCAGAATGAGAGTGTACTCACCCCCTTGTGGCTGCTGTGATGCCCTCAAGCGCCCATCCAACTCCGGGTAGGCCACCGCCAGGATCCTGAACATAAGGGGGGTCATGGTGCGACAGGCACCCCTCCCAGGTTGGGAGGCCATCCCCAGCTGAGCCTCCGCAGTCTTCTTGCTCCAGCGGCGAATGTCCTCCCATCTTTTCTGGCAGTGGGGGCTCCATCTGTGGTAAACCCCCAGGGTCCGGACGTCCTTGGCGGTGGCACGCCAAATATCTTTCTACTGGTGGGCGCTGACCTACATGAAATGTACAGGGAAAAAAGAGAAGTTATCACCAACTGCACCGTCAAACTGATTGGCCCCATCCCTACCCTTGCCATGTGGCTCATGCTTTCACCGTCTTTCATGCACGCAGCACTCTGCCCCCTTCCTTCTTACATCCAGCCCTCTCCACACAGGCATAGCCCATACAACATACTCCCTGTGTACTTACCTGTTTGTCTGGAGGATCGTAGAGTAGCATGTACTGGGGAGGACCCCATCCACGAGTTTCTCCAACTCCTCCGATGTGAAGGCAGGGGCCCTTTCCCCAGACACTCGAGCCATTGTCTCTTCCAGACCGAGGTCACAGCAGCACTTGCAGTGTAGGTCCTCTCCTGTCGAAGATCAGGTATTGAGTGATTGAACAGATAGAAAATGGCAGTCACGTCCGTGGCGGTGCGTACCGTCACCGCTGGTGTACATCGTCATTGGCTCCTGGGACCCATAGGGTCCAATGGTAACCAATGCAGCATTGCGCAGAAGTCTTCCACCGCCTACTGCGATGGTGTACAACGCCAGCGCAGTTATCTCACATCCCATTGTCCCACTTTACAGGTCAGGCAGCCGCCATTTCAGAGGCCCACATGGCTTCATTTTCAATTGCGTCACACATACCTAGGCCTAGACTCAACACACATACAGGCCACCTTTTGTGTATGAATGGTGTTCTGTGTAAACTGTGGGTACGTACCTCTGAGTTGTTTCACTCTGTGCTCGCTGTTGTCCTTCATGGGCACCGTCCGCTGGGAACTGTGAGGAGATGGCGGCATCCTCCGGTGTACCGACCGTTGGTGGACCTGTCGACAATGGAGGAGCGACATTTGATTATCACTTACAGGCTTGACCGTGCCACAATCCAGGAACTGTGTACCCAGTTGGAGCCAGACCTGATGTCAGCAATCCGCCATCCCACAGGAATCCCCCCTCAAGTGCATGTGCTGTCAGTGCTCCATTTCCTTGCAAGTGGGTCATTTCAAACAACTGTGGCCATGGCATCAGGGATGTCCCAGCCTATGTTTTCCAACGTATTGTCCAGAGTGTTGTCTGCCCTTCTGAAACAAATGTGGAGCTACCTCGTTTTCCCTCAGGTGGAGGATTTGCTTACAGTTAAAGGTGATTTCTATGACCTGGGACACATCCACAACATCATAGGTGCCATTGATGGGACACATGTAGCTTTGGTACCCCCCCACAGGAGTGAACAGGTGTACAGAAACCGGAAGAGCTATCATTCGATGAATGTACAGATGGTATGTTTGGCAGACCAGTACATCTCCCATGTGAATGCCAAGTTCCCTGGCTCAGTGCATGACGCCTACATCCTGAGGAATAGCAGCATCCCTTATGTGATGGGTCACCTCCAGAGGCACCGTGTGTGGCTATTAGGTGAGCACCTGGAAGCAAGTCAGTGGGAATGGTTGTCTGTGTCTGGGGATATCCCTTCAGGTTAGTGTGTGTCTAACAGTTGTCCCTCGCCATTTGCAGGTGACTCTGGGTACCCCAACCTGTCATGGCTACTGACCCCAGTGAGGAATCCCAGGACCAGGGCAGAGGAACGCTACAATGAGGCCCATGGGCGAACTAGGAGGGTGATCGAGCGGACCTTCGGCCTCCTGAAGACCAGGTTCAGGTGCCTCCATATGACAGGTGGATCCCTATTCTACTCACCAAAGAAGGTGTGCCAGATCATCGTGGCCTGCTGTATGCTTCATAACTTGGCTTTGCGACGACAGGTGCCTTTTCTGCAGGAGGATGGTCCAGATGGCGGTGTTGTTGCAGCTGTGGAGCCTGTGGACAGTGAAGACGAGGAAGAAGGGGAAGAAGACATGCACACCAGGGACTCAGTGATCCAGCAATATTTCCAGTGAGACACAGGTAAGAATACAAACCTGCCTACTACATGTACTTTAACACTACTACCTCTCAACTGTCTGTCGTTTTCACCTAGTGTATGGTCACTGAGTTGTCACTTTCCCTTACGATTTCACAGATGTGGGTCCCACTGTGTGACATCTGCTTAGATTCCTCATGGACTAGAGCTGTGTGACATAGGTATGTTGACATTAAGCTTGAAAGAGCATTTTGTCACTGTAATTGCTAATACACTATTTCGAAATCACAGACAGACTCCAGATTGTTTTGTGCTTTATGGGTGTTTATTTAAGTGCTCAATATTGGAGGGGTAGTGAAATGGTGAGGGGTGATGGCGGAGGAATGTCCATGGCAGAGTCTAGTCTATTAGTCTCACAGGTGTATTGCCCATATGGGCATAGGAAGTGGAGCTGGGACAGTTTCAGTATGGACAGGGTGACAAAGTGGGACAGTAGGATGACAATCAGGGTGGTCTCATTTCTTGGCGGGGGTCTTGGCATCATGCTCTGTCTTTGTCCTGGATCTCAGGGACCGTTTGCGGGGTGGTTCTCCCTCTGCAGGGGGTGGGGTGCTGGTGTGGTGGTCCTGTGGCGGGGCGTCCTGTCCACTAGCGCCGGTGGAGGTGGTGGGCAGTTCATCGTCCATGCTAGTGTCAGGGGCCCCTTGTAGTGCCACAGTGTCCCTCCTGGTGTTCACAAGTTCCTTCAGCACCCCTACGATGGTGCCCAGGGTGGAGCTGATGGTTCTGAGTTCCTCCCTGAAGCCCATATACTGTTCCTCCTGCAGGCGCTGGGTCTCCTGAAACTTGGCCAGTACCGTTGCCATCGTGTCCTGGGAGTGGTGGTATGCTCCCATGATGGAGGAGAGGGTCTCGTGGAGAGTGGGTTCCCTTGGCCTATCCGCCCCCTGTCGCACAGCAGCCCTCCCAGTTCCCCTGTGTTCCTGGGCCTCCGTCCCCTGGACCGTGTGCCCACTACCACTGCCCCCAGGTCCCTGTTGTTGTTGGGGTGGTGGGTTATCCTGGGTTCCCTATAGTGGTGGACACACTGCTGATTGACGTGTCCTGGGGACGGTGGTATGGGCCCACTGGGTGGGTGCTGTGCTGGTGTTTCCAGAGGGTGGAAGGTCTGTAGTGGCCTGTGACTGGGTGATGGGAACCGACTGTCCCGAGGTCCCCGATGGGCCGGGCTGGTCATCTAGATCCAGTTGGACAGAGCTGCTGTCATCACTGTGGGCCTCTTCTGTTGGTGGTGTGGACATGTGTGGACCCTCCTGTCAGGTGACGTTGGGTAGGGGTCCTGCAGGGGTATAAAAGGATGGTTATTACATCTGTGTGTGTCATGGTGTGCAATGGGTGGGTGACCATGTACCCCAGTGTTTGCATTCCTGTGTGGGACCTTGTGTGAGGATGGTTTAGGGGGTTAGAGTATTTGCAGTGGGGCATGCTTTAGTGATGGGTGTCCATGCTTTGTTGTTGCATGCAGGGCTTGGTGTTGGGATGGGTGGTTTGTGATGTTGGGACATATGTGAGGAGTTGGGGTGCTGGGGGTGAGGGTGGGGGTATGTGATAGCATGCAGGTAGGGTGGGGGTTGTAATAGTTAAGATTTGACTTACCAGAGTCCATTCCTCTACCTACTCCTGCGAGGCCCTCAGGATGCAGAATCTCCAAGACCTGCTCCTCCCATGTTGTTAGTTGTGGGGGAGGAGGTGGGGGTCCGCCGCCAGTCCGCTGAACCGCAAGGTGGTGTCTTGAGACCACGAAACGCACCTTCCCCCATAGGTCATTCCACCGCTTCCTGATGTCCTCCCGATTTCTTGGGTGCTATCCCACTGTGGTGACCCTGTCCACTATTCTTCGCCATAGCTCCATTTTCCTTGAAATGGAGGTGTGCTGCACCTGTGCTCCGAATAGCTGTGGCTCTACCCGGACGATTTCCTCCACCATGACCCTGAGCTCCTCCTCCGAGAACCTGGGGTGTCTTTGGTGATGTGTGGGGTGGAGTGTGTGGTGATATGTGGGGTGATATGTAGTGGTGTGTTGTGTGAGGTGCGTGGAAGTTATGTGGGTGATGGTGTTGTGTGCATGTGGATGCTGTTGTTCTTGCTGGTGCTCTCTCTCTGGCCTTCTTTCGGAATTTTTTGTCGTGGGGTTTGTGGGTGATGTGGGTGTGTGTTTTATATTGTATTGTGTGTGTGGGAGTGGTGTGTGTATGTATATCAGGTGTTTGTATTTGGAATTGTCCAATGTGGCTGTGTTTTGTAAGAATGTGTGTATTTTGAGCGTGGCGGTGTTTACCACCAATGGAATACTGTGGTTGAAAGACTGCAGCGTTGATTCGTGTGTCGTGATAGTGTGGGCGTATTTCTGTTGGCGTGACGGTGGAGGTTTTGTTTTCGCCAATTTATCACTGACCTTTGGTGTGGCGGACTTTTGTGGGTGTCTGAATTTTGGCGGATTCCGAAATGTGGGTCATAATAGCTGTGGCGGAATTCCGCGGCGGTGTGTTGGCGGTCTTCTGCACGGCGGTAAGCGGCTTTTACCGCCAATGTTGTAATGAGGGCCCTAGTGTAGTGTTACTGTAATAAAGTACCTTTATTTTTGTAACACTGTGTGGTTCCTTTTATGTGTGATGAAGCCAGTGTTTCCTATATAAGTCTTGGCTGCTCATTCACAGCTACCTCTAGTGAGCCTGGCTTCCTAGACACTGTCTACACTCACTAATAGGGGTCACCTTGTCGCGTGGGCTCTCATTATCCTAAATGAGACTACTGGATTTCTAGGCAGCAGGATCGATAACGGTGTGGGGGACTGAGTCTGACCCACGTGTAAGGAACTCTGTCACCCTAAATCCGGTTTTTGCTCCGGCTAACTAGCAGTGCCTCATTTCTCCCATGGGGAAGAGATGATTGGGCAGCCGAGTGCATGACATCTTTGGAACTTCTCAGGGAAGTCGTGGTCACTCAGATCCAAACCAACTCTCTCATTTACAATATGATCTCATATACAAATGACGAAGACAGTATAAGTTTTATATAATGATTTAATAAAACGACTGTATTTTAGATAATAAGGCATGAGCCGCAATAACCAGAACCATACAACACAGTAGGATTGAAATAGTTACCAGGAGAGTAAAACATAAGAACAAAGCGATCATTGTGTATAATAGTTTCTACTCTCCCTCTGCTTGTTATATTTCGAGCACAGCATGTTAAGCTTCTAGCTTGCCTGTCTGTATCACTGGGGAGACATCAGCCCTCATACCTGAGCAAAGGCCTGTGATCTTGGTTCAGCATCTGCAACAAGGCAGTCGGCGTCTAGTTGTGGTTCCCTGGTCGGAATCTCCCTCTTGCGTGTATTGGGACAAGGAAGTGATTTTATAACTAACATGTCAGTGTGATCACAAAATGTCCCTACGCAGGAATGCCAAGTCTAAATTCCTACCACGTCTATCGGCAATGTACCAGACTGTATCCTTGACTGAAGCACAGAGTGAATGTGTTATGGAGAACTCCAGTGCTGAAGTAGGCAAAACAGTGTGATGTGAATAAAAAACAAAACCGTAGAACTGGCTATTTGAAAAATAACAGTACGAAGCCTAATAAAAAAGCATTTAGGGCAAAGTGCACAGAGGCTCTAAGCTGCCAGCAAATGAATAAAATACATCCAGGGCAAAGTGCACAAAGGCCAAAAGCCTGAAGCGAACGCGCAAAGGATACGTAAAACCAACCACACTACAACCTGGTATAAGGTGCCAACACCATAGGTGTCCACCACACACCAGGCCAGCTTCCTACAGAGGTTAAAAAATTACGCTCGAGCGGCATAGTGAAATCTTTTAAATTTCACTGGGCCATTTTTGGGCCAGCCTGCGTGGGAACGCCCCCTTTGCATACATTGTACCTGACGCAGGTATAATGTGGCACAAGGGGTTACAAAGTGGCGGAATGCAAGCATTGCGCCAATTTGTAGATATGGCGTAGGGTAAGTGACTGGTTAGGGCCGCCTTAGCATAAAACAAATGCCACTAAGGTGTCACTAAGGGCTTGCAAATATGCTCCTAAGTGCCCGAGAGAGTATCCAGGCCTTTTGGAAGGTGTGTAGGTGCACCCAAGGTGCCTATAGGAAGAGTCAGGTCGTCAGATTCTTGCAGAACTCGAGAAGCGAGGAGGAGGCTGTGATGTGTTGAGTGAGTTTATTCTGCATCTTGGGCGTGATGTAGGAGTAGGTGTGACCTCTGCCTGTGCTTTTGCGGTTGGGGGGGAATGCGTGCGAGTGAGGGACAGAGCGGGTGTCTGGTGGATTAGTGAAAGTGTGTGCGGCTGCTCAGGTATTCTGGGCCTGTGTGGTCTAGGTGTTTGTATGGGTGCCTCAGAAGTTTGAATTCTCCTACAGAAGGGGACACCGGAGAAGACAGGATAAGTGCTCTGATTAAATGAAGCAAACAAACACAAATGATGGACGCAATGCGGAAGCAATCAAACATTCACCCCAGTCACAGATCTGGGTTTAATTCATCGTTTTTTTGCTCACCATGCCACACCAGTTTGGACCCAGCCATATGCAAATCGGTCTTGACCCTGTTCCCCATGGAAACAGTCCAGCCCAAACTGCCCGGCCAGGTCCTCCCTGGACTGGAAACTAGCATCCTGGGACCGGTTTCTGGGTATCACCCTTCATCAGCCAGGCTAGCTTGAATCCAGTGGCACAGCGAGCAAGGGACCCACGTCTGGGCATACCGGGGTCACTTATGGCGACAAAAGCAAACATTTTATTAAATTAATGTCATCATTATGTTCAGATCTGACTAGTGCTGCAATGCGTAACAATCTTGGGTGCTTGAGGGGATGCGTGAAAATTTCTAAAATGCGTTAGTATAACGCGAGATGCCTCGCAGGGCTGCTCCGTGAAGCAGTTTCTCTTTGTATTTATCTCACTTCCTGGTAGTCTCTGACACTGTCAGGGGGAGCAGTCTCTCTGTCTCTCACTCTCCACCCTCCTTAGGAAGTACTGTCTCTGTGTAGTTTACTGGTGACCTCACTTTCAGCTCTGCTGGGGGATCAGTGCCTCTCTGCACGGATCTCACTCTCAGCCCTCCGGGGGCTCAGTGTCTCTGTAGTGATCTCACTCTCAGCTCTCCCGGGGGATCAGTGCCTCTCTGCACGATCTCACTCTCAGCCCTGCTGGGGGATCAGTGCCTCTGCACTGATCTCACTCTCAGCCCTCCGGGGGAGCAGTGTCTCTATAGTGATCTCACTCTCAGCCCTCCAGGGGGATCAGTGCCTCTCTGCACTGATCTCACTCTCAGCCCTCCGGGGGATCCGTGCCTCTCTGCACTGATCTCACTCTCAGCCCTCCGGGGGATCAGTGTATCTGTAGTGATCTCTCTCTGAGCCCTCCTGGGGGATCAGTGCCCCTCTGCACGGATCTCACTCTCAGCCCTCCGGGGGCTCAGTGTCTCTGTAGTGATCTCACTCTCAGCTCTCCCGGGGGATCAGTGCCTCTCTGCACGATCTCACTCTCAGCCCTGCTGGGGGATCAGTGCCTCTGCACTGATCTCACTCTCAGCCCTGCTGGGGGCTCAGTGTCCCAGAAGTGATCTCACCCCAGCCCTCCTCTGTTAGTCGTGTCTCTGTGTGGTTTACTAGAGATCTCACTCTCAGCCCTTCTCTGTGAGTAGTGTCTCTATAGTGATCTCACTCTCAGCCATCTTGGGGGATCAGTGGCTCTCTGCACGGATCTCACTCTCAGTCCTCCTGGGGTATCAGTGTCTGTAGTGATCTCACTCTCAGCCCTCCTCAGGTAGTAGTGTCTCTGTGTGGTTTACTAGTGATCTCACTCTAAGCCCTCAGTGTCTCTCTAGTGATCTCACTCACCTCTGTGAGTAGTACCTTTCTGCACGGATCTCACTCTCAGCCCTCCAGGGGGATCAGTGCCTCTCTGCACGGATCTCACTCTCAGCCCTCCAGGGGGATCAGTGTCTCTGTGGTGATCTCACTCTCGGTCCTCCTGGGGATCAGTGTCTCTGCACTGATCTCACTCTCAGCCCTCCAGGGGCATCAGTGTCTCTCTGCACGGATCTCACTCTCAGCTCTCCCCTGTTAGTAGTGTCTCTGCACTGATATCACTCTCAGCCCTCCGGGGGCTCAGTGTCTCTGTTGTGATCTCACTCTCAGCTCTCCCGGGGGATCAGTGCCTCTCTGCACGGATCTCACTCTCAGCCCTCCGGGGGATCAGTGTCTCTGTAGTGATCTCACTCTCAGCCCTTCTGGGGGATCAGTGCCTCTCTGCACGGATCTCACTCTCAGCCCTCCGGGGGCTCAGTGTCTCTGTAGTGATCTCACTCTCAGCTCTCCCGGGGGATCAGTGCCTCTCTGCACGGATCTCACTCTCAGCCCTCCGGGGGAGCAGTGTCTCTGTAGTGATCTCACTCTGAGCCCTCCTGGGGGATCAGTGCCTCTCTGCACGGATCTCACTCTCAGCCCTCCGGGGGCTCAGTGTCTCTGTAGTGATCTCACTCTCAGCTCTCCCGGGGGATCAGTGCCTCTCTGCACGATCTCACTCTCAGCCCTCCCGGGGATCAGTGTCTCTGTAGTGATCTCACTCTCAGCCCTCCTGGGGATCAGTGCCTCTGCACGGATCTCACTCTCAGCCCTCCGGGGGATCAGTGTATCTGTAGTGATCTCTCTCTGAGCCCTCCTGGGGGATCAGTGCCCCTCTGCACGGATCTCACTCTCAGCCCTCCGGGGGCTCAGTGTCTCTGTAGTGATCTCACTCTCAGCTCTCCCGGGGGATCAGTGCCTCTCTGCACGATCTCACTCTCAGCCCTGCTGGGGGATCAGTGCCTCTGCACTGATCTCACTCTCAGCCCTGCTGGGGGCTCAGTGTCCCAGAAGTGATCTCACCCCAGCCCTCCTCTGTTAGTCGTGTCTCTGTGTGGTTTACTAGAGATCTCACTCTCAGCCCTTCTCTGTGAGTAGTGTCTCTATAGTGATCTCACTCTCAGCCATCTTGGGGGATCAGTGGCTCTCTGCACGGATCTCACTCTCAGTCCTCCTGGGGTATCAGTGTCTGTAGTGATCTCACTCTCAGCCCTCCTCAGGTAGTAGTGTCTCTGTGTGGTTTACTAGTGATCTCACTCTAAGCCCTCAGTGTCTCTCTAGTGATCTCACTCACCTCTGTGAGTAGTACCTTTCTGCACTGATCTCACTCTCAGCCCTCCAGGGGGATCAGTGCCTCTCTGCACGGATCTCACTCTCAGCCCTCCAGGGGGATCAGTGTCTCTGTGGTGATCTCACTCTCGGTCCTCCTGGGGATCAGTGTCTCTGCACTGATCTCACTCTCAGCCCTCCAGGGGCATCAGTGTCTCTCTGCACGGATCTCACTCTCAGCTCTCCCCTGTTAGTAGTGTCTCTGCACTGATATCACTCTCAGCCCTCCGGGGGATCCGTGCCTCTCTGCACTGATCTCACTCTCAGCCCTCCGGGGGCTCAGTGTCTCTGTAGTGATCTCACTCTCAGCTCTCCCGGGGGATCAGTGCCTCTCTGCACGGATCTCACTCTCAGCCCTCCGGGGGAGCAGTGTCTCTGTAGTGATCTCACTCTGAGCCCTCCTGGGGGATCAGTGCCTCTCTGCACGGATCTCACTCTCAGCCCTCCGGGGGCTCAGTGTCTCTGTAGTGATCTCACTCTCAGCTCTCCCGGGGGATCAGTGCCTCTCTGCACGATCTCACTCTCAGCCCTCCCGGGGATCAGTGTCTCTGTAGTGATCTCACTCTCAGCCCTTCTGGGGATCAGTGCCTCTGCACGGATCTCACTCTCAGCCCTCCTGGGGATCAGTGCCTCTGCACGGATCTCACTCTCAGCCCTCCAGGGGGATCAGTGCCTCTCTGCACGGATCTCACTCTCAGCCCTCCAGGGGGATCAGTGTCTCTGTGGTGATCTCACTCTCGGTCCTCCTGGGGATCAGTGTCTCTGCACTGATCTCACTCTCAGCCCTCCAGGGGCATCAGTGTCTCTCTGCACGGATCTCACTCTCAGCTCTCCCCTGTTAGTAGTGTCTCTGCACTGATATCACTCTCAGCCCTCCGGGGGATCCGTGCCTCTCTGCACTGATCTCACTCTCAGCCCTCCGGGGGCTCAGTGTCTCTGTAGTGATCTCACTCTCAGCTCTCCCGGGGGATCAGTGCCTCTCTCCACGGATCTCACTCTCAGCCCTCCGGGGGAGCAGTGTCTCTGTAGTGATCTCACTCTGAGCCCTCCTGGGGGATCAGTGCCTCTCTGCACGGATCTCACTCTCAGCCCTCCGGGGGCTCAGTGTCTCTGTAGTGATCTCACTCTCAGCTCTCCCGGGGGATCAGTGCCTCTCTGCACGATCTCACTCTCAGCCCTGCTGGGGGATCAGTGCCTCTGCACTGATCTCACTCTCAGCCCTGCTGGGGGCTCAGTGTCCCAGAAGTGATCTCACCCCAGCCCTCCTCTGTTAGTCGTGTCTCTGTGTGGTTTACTAGAGATCTCACTCTCAGCCCTTCTCTGTGAGTAGTGTCTCTATAGTGATCTCACTCTCAGCCATCTTGGGGGATCAGTGGCTCTCTGCACGGATCTCACTCTCAGTCCTCCTGGGGTATCAGTGTCTGTAGTGATCTCACTCTCAGCCCTCCTCAGGTAGTAGTGTCTCTGTGTGGTTTACTAGTGATCTCACTCTAAGCCCTCAGTGTCTCTCTAGTGATCTCACTCACCTCTGTGAGTAGTACCTTTCTGCACTGATCTCACTCTCAGCCCTCCAGGGGGATCAGTGCCTCTCTGCACGGATCTCACTCTCAGCCCTCCAGGGGGATCAGTGTCTCTGTGGTGATCTCACTCTCGGTCCTCCTGGGGATCAGTGTCTCTGCACTGATCTCACTCTCAGCCCTCCAGGGGCATCAGTGTCTCTCTGCACGGATCTCACTCTCAGCTCTCCCCTGTTAGTAGTGTCTCTGCACTGATATCACTCTCAGCCCTCCGGGGGATCCGTGCCTCTCTGCACTGATCTCACTCTCAGCCCTCCGGGGGCTCAGTGTCTCTGTAGTGATCTCACTCTCAGCTCTCCCGGGGGATCAGTGCCTCTCTGCACGGATCTCACTCTCAGCCCTCCGGGGGAGCAGTGTCTCTGTAGTGATCTCACTCTGAGCCCTCCTGGGGGATCAGTGCCTCTCTGCACGGATCTCACTCTCAGCCCTCCGGGGGCTCAGTGTCTCTGTAGTGATCTCACTCTCAGCTCTCCCGGGGGATCAGTGCCTCTCTGCACGATCTCACTCTCAGCCCTCCCGGGGATCAGTGTCTCTGTAGTGATCTCACTCTCAGCCCTCCTGGGGATCAGTGCCTCTGCACGGATCTCACTCTCAGCCCTCCTGGGGATCAGTGCCTCTGCACGGATCTCACTCTCAGCCCTCCAGGGGGATCAGTGCCTCTCTGCACGGATCTCACTCTCAGCCCTCCAGGGGGATCAGTGTCTCTGTGGTGATCTCACTCTCGGTCCTCCTGGGGATCAGTGTCTCTGCACTGATCTCACTCTCAGCCCTCCAGGGGCATCAGTGTCTCTCTGCACGGATCTCACTCTCAGCTCTCCCCTGTTAGTAGTGTCTCTGCACTGATATCACTCTCAGCCCTCCGGGGGATCCGTGCCTCTCTGCACTGATCTCACTCTCAGCCCTCCGGGGGCTCAGTGTCTCTGTAGTGATCTCACTCTCAGCTCTCCCGGGGGATCAGTGCCTCTCTCCACGGATCTCACTCTCAGCCCTCCGGGGGAGCAGTGTCTCTGTAGTGATCTCACTCTGAGCCCTCCTGGGGGATCAGTGCCTCTCTGCACGGATCTCACTCTCAGCCCTCCGGGGGCTCAGTGTCTCTGTAGTGATCTCACTCTCAGCTCTCCCGGGGGATCAGTGCCTCTCTGCACGATCTCACTCTCAGCCCTCCCGGGGATCAGTGTCTCTGTAGTGATCTCACTCTCAGCCCTCCTGGGGATCAGTGCCTCTGCACGGATCTCACTCTCAGCCCTCCGGGGGATCAGTGTATCTGTAGTGATCTCTCTCTGAGCCCTCCTGGGGGATCAGTGCCTCTCTGCACGGATCTCACTCTCAGCACTCCCGGTGATCAGTGTCTCCACCTCAGTGCATGTGCAGCAGGCGCAGGGACCCGCTGATCTTTGTGCCTGGGGACGATGCTGCTGGTGTTTTGGGGTCTCCTCTGCTCCGGTTCTTGCACAGACTGAGTCCCCCCTCTCTTTAATTCGGATCCTTGAGGGAGATCCTCGGACAGGAGTCAGTCCAGAGATGCAAGACTCCGAGGTGAGACCCCACCCCGGTGCAGCTGCACACTGCTGCTGGGGTGAGAGCAGGCACTGCTGGGGCTGCTGCTGAATGTGCCCTGGGGCTGACATGTTTCATGGGGTGCAGGGTCCTGGCAGGGTGGACGGCGCCCCCCGACTTGTGTCCTGCCTCCCTTTCTGAGTCCCGTTGTGTTGTATAGCGCTTCGGCCGCCTCTCGGGCCTCGTAGCGCTGCGTTTGTCTGGAGTGAGATTTGAGTCCCAGCCGGGTGAGAAGTCACTTTCTTGTTGGGAGTGAAGTTGGGGCGCCTCAGTTTGGGGGGGTCCTCTTGGGAGGGATATTCTCCAAAGCTTTGACATTTCACTGGGGGCTGTTACCAGAGAAAGAAGGTAATCCTCAGTGACCTCCTAGTGTCCGTGGGTGACCAGGTGGGGTCAGACTCCGGGCTCCTGTGTCCGTGGGCGACCAGGTGGGGTTGTCCGTCTGTTGGGCCGGTGGGGTCAGACTCCGGGCTCCTGTGCTCATCTGTTGGGCCAGCGGGGTCAGACTCTGGGCTTCTGTGTCTGTTGGGCCGGTAGGGTCAGACTCTGAGCTCCTCTGTTCGTCTGTTGGGCCAGGGGGGTCAGACTCTGGGCTCCTGTGTTCATCTGTTGGGCCAGTGTGGTCAGACTCTGGGCTCCTGTGTCCATCTGTTAGGCCAGTGTGGTCAGACTCTGAGCTCCTGTGTTCGTCTGTTGGGCCAGTGGGGTCAGACTCTGGGCTCCTGTGTTAGTCTGTTGGGCCAGTGTGGTCAGACTGTGAGCTCCTGTGTTAGTCTGTTGGGCCAGTGGGGTCAGACTCTGGGCTCCTGTGTCCGTCTGTTGGGCCAGTGGGGTCAGACTCTGGGCTCCTGTGTTCGTATGTTGGGCCAGTGGGGTCAGACTCTGGGCTGCTGTGCCAATCTGTTAGGCCAGTGGGGTCAGACTCTGGGCTCCTGTGTTCGTATGTTGGGCCAGTGGGGTCAGACTCTGGGCTCCTGTGTCCATCTGTTAGGCCAGTGGGGTCAGACTCTGAGCTCCTGTGTTCGTATGTTGGGCCAGTGGGGTCAGACTCTGGGCTCCTGTGTTCGTCTGTTGGGCCAGTGGGGTCAGACTCTGGGCTCCTATGTTCGTCTGCTGGGCTAGTGGGGTCAGACTCTGGGCTCCTGTGTTTATCTGTTGGGCCAGTGGGGTCAGACTCTGTAGGAAAGTACCATCTTGCATGGCATGTTACCCCCATATTTCACTATATATATATATGTTGTTTTAGTCTATATGTCACTGGGACCCTGCCAGGCAGGGCCCCAGTGCTCATAAGTGTGCCCTGTATGTGTTCCCTGTGTGATGCCTAACTGTCTCACTGAGGCTCTGCTAACCAGAACCTCAGTGTTTATACTCTCTCTGCTTTCTAAATTTGTCACTGCAGGCTAGTGACTAAATTGACCAATTCTCATTGGCACAGTGGTACACCCATATAAGTCCCTTGTATATGGTACTTAGGTTCCCCGGGTATTGGGGTTTCAGGAGATCCCTATGGGCTGCAGCATTTCTTTTGCCACCCATAGGGAGCTCAGACAATTCTTACACAGGCCTGCCACTGCAGCCTGAGTGAAATAATGTCCACGTTATTTCACAGCCATTTTTCACCACACATAAGTAACTTATAAGTCACCTATATGTCTAACCCTCACTTAGTGAAGGTTGGGTGCCAAGTTACTTAGTGTGTGGGCACGCTGGCACTAGCCAAGGTGCCCCCACATCGTTCAGGGCAAATTCCCTGAACTTTGTAAGTGAGGGGACACCATTACACGTGTGCATTGCACATAGGTCACTACCTATGTGTAGCGTCACCATGGTAACTCCGAACATGGCCATGTAACATGTCTAAGATCATGGAATTGTCACCCCAATACCGTTCTGGTATTGGGGTGACAATTCCATGATCCCCCGGGTCTCTAGCACAGAACCCGGGTACTGCCAAACTGCCTTTCCGGGGTTTCCACTGCAGCTGCTGCTGCTGCAAACCCCTCAGACAGGTTTATGCCCCTCTGGGGTCCAGGCAGCCCTGGCCCAGGAAGGCAGAACAAAGGACTTCCTCAGAGAGAGGGTGTTACACCCTCTCCCTTTGGAAATAGGTGTGAAGGGCTGGGGAGGAGTAGCCTCCCCCAGCCTCTGGAAATGCTTTGGTGCCCATCCCTGCATAAGCCAGTCTACACCAGTTCATGGATCCCCCAGCCCTGCTCTGGCGCGAAACTGGACAAAGGAAAGGGGAGTGACCACTCCCCTGACCAGTACCTTCCAGGGCAGGTGCCCAGAGCTCCTCCAGCGTGTCCCAGACCTCTGCCATCTTGGAAACAGAGGTGTTGGGGGCACACTGGACTGCTCTGAGTGGCCAGTGGCAGCAGGTGACGTCAGAGACCCCTCCTGATAGGTGCTTACCTCTTTCAGTAGCCAAGCCTCATTTCTGGGTAGCCAAACCTCCTTTTCTGGCTTTTTAGGGTCTCTCCTCTGGGGTATTCTTCAGATAACGAATGCAAGAGATCACCAGAGTTCCTCTGCACTTCCCTCTTCGACTTCTGCCAAGGATCGACCGGTGACTGCTCCAGGACACCTGCAAAACCGCAACAAAGTAGCAAGACGACTACCAGCAATATTGTAGCACCTAATACTGCCAGCTTTCTCGACTGCTTCCTGCTGGTGCATGCTCTGAGGGCTGTCTGCCTTCACCCTGCACTGGAAATCCTGAAGAAATCTCCCATGGGTTGACGGAGTCTTCCCCCTGCTAACGCAGGCACCAAACTTCTGCATCACCAGTCCTCTGGGTCCCCTCTCATCCTGACGAGCGTGGTCCCTGGAACACAGGAGCTAGATCCAAGTGACCCCCACAGTCCAGTGATCCTTCAGTCCAAGTTTGGTGGAGGTAAGTCCTTGCCTCCCCACGCTAGACTGCAAACCTGTGTACTACATGATTTGCAGCTGCTCCGGCTTCTGTGCACTTCTCCAAGGATTCCTTTACGCACAGCCTAACCTGGGTCCCCAGCACTCCGTCCTGCAGTGCTCAACCCTCTGAGTTGGACTCCGACGTCGTGGGACCCTCCTTTGTGACTCAGAGTCGACCGCTGTCCTCAGATCTTCCAAGTGCCTGCTCCGGTACTTCTGCGGGTGCTGCCTGCTTCTGTGGGGGCTCTCTGAGTTGCTGAGCGCCCCCTCTGTCTCCTCCTCCAAGGGGCGACATCCTGGTCCTTCCTGGTCCCCAGCAGCACCAAAAAACCTCTACTGCGACCCTTGCAGCTAGCAAGGCTTGTTTGCGGTATTTCTGCGTGGAAACACTTCTGCAACATCCAGCACGCCGTGGGACATCTTCCATCCAAAGGAGAAGTTCCTAGCCCTTTTTGTTGTTGCAGAATCTTCTGCTTCTTCCACCCGGAGGGAGCCTCTTTACACCTTCATACGGGGTTTCCTGGGCTTCTGCCCCCCCGGACACTATCGCGACTCTTGGACTTGGTCCCCTGGCCTTGCAGGTCATCAGGTCCAGGAATGCATCTTCAGTGCTTTGCTGGTGTTTGTGGTTCTTGCAGAATCCCCCTATCACAACTATTGTGTCATTTTGGGGCAGTAGGGGAACTTTACTCCTACTTTTCAGGGTCTTGGGGTGGGTATCTTGGACACCCAGACTGTTTTCTTACAGTCCCAGCGACCCTCTACAAGCTCCCATAGGTCTGGGGTCCATTTGTGATTCACATTCCACTTTTGGAGTATATGGTTTGTGTTGCCCCTAGTCCTATGTTCACCTATTGCATCCTATTGTAATCCTACACTGTTTGCATTACTTTTCTTAATATTACTTACCTGTTTTGTGTTTGTCTACATATAACTTGTGTATATTACTTACCTTCTAACTGAGGATACTCCCTGAGATACTTGTGGCATATTGTCATAAAAATAAAGTACCTTTAGTTTTAGTAACTCTGAGTATTGTGTTTTCTTATGATATATTGTGATATGTGATATAAGTGGTATAGTTGGAGCTTTGCATGTCTCCTAGTTCAGCCTAAGCTGCTTTGCCATAGCCACCTTCTATCAGCCTAAGCTGCTAGAAACACCTCTATTCTACTAATAAGGGATAACTGGACCTGGCACAGAGTGTAAGTAGAACAAGGTACCCACTATAAGCCAGGCCAGCCTCCTACAGACTCTGGGCTCCTTTGTTCGTCTGTTGGGCTGGTAGGGTCGGACTCTACACTCCTATGTTTGTCTGTTGGGCCAGTGGGGTCAGATTCTGGCCTCCTATGTTCGTCTGTTGGGCCAGTGGGGTCAGACTCTGGGCTCCTATGTTCATCTGTTGGGCCAGTGGGGTCAGACTCTGGGCTCCTATGTCTGTCTTGTTGGGCCAGTGGGGTCAGACTCTGGGCTTCTATATCCGTATGTTGGGCCAGTGGGGTCAGACTCTGGGCTCCTGTGTTTATCTGTTGGGCCAGTGGGGTCAGACTCTGGGCTCCTGTGTTCGTCTGTTGGGCCAGTGGAGTCAGACTCTGGGCTCCTATGTTCGTCTGTTGGGCCAGTGGGGTCAGACTCTGGGCTCCTGTGTTCGTCTGTAGGGCCACTGGGGTCAGACTCTGGGCTCCTATGTTCATCTGCTGGGCCAGTGGGGTCAGACTCTGGGCTCCTATGTTCATCTGCTGGGCTAGTGAGGTCAGTCTGTGGGCTCCTATGTTTGTCTGTTGGGCCAGTGGGGTCAGGCTCTGGGCTCCTATGTTCGTCTGTTGGGCTGGTAGGGTAAGACTCTGGTCTCCTATGTTCATCTGTTGGGCCATTGGGGACAGACTCTGAGCTCCTATGTCTGTCTTGTTGGGCCAGTGGGGTCAGACTCTGGGCTCCTCTGTCTGTCTTGTTGGGCCAGTGGGGTCAGACTCTAGGCTCCTATGTCCGTATCTTGGGCCAGTGGGGTGAGACTCTGGGCTCCTGAGTTCGTCTGTTGGGGCAGTGGGGTTAGACTGTGTGCTCCTATATTCGTCTGTTGGGCTGGTAGGGTAAGACTCTGGGCTCCTATGTTCGTCTGTTGGGCCAGTGGGGTCAGACTGTGGGCTCCTATGTCTGTCTTGTTGGGCCAGTATGGTCAGACTCTGGGCTCCTGTGTCCATCTGTTGGGCTAGTGGGGACAGACTCTGGGCTCCTGTGTTTGTCTGTTGGGGCAGTGGGATCAGACACTGGGCTCCTATGTTCGTCTGTTGGGCCAGTGGAGTCAGACTCTGGGCTCCTGTGTTCGTCTGTTGGGCCAGTGGGGTCAGACTCTGGGCTCCTATGTTCGTCTGCTGGGCTAGTGAGGTCAGACTCTGGGCTCTTGTGTTCATCTGTTGGGCCAGTGGGGTCAGACTCTGGGCTCCTATGTTTGTCTGTTGGGCCAGTGGGGTCAGACTCTGGGCTCCTATGTTCGTCTGTTGGGCTGGTAGGGTAAGACTCTGGGCTCCTATGTTAGTCTGTTGGGCCAGTGGGGTCAGACTGGGCTCCTATGTCTGTCTTGCTGGGCCAGTGGGGTCAGACACTGGGCTCCTATCTCTGTCTTGTTGGGCCAGTGGGGTCTGACTCTGGGCTTCTGTGTTCATCTGTTGGGCCAGTGGGGTCAGACTCTGAGTTCCTATGTTCGTCTGTTGGGCTACCTGGGTTGGTCTCTGGGCTCCTTCGTTCATCTGTTGGGCTGGTAGGGTCCGACTCTGGGCTCCTATGTCCGTCTGTTGGCCCAGTGGGGTCAGACTATGGTCTCCTATGTTCATCTGTTGGGCCAGTGGGGACAGGCTCTGGGCTCCTTTGTTCGTCTTTTGGGCTGGTAGAATCCGACTCTGGGCTCCTATGTTCGTCTGTTGGGCCAATGGGGTCAGACTCTTGGCTCCTGAGTTAATCTTTTGGGCCAGTGGGGTCAGACTCTTGGCTCCTGTGTCTGTCTGCTGGGCCAGTGGGGTCAGACTCTGGGCTCCTGAGTCCCTCTGTTAGGCTGGTCGGGACAGATAGTCGGCTTGAAAAGTTACTGGTTCGACTATTAAGGTAGGTCGGAATGGCTAGTAAGTTAAACTGGTTATAGAATTGGTTTTGGATGTAGAAGGGTGGGTGAGTAAGAAATGTAAAGGATTACATTCACCAAAGCAGCATTGCCCTACGCCCACTTTCCTGGCTTTTAGGGCCACCTTGCTGGCCTGTAGGGTTGGTTGGAGAGCCAGTGGGTTTAAAAGGAAAACTGAAAGCTCAATTAGTGGTGAAGAAGAGTCACCGCTTGTAAGGTCACCTAGTTAGCGGGGTAGTAGTGTGATATGGTTGGCCTCTTGCAGGCTTGTAGGCCACCTGCCTAGCTTGTTAGGTCACCATGTTAACTTGAAATATCACTTGGTTAGCTTGTAAGGTCACCTGGTTACCTTGTTAGGTCACCTGGTTGGCTTGTTAAATTACCTGTTTGGCTTGTAAGATCACTTGGTTAGCTGGTAAGGTTACCTGATTGGCGGGGTGGAAGCTTGATATGGTTGACCTCTTGCAGGCTTGTATGTCACCTACTTAGAGGTCACCAGGTTAAGGTGAAATGTCACCTGGTTAGCTTGTAAGGTCACCTGGTTGCCTTGTAGGGTCACCTATTTGGCAGGGTAGCAGCGTGATCTGGTTGGTGGGGAAGCAGCGTTTTGTGGTTGGCGGGGTAGTGGAATGATGTGGTAGCAGTGTGATGTGGTTGGCAGAGTAGCAGCGTGATGTGGTTGGCAGGGTAGTAGCATGATGTGCTTGGGGTAGTAACGTGATGTGGTTAGCGGGGTACCAGCGTGATGTGGTTGGCAGGGCAGGAGCGTGATGTGATTGGCAGGCCAGTAGCGTGATGTGGTTGGCGGGTAGCAGCGTGATGTAGTTGGCAGGGTAGCAGCATGAAGTAGTTGGCAGGGTAGCAGCGTGATGTGGTTGGCGGGGTAGTAGCGTGATGTGGTTGACAGGGTAGCAGCATGATTTGGTTGGTGGGGTAGCAGCGTGATGTGGTTGGCAGGGTAGCAGTGTGATGTGGTTGGCGGGGTAGTAGCATGATGTGGATGGTGGGGTAGCAGCATGATGTGGTTGGCGGGGTAGCAGCATGATGTGGTTGGCGGGGTAGCAGCATGATGTGGTTGGAGGGATAGCAACATGATGTGGTTGGAGCTGCAGCAGCATGATGTGGTTGAAGGGGTAACACTGTGATGTGGTTGGTGGGTTAGCATGTGATAAGGTTGGACAGGTAGCACTGTGATGTGGTTGGTGGAGTGGTAGCGTGAAGTGGTTGACGGGGTAGCAGCCTAATGTGGTTGGAGGGATAGCAAAATGATGTGGCTGGAGCTGCAGCAGCATGATGTATTTGAAGGGGTAACACCGTGATGTAGTTGGCAGGGTAGCAGCGTGATGTGGTTGGCAGGGTAGCAGTGTGATGTGGTTGGCGGGGTAGTAGCATGATGTGGTTGACAGGGTAGCAGCGTGATGTGGTTGGTGTGGTAGCAGCGTGATGTGGTTGGAGGGGTAGCAACATGATGTAGTTGGACGTGCAGCAGCATGATGTGGTTGAAGGGGTAACACCATGATTTGGTTGGCGGGTTAGCACTGTGATATGGTTGGACGGGTAGCACCGCGATGTGGTTGGTGGAGTAGTAGCGTGAAGTGGTTGGAGGTGTAGTAGTGTGATCTGGTTGGCGGGGTAGTAGTTTGATGTGGTTGGCAGGGTAGTAGTTTGATGTGGTTGGTGGGGTAGAAGCGTGATGTGGTTGGTGGGGTAGTAGCGTGATGTGGTTGGCGGGTTAGGACTGTGATATGGTTGGACGGGTAGCACCGTGATGTGGTTGGTGGAGTAGTAGCATGAAGTGGTTGGAGGTGTAGTATTGTGATCTGGTTGGCGGGGTAGTAGTTTGATGTGGTTGGCAGGGTAGAAGCGTGATGTGGTTGGCGGGGTAGAAGCGTGATGTGGTTGGCGGGGTAGAAGCGTGACGTGGTTGGCGGGATAGCAGCGTGATTTGGTTGGAGGGGTGGTAGTGTGATGTGGTTGGTGGGATAGCAGCGTAATGTGATTGGAGGGGTAGCAGGGTAATGTGGTTGGAGGGGTAGCAACGTTATGTGGTCCGAGGGGTAGCAACATTACGTGGTTGGCAGAGTAGCAATGTGATGTGGTTGGTGGGGTGGTAGCATAATGTGGTTCGCCTTGCAGGCTTGTAGGGCACCTGATTGGCTTGTAGGCTCATCAGGGTGTCATGCAGGGTTAGATTGGCTGATTTTACGGTCACATGCTTGGATCGCAGTGTTATCTTGTGGGGTTCTGTGGGGCACTTCTAGGGTCACGTGCTTGGATCGCAGGGTCATCTTGAAATCGTGTGGGGTTGTGAAGGGTGCTTCTAGGGTCACATGCTTGGATCGGATGGTCATCTTGTTATCTTGTGGGGTTATGCGGGGTGCTTCTAGGGTCACATGTCAGGATCGGATAAGAGGGTTATCTTGTGGGGTTCTGTGGGGCACTTCTAGGGTCACATGCTTGGATCGCAGGGTCATCTTGAAACCGTGTGGGGTTGTGAAGGGTGCTTCTAGGGTCACATGCTTGGATCGCAAGGTCATCTTGTAATCTTGTGGGGTTCTGTGGGGCACTTCTAGGGTCACATGCTTGGATCGCAAGGTCATCTTGTAATCTTGTGGGGTTCTGCGGGGTGCTTCTAGGGTTTGCTGGTGGGCTTGTGACCAGACTCTTCAGAGTGGTAGACACAGTTGTGCTGTAAGTGACCTCATCCCTGTGATAGAGTGCTGCGAGGAGAGTGCGCTTACCACAACTTACTCATGTTCTTGGTGTGGAGACCGCAGTAAGTGGCAGTAGAGTAGTCCATGCTGGCATGACCACCACGGGCACCATGGTAAAAGGGCTGCCACACAGGGGCAGTGGGTGGACCCTTCAAAGACACCACATATGGTGGAGGGTACGGCTTGTCACAGAACTTGCTTGATGTTTACAGGGGTCTGCATCACATCTGGCGCCTGGAGTGTGGCACTGAGAAGGCTCGGAGAGGTAGCCAAATGCCCAGCAAGACTGTGTAAAATAATCCCGTATCCCAAGGTGTCTAGAGTCACGATTGGGGCAAGGAGTCTGAGAGCAAAGGCGAGACACTGGTGTCCGGTGATCCCTGTGGGCCTCTGGATGGGGTGGCCATAGACTAAGATGGACCAGCGGGCCAGCTCTGGTGTCTCTGCGGCTTGGTGCCTTCTGCAAGAGATCAATTGACTTGTGTACGCAGGTGGGCCTCTTCACTCCTTGCCTTTGCCCCAGCTCCTATACTCTGCTTCATTGTGTTATATCTAACATCGAGTTATGTGAATAACCCCGAACAGACAAGGCACTGGAGAAGGTAGAGTGTGCATAGGGGATCTGAGCAATGCGAAGATCTTTATAATGCAGAATCCAACCAGAGAATCCAAGGTTGGAGTCGTGATGGAAGACCTCACAACCGGGGAGGTCGTTAGAACCTGGTGGTGTGTGGGAGCCAGATTTATTCCTGAAGAAGGGCAGGACATCGATGTTTAGTTGGGTATCATCTCTCCTTGATTCACCATCTCTTGGTAAATCCCACAAAGCCCCTTCGGTAGTTTCCACCATGAGAGGTTTGGTCTTGGGGGAGGGGCTTGTTTCCTCTGAGTATGGTCTGTCTGTAACCTCTGCAGTCAATGGGTGTTCGGTTAACTGACGTCCTGAAACCTTTGTTGAGGGCTGCTCAAGCGCTTTGCCGCCTCTTTTCAGGGCAAGGAAGTCTTCAGCATAAACTATTTTTGGAAGAGTGGGGGGCTGTTTATATAAATATATATATATATATATATATATATATAAATATATGTGTGTGTGTGTATATATATATATATATATATATATATATATATTATTTTTTTTGGGGGTGGGGAGGGGGAGTCACTTAGGGCCTGATTTAGTCATTGGTGGATGGGACGGGTTACTTCATCCAAACGGTGATGGATATCTTGCACGCCGAAATATATATCCTGTAGGAAATAATGAGATTTGTAATCTGGCGGATAGGGAATCTGTCACTGTTGTGACGGAGTAACCTTTCTGCCAAGAACTAAACCCGGTCCTAAGACTAATGTCTAATTCTCCTTCATGTCTAGACGGGTGATGGTTCGTCTGGAGCTGCTCCTGACATTGAGGTCTCTGGAGTAACATTTTCCATGACTGCAGCTGTCAAGGGCGAGGTCTTGGCTGACGCTTCACTCCATGCACAGTAGTATAGTTGCTCTTAAAATGCTGTTTTCCTGCAGTATGTTTAACTGCAAAGAATAAGTATGCCTTGTATATTAAATGACGACTTCCCAAAAAGTACATTTTTGGATGAACACAGGCAATTCGGATTCGTATTTATCTGTGAAATAGGATCTTTGATTATCTGCAAGTTACTTTGCATGTTTGCTTTGTACTTGTGTGTGTTAGAAAGCTGTAACATCTTGTGTGTTAAATGATAGTTCTGGCGTCATAAAGTCTATGCAAACACTTACACAAACTCACCCTTCAATTACCAAGCATCGTCACTGATGTAAAGCCACGACTAGCGCATTGCGAAAAGCTCACCTGATCAAGATCTCCTGATCATTACAAAACATGTAGTAACGGTGTGTCAAGAAGTCTCGCTATTAGTTCACTTCCTTGTTCAGTTGGTTCCTATAAACAGGATGAAACTTAGGGATGTTGGTTGTTTGATTTTAATTTTTAAGTCTCTTCTACAGACAGATTTTAGTTGCTGTTATGGAAGATACCAATACTTACTGGGGGTTTGGGGCAGCTCTTTGCTGTACCATTGGTTGGATTTCTTGTCAATCTCATTTGCTTGCTTCTTATTTGATCCCTTTTCTTCATCTTCTTGTGTTTGTCCCTCCCATGGAGTTTGCCTTCTTTACCATCCTTTTGATTGTGTGTCTTGGTTTCCTCTTCAGTTTGGTTTCAGGGAACTTCTGTTTTTCTTGCAGCCCTCCATGGGAATGCGTGTCTTTTCTTGCTCTCTCTATATCTCACACAAATCCCCACATGTCCACACATGCTGTGGCTTCACCCTGGCCCCATCCGCTCCTCCCTGGCGTCCTCTTGCACATGGCCCTTTTTGTAGGGTCATCCCCAGTCTTTTTGCCTCCTTCCTCCTAATTTTTCTGAACAGTTTTTGTTGGCTTTAGGACTGGGTACTCCACCACTGCATAAAGTGCATATGCTTTCTGTGTAAATTGTACTGTTGATTGGTTTATCCATGATTGGCATATTTTATTTACTGTTAAGTCCCTAGTAAAGTGCACTAGAGGTGCCCAGGGCCTGTAAATCAAATGCTACTAGTGGGCCTGCAGCACTGGTTGTGCCACTGTTGTATTGTGGCGATGTGTTTCTTTATGGAACTCTCAAGGGTTGGAATGCAGGGGAGGTAATGTAGAATGTTGGGCGGGGAAGTCATTCGTTGGGCGGTTAGACAGGAGATCGGACGTGTATTGAAGAGCTCAATAAACTTCTTTTATTGACGCAACCTGTCTCTTGAAGATTGAAGAATCTACAAAATTTGGCGACGAGGGTGTGGACACACCTTTTCTTACTTAAGGACTGTTACTGTGTGTTTCATGTAACACGCTGCGTCTTCCGAAGTCTTGCTGGTTACTAAGTATCTGGATTTTCTCCTCCTGGTTTGCCGACAAAGTTTACTTGGAAGATTGGTGAATGTCGGTAACATTGTTTCAACTTTTATCTGCGATTAATCTCTGTGCTAAGGAAATCTCGCTCGCGACCCTTCCTTGCCTAGCAACGCCGCTTCGTTGTTTTCTTTGCTGCCGGATTACGCTTACAAATCATTGCTAGCTACGCCACAGCTTGGTTTCCATGCTGTCAGCTGTCAAGAGCCTTTGAAACACGCTACACCGCTCGCGCGCTTGGATTTCTTTTTTTAAATTACATTCAATGTGCGCTGACGCGTTGTTTTCCTTCGCACTGAGGAGTTTCCTTCGCGTTGTTTCTGGTACTGGTATTTTGTATCAGAAGGGAAGCATATGAGTACACAAGTGGATTTGGACAGACTATTACATTCTTCATGTTCCTGTTAAAAATTACTGTGAAGAAGTTTTTTTAATGGAAGTGCTGTGTTTATTCTAATTCGTTTTCCCTAACATAGTGTGAGAAACAAACTGAATAATTACTAAGTGCAATACAAATAAAGACAATGATACTAATTTCCCAGAAAGAACAAAGATACTAATTTCCAAGAATGATGCAGTTTGAGCCACCAGCTAAATTTCTACAAATGAAAGGGGACCCACCCATACCATGGTCGAGGTGGAAGGAAGAATTTTTAACTTATTTGAGGGCCATTGATGAAGAAGGGATGTCACAAGAGAGAAAAAAAAAATAATTGTTACACTGTCTGGGTTCAGAAGGACAGCTTATTTTCAGGACACTTCCACCAGGTATCCTTCAAGATGATGAGGTGGATGTATTTCAGGATGCACTGAATAAACTGGAGCTTAGGTTCAAACCTACTACAAGCATAGCTTTAAATAGGTTCAAGTTCTACACTAGAAGTCAACAATTGGATGAGACATTCAATGAGTTTTTGACAAGTTTATGCAGTCTTTCCATGCATTGTAGTTTTGGGCGCATTACTGATGAAATGATTAGAGATCATATTATTGTTCATGTCAGGAGCAGGAGAATACAAGAGCAGTTATGGGTCATGGGTGATCCGAAGTTACAAGATGTTATAAACACAGCTAAAGCGTTGGAACAGTCTGAGAAATGGATGAAGTCGGTGCAAGGAACTGAGAAGAATAAGTTGTCGGACATGGATGTAGTAGGAGCGATTGGTGCGGGTGGATCGACCAACGATACCTTTACAAAGAAGACTACGTGGAGCAGGAAAGATGACAAAAATGTTAAAATGAACTCATGTGTTATCTTTGTGGCAGTTCTAATCATTTGGCTAATTTTCCACAGTGCCCAGCTGTTGGAAAGGAATGTAGGAAATGTAAAAGAGTGGGGCATTTTGCAAAAGTTTGCAGAGAAGTTAAGAAAGCTGATGATGACAGCAAGAACAGAATTGCGTGTGTTTGTGAGGAGAGAGAGAGAGGTGTGGTGTTATCTATCATGAATGATTCTGGGAATAACGAAGAGCATGTTGTTAAACAACCTAAATGTAAAGTTCTTGTTGAAGGTCGTGATTTGGAACTTATGGCAGATTCAGGATCCCCTTGGACCATCATTATGTGGGATTATTTACTCAAAAATTTAGTGAATTATGGGACAGTTCGAGTTTAGCATGCTCTGACATTGTAGCAGAAGGTTTTGAGGGCACTGTTATTAATATAATTGGATGTGTAAAAACTACAATTTATTTTAAGGACCGTTCTGTACAAATTAAAATATATGTGGCTGAGAAAGGAGTGAATGTGTTAAGGTGGAGAGATCAAGCTGAGTTGGGAATCATTTTGAATCCCAGGGCCCGCGAACCTGTGATGTTGGTCGAGCAAGGATTCAAAGGCAAATTAGTTGTCTCTAGGTTCCCACATGTGTTTTCTGATACTTTGGGCAAGTTGAAAGGTTATATTCACAGGATTAAATTGAAGGAGAATGCCAAACCAGTGGTACAAAAACTAAGGAAAGTTCCTATTGGGGTGCGTGAAGAATTGAAAGATATGTTGATGAAGATGGTTAAAGATGGAATCATTGAGGAGATTGAATCGTCTGAATGGGTTTCACCTATTTGTCTTGGCAAGGAAATCAGATAATTTGTTGAGGTTATGTGTGGATTTGAGAGCATTGAATGCCAATATTGTAGTAAATTGCCATCCATTACCCAACATAAATGAAGTTGTTAGTTTGCTTGATGGAGCTAAGATTTTCTCCAAACTAGATTTGAGGTCAGCATACCATCAGATTGAACTCACTGAGGATTCTAGGCATCTTACCACCTTTATTACTCCTCAAGGGTTGTCCCAATTCAGGCGTATGCCGTTTGGTTTGGCCTCTGCGGCATCGGTATTCCAGAGAGCCATGTTTCATCTATTTAAGGGCATGGACAAGTTTGTAAAGTGTTTCCAGGATGACGTGTTAATCTATTCTAAAGATGAAGAGGAACATAAGGGGCACTTAGTTAGAGTGTGTGAAGCGTTCAGCATGAGTGGTTTGACGTTGCAATTAAAAAAATGTTTTTTTTTTGTTAAGTCGTTGATTATCTGGGTTACACTGTCTCTGGTGAGGGTGTTGTGCCTAAACAATCTCTGGTTAAAGCCATTGTCAATGCACTGGCACCTGACTGTCGAGAAAAACTACTATCTTTTACTGGACTATGTGAATATTACAGCAAATTTATTGAACATTTTGCCACTAAGATGGAACCCTTGAGGGAACTGATAAGGAAAAATGTGGATTATGTTTGGTCAGAAAGGCAGGAGAATGCTTTTGTGGCTATCAAGAAAGAGATTGCTGATGTACCTACGCCTAAACCGTTTAATGTTCAAGCCCAATGTATTGTAACGGTTGATGCTAGTATGTATGGTGTGGGGGTGTGCTATCCCAGGAATGTGGCAAAGATAGGTGGAATGTTGCTTTCGCCTCACGCACATTACCCTATACGGAAAGAAGGTATGCGGTGATTGAGAAAGAACTACTGGCTTGTGTCTGGGCTATTGAACATTTCCGGAATTACATTTGGGGTTCACGCTTTATACTTCAAACAGATCACAAACCTTTGTTGGGTATCCTGTCCCCAGGAGGGGGGTGGAATGCGACAGCCCGTATTGCAAGGTTAGTCTCGAAGTTGCAGGAGTATTCCTTCCAAGTAGAATATGTGCCAGGAAAGAGAAATGTTGTAGCTGATTGTTTATCACATCTCCCTCAGAACGTTTCCGATGATCTGGAAGAATGTGGTGACTCTGATGTTGTTTCTGTGGTGTCAGAGTTTATCTCTGAAGGGTTTAAAGCCATTGAAGAAAGGGTTTGGCATGATAAAGATCAAGGAGACATAACTTTACAAGAAGTGAAACAATTTTTGAGGTTGGGCTGGCCAAGGAAGGAACTCATCTTAGGTGAGGTTATGTCTTTCTTTAAGGTAAAAGACGAATTAGGGATCGAAAATGAACTTGTGTTTAAAGGAGGGAAATGTGTTCCTCCTGAAGGGATGCGAGCTACCATTTTTAAGTTGGCACATGAGGGGCATCCTGGGATGTCGTCCATGAAAAGGCTTATACGTTCTTCTTTTTGGTTGCCAGGTATGGATATGATGGTGGAGAGGATGGTCAGGGAGTGTGGCGTTTGTGTGAGTGCTGACAAGATGTTGAGGACGGTGCCAGCCCCATTGTGTCCTGTGCAGTGGCCTGAATCCCCTTGGCAAAAATTGGGTTTTGACATTGCTGGTCCATTTTTGTTTTTGCCTTACGAGGCCAAGTTTGCTTTGGTATTAGTCGATTATCACTCAAAGTGGCCTGAAGTGAAATTGGTACCACATGTTAGAACGGCTGTGGTAATTGAGTTTTTCAAAGAGGTGTTTGCCAGAGAGGGGTATCCGGAGACGATAGTTTCGGACAACGGTGTTCAATTGGTGTCTAAAGAAATGCAAGAATTTCTTAGATATTGTAACATTAAGCATGCCACTACTTCATTATATGAACCACAGGAGAATGGACAAGTGGAGAGATTCAATCGGGTTTTGAAGGAGTGTATTTGTTGGGCACGTGGTTTTGGTGGGTCATGGAAGGAGAAAGTGCGAGAGAAATTATAGTATTATCGGATCACTCCTCATAGTACTACAGGAGTTAGCCCATTTGGATTACTGAGGGGCAGGGATCCTGTTTCCAAACTCTGTCCATGGTGGTTTAAAAAGAAGCACAGTAAATAGTGTGAGTGTGTTTATGTGGAAAGGATAAAAGATCATGTGAAGTTGAAGCAAGAGAAGAGCAAGGAGGCGTATGATAGGAAGTGGAGAGTTAAGGATCCTAACTTTGTTGTGGGAGACTGGGTCAGGGTAAGGAAGCCCAGAATGGTAAGGAAGGGGGTGTCTAGATTTGGTAAGCCTATGAAAGTGGTAAGAATGTACAGGAAAAAAGTGGTTACACAAGATGGCAAAGTTTGGAATGTGAGTAAATTGGCGAAGTGTTTTCCAGAATTTGGTGAAACTCAGGAAGGACACCGTGATGTTCCGGGACCCATTGTGTGTAAAAAGGGGGAAGAGCCCATTCTTGAGGAAGGAAGTCTGAATGATGCATGTTCTGGAATAGGTGAGTGTGAGATTTCAGATGGAGTTGATAGTGGAGAGATGGACAGTCAGGGTGAGGAAGAAGACTCTGTAGCCTCAAGAGTAAAGTCTGATGGTCGTTCCAGGAAAAAGTCTACTTGTTTGGCAGACTATTTATGAATAATAAGTATTGCTGATTAGTTTTAGTTTTTTTGTTTTTTTGTTTTGTTGTTAGTCTGTTTAAGGGGGGAAATGTGTTGTATTGTGGCGATGTGTTTCTTTATGGAACTCTCAAGGGTTGGAATGCAGGGGAGGTAATGTAGAATGTTGGGCGGGGAAGTCATTCGTTGGGCGGTTAGACAGGAGATCGGACGTGTATTGAAGAGCTCAATAAACTTCTTTTATTGACGCAACCTGTCTCTTGAAGATTGAAGATCCTACAGCTACCCACAAAAGTAGCCCTGTAAACATGGCTCAGTCCTGCCACTGCAGTGTCTGTGTGTGCAGTTTTAAACTGCCAATTCGACTTGGCAAGTGTACCCACTTGCCAGGCCTAATCCTTCTGTTTTATTACGTCAGGCACCCCTAAGATAGGCCCTAGGTAGCCCCAGGGGCAGGGTGCAGTGTATGTTTTAGGTAGGACATATACTAGTGTGTTTTATATGTCCTAACAGTGAAATGCTGCCAAATTCGGTTTTCACTGTGCAAGGCCTATCTCTCTCATAGGTTAACATGGGGGCTGCCTTTAAATATCCTTAAAACGCAGATTCCCTTTGAGAACAGGTAAAAATGTGGAGTTTAGGGCCTCTGAACTCACAATTTAAAAATACATCTTTTAGTGAAGTTGGTTTTTAAACTGTCTGTTTGAAAATGCCACTTTTAGAAAGGAGGCATTTTCTTGCTTAAACCATTCTGTGACTCTGCCTGTTTGTGCATTGTCTGTCTGGGCCAGTTTGACAGTTGGGCTCTTTGTGCCTCTCTAGACAGTGACACAAAGGGGGCGGGGGCGAAGCCTGCATATCCTGATGAGCCATCTGAGCTAGAGGGGAGGGAGGAGTGGTCGTTCACACCTGAAAGGACTGTGCCTGCCCTCAGACAATGCAGTCTCCGACCCCCTGGTGTGTTTCTGGGGCCTGGCCTGGACAAGGAAGGATCTCACAAACACTTGAGACTTTGCTTTGAAGTTTGCCAACTTCAAAGGTAGAAAGGGGTATAAGAAGAAGTCCCAAAACCCCAGACTTTTAGAATCTTTCTGGAATCAAGAGGAACCTCTGCCCAGGAGAAGAGCTGAAGGAGGAGTACTGTCCCTTTGCTGTGTTGCTTTGCTGGACTGCCCTGCCGTTGCTGCTTCTGCCTGAAAAGAGTGCAGAGGGTGAACTTTGCTGTGTGTCCTGCTTGAGAAAGTTCTCCAAGGGCTTGGAGTAGAGCTTGCCTCCAGTTGGAAGTCTCAGGGATATCAAAGACTTCAGTTTCCTCTTCCTACAGCACCAGGAACTGTGTGTTTTGTGCTGTTCAAGGGGAAAAACTACCATGACGCAGTCAGTGATGCTACTGGGCTGCACCGTGACCTGCTGACGCCGCACGGAGCCGCACTGGCCCGCTTTGCACCACAACCCTGGTCTCACCGACGCCGTCATCGGATGACTTCACTGAGCCGCTGCTCACACCGTGACCTGTGGGCCCCACACTCCGGCATCGCCTGCTCACACCGCAGCCTGGGCATCCCGATGAAGCTGCTCCTGCTGACACCGGCGCCTTTGCCTGCACCATGGCCTGTGGACACTGCTCGTGAGATACACGAAGCACCGTCCCGTCCCACACTGCAGCCCCGGTCCACCAACGCCAGCACCATCGACTCCAGTGTCGTCACCTGACATCCCGGCCTGAACTGTTGGTTTTGTTGATCACAAAGCAGTGATAGTCCCAGGTGGAGCTATCGACTTCAGGGAACTGTATTTTTTAGGAAATCTTGCAAAATTCCTATCTTTAACACTGTGGGGGGCATTCTGACCCCGGCGGTCTAAGACCGCCGGGGCCAGGGTCGGCGGGAGCACCGCCGACAGGCCGGCGGTGCCCCGCAGGGCATTCTGACCGCGGCGCTTCGGCCGCGGTCAGAAGAGGCAAACCGGCGGTCTCCCGCCGGTTTACCGCTGCCCTTTGAATCCCCCATGGCGGCGCAGCTTGCTGCGCCGCCATGGGGGATTCTGACACCCCCTACCGCCATCCTGTTCCTGGCGGTTCGCCCGCCAGGAACAGGATGGCGGTAGGGGGTGCCACGGGCCCCTGGGGGCCCCTGCCGTGCCCATGCCAATAGCATGGGCACGGCAGGGGCCCCCATAAGAGGGCCCCGTAAAGTATTTCAGTGTCTGCTAAGCAGACACTGAAATACGCGACGGGTGCAAACTGCACCCGTCGCACCCCTGCAACTCCGCCGGCTCAATTCTGAGCCGGCGTCCTCGTTGCAGGGGCATTTCCTCTGGGCCGGCGGGCGCTCTTTTGGAGAGCGCCCGCCGGCCCAGAGGAAATGTCTAAATGGCCGCCGCGGTCTTTTGACCGCGGTGCTGTCATTCAGCGGCGGTAGCTTGGCGGGCGGCTCCCGCCGCCCGCCAACATTAGAATCAGGCCCTGTATGTTGGATTTTTCTTGTTTTACACAGATAAATATTGGCTATTTTTCTAAAACTGGTGTGGTATCCTTTTGTAATGTTTTCACTTATGACTGTGTGTTATGTGCAAACGCTTTACACATTGGTTCTGAGATAAGCCTGACTGCTCGTGCCAAGCTACCAAGGGGGTGAGCAGGGGTGTCTCCCTTATCATGACTAGAGTGAGGGTCCCTGATTGGACAGGTTTCAAACCAACTGCCAACTAGAGCCCCCATTTCTAATACGTCCCCTAACCCTCCAGCTCATTTTTGGTCTCATCTACGGACAGCTTTTAGCTGTTTGTTGTGGAAGAACTATTGTGGAGAATACCAATTCTTACAGGGCAATGGCTTACCATTGGGTGACTCTCTTGTCAGTTTCATTTGCTTGCATCTTATTCAGTGGCTTTTCTTCCTCTTATGTAGTGGTTGCAGTCTTAGAGCATAGCTTTGTTACAAGCCATTTGATTGGATGGCATGTATCCTTACACTGCTTCATGTAAGAGACCTACTTTTTCCTTTGCCACCGCACTCCAAGGGAGTGCTTGTGTTCGTTTGCTCCCATCCCTACTCTGTGTGCTGCAAGCTTGCCCACATGCACTCACTGCTTCTCCATCGGAGCTTATTTCGGGAGCACATCCCATTTGCTTCTAAGAAGAGTTTTTATGGAAACACATTTTACCAGCGCCTTAACATTTTTTATGTTTGAGGGAATTACATTTTGAATGGAAATGCATGTGCGTTGCCTTGTATAAACAACACTAAGTATGGGATTGCTTGTCTCTGAGAGGACAGCTCTGCTTCTAGCAACACTTTCTATGTTGACTCTTTTTTTGTATCCGTCATGATTTCTGACACACAGTGTTGGCTGTTTAAACGTGAGCTTACCTGTGCATTTGTTTTGTAATTTAATATCATTAACAACGCCGGCCGCTCCATAACTCAAAGGGAGGGGGAGGGGCGGAGATGAGTTGAACATAAAAAAAAAAAAACACACACACTTAGCTCATTCCTCTGTTTCTGCTGCCTCGCTTGTCACTCCTCTTGTGGTGACCCAGTGTTCACTGCTGGGACCCCAGCACACGCTCCCTATGCAATCCGGGTGCTGCTTTCATGCTAAATTTAGCATGAAAGCAGTGCCAGGATTGGTCTGAGCAGCTCAGACTGCCACTCAGACACAACCCTGGGGTCTGTGCAGTTTGTTCAGGCCAGCTGTTAAACATAGCTGGGCTGGATAAACCTAAGAGTGCATGTGTGTTTAGCCACCCTGAGATGGCCGACCCAACACACATGCACACTTAGTGCACACCACTCCTCCTCCCCCTCCCAGTGCACAGCCCCGCCCCTCCCTGCTGGCTCAGCCAGGGGGGCGATGCTCCTTCGACACAGCAAAGGCGCCGCCCCTGATCTCTAGAGCTTATATTGTACTGTACTGTAGCATTTATGTAGTGCTTCCTACCCTGGGTGGGACTCTGAAATGCTGCCCTTCTTTAGAAGTACAATGCACAGTGTAGGGTGTGTGGTAGGAAGGATGGTTCCTTTATTTCCATCCTATGTGGCAAGAGTTTCCTTGTTGTGCGTGATGACCACCAAGGGGCAGTTTTCACGTTATGGGGCGCAGCGCGTGCAGTGGGTTGGATGAAGACGTGTGAGAGACAGAAGCCCAGTTTTATGTTTTCAGCACGCTGGTAGCCTTGAACAGCTCTGACTGTCCATTAATGGTGTTTCCTATGATATAATCCGCTTAGCTGGTTACTGCACGGGGTTGTCCAATCTGAGAGTTTGTGTATAGTTGTGGTCCCGAGCTGGCATGTTTGGCGTGAGAGAGAAGTGGAAAGATCTACTGGGATCTGTATTTTCATTTTCATTCCATACCTGAGGGTCTTTGTGTGGTGTAAAGAAGAGGTCAGACTCTATCAATACTTGGGACCTGCAGTAGATGAACTGTGCTAAAGTCCTCCAAATTGTCCAGTATCGTTTGACACATCTCTTCAGTTTTTCCATGCCTGTTCATTTGGTGATGTTTGTTTTGTTGTTTGCACAGTGCTGGTGATGGACAGCCCTTGTAGCAGATATGTTTTATCTGAATTTACTAGGTATAACTTACATTTTGTTCCTGACCGCTGCATCTTATGACTTTAGTACTATTGTGGTCCATAGCTGTTATATATGTAAGTTTGTAACTATATATAACCACACATTGCCACAGTGAACAATAGGGCGGCATTTTATTTTGAGCTTACCTGCATAATGACCTGGTTGAGTTGTTTGCAGTTTGTGGGTGTAAACTGAGGATTGCGCTTGAGGGTCCGGCTGTTTTCTGGGCTCTTTTGCTAGGATGTGGGTGATGCTGTGATCTAGGAAATAGCCATGTTTTCAGCTGTCTTCGAAAGTGTGTATGTTCCTTTCGTAACCTCTGTCTTCGCGGTATTGAGTTTAGATGGTTCTTCATCATCCATGTGTTTATGGCGCGAAGGCAGTCATCGAGGTTTGAACTGTCGAGGTCTTCGGAGCTATCAGTTTTGGAAAATGAATCAGTGTCACGTGTTGCGCAGTGTAATAGGTGACAAATTATTGAATCTGGTTTGGGAAGGGGTTAAGGTAGCGGGCGAATAATAGAGGGGACATGATGGACCCCTGACGAACGTTGCAGGGAAGCGTCTGACGAGCTGGCGTGAAAGATGGTCGGTTGACTACTCTTTGTCTGTGAGATAAGCAGACATACGCGCACATTTTATCAACATATGTACAGTTTGCTCTTAATTACTTAAGTGCAAGTGAGTGTGTTGAGGACAATAAAATGAAAACATTTCCCCCCACACCTCTGCAGAATGTGCATCGCAATACAAAAATGCAAATCGTAACCACGGACAAGAAGGTAACTTTGAAAGCCTCCAAGATGAGATTGTACAGACTTCCTAAAGGAAGAATGAAAGCCTGCCTGGGCCTTCAAGACATGGCTCCTGCAGACTTAACATGCATGTGCTTCACATGTGAACCGCTGTCTGATGCAGAGCACAAGGGGGGGGAGAGCCCGGGGAGAGTGGAAACCTACAGAGAGAGACCACTGTTACAAAATCAAGACTTCTTGGGACTAAGAAGGGCTTGTCTGTCACAAGTGTTTGGAGTGCTTTAGAAGTTAAGGCTCAGTCCGGTCTGCTAGGACTACCTTGTACTAGAGATGACTGCCCTGCTGAGCCGTGTTACTGGGTTCCAAAATATGTTGTAATCAAAACCATGTACTTCATATGAGATCCCTTCAGTGTGGCAAATTCAAGCATTTAGGTGCAGAGCATATTGGCCACTGAGGGGGCCAAACTGCTGGTCTTGTAACATGCTTCTCTGCGAGCAGATCAGATTTTAGCACACACTCTGGCATTTAGCAGTGCTTTTTATGTAAATCTGTGTGTGTCTATATATCAGCCGACCCCCCCCTCTCCTTTTAATGTGATTCTAATGCAGCTTCGCCTGTTCTTTGCTCTCATTTCAGCTGCCTCCCAAGGTTGCTCTTAGCACATTAATACACATGTCATTAAATAATCGATTATCACTGTTTGCTGCCTGCCATGGGACTGAGTATGGAGGAGTGAGTGCTGCACCAAGCAGCCTGGGACCCTCTCTGAGTATAGTCACCCGATGCTCTGCGTGAAGTATGAGCTGTGGACTAACACAGGCTCGTTTATGTTTTCATATAGAGACATATATGACACATGCAGTGTCCGCTATAGAGTTTGGCCAACAAAATCCAAGTGACCATATGAGGAGGCAGAATGTTTACCACCAGAGTGCAGAGCTTTGAAGCAACATATCTTAGACCAAAAAACACTGTATTTGACGTTTGTGGTTGTAGCACTGTCCAAACTGAACCACAGTGCAATCTACAACAATCAGCTCTTGGGAGAAGATGTTTCACCAGCTGAGATATTTTATGACTTTTCAAAAAAGATGAATGCGTTCAGTAACCACTCATCTTGATAGTGGTTTGCCAAGAACACAGACAACCATTGGTGAACCTTATAGTGTGGCACCACGTGTTCAGGGCCAGACATTTTGGCTTTGCCAAAGCTTGTTTTCTCTTCTTGTATGTATGCAGCCCCATGCTACTCCTGCGGTGATCACCTGGTTCTGCCCCTCTCTCCTTACTTCACCCCCACTCTGCCCCACCGTTCCTCCTTACCCCTATATCACAGCATTCGTGAATAGAGATCGCAAGTGAAGGCGAAGAATAATCAATGAATATTAAGCGTTGGCTGTTAATGCACAATAATGGAGCGGCCGCTGAAGGAAGAGTAGAAATACAGGGTAGAAACGAGAGAGAAAAGGTGGAAAAAGGGAAGGACGGAAGAAAGACCATCTAACGACAACATCTTCATAGAACAATATGTGCAACATTACACTTGTGAAGTCAATTACGGACAAACACAATAAAAGAAACCTGTAATGAAAACTCCACGGTTCAAAGGTAAGACCCATTTCATGGATGTCAGAGAAGCATTTCTATTTGCAGCCGTAGGCTAGCGTCTAGTAAGCGATGGCTTCAAGGTATCGCGGTGAACAGATCCATGAAAGGCTTAACTTGCCCTCTTATGGAGTCTATGACTACAGCAGAGTGAGCTCCACCAGTGTTGGATGGCGGTAGATGTATGAGCTCCACCGGTGTTGGATGGCGTTAGATGTATGAGCTCCACCAGTGTTGGATGCTCCACCAGTGTTGGATGGTGTTAGATGTATGAGCTCCACCAGTGTTGGATGGCGTTAGATGTATGAGCTCCACCAGTGTTGGATGGCGTTAGATGTGATCACCTGTAGACCAGTTGCTATTAGGAGAACCTCTAACGTGCTTAGCATTTTATTATGGGACCATCAATGTGACCATAAATTATGTAAGCCACCGAGGAACAACCTATCTAAGGAATAAGGTATAGAGATCTTAGTAATAGCCCACTGAACCCCAAAATCGGGCGCTGTTCGTGTAGGAGGCTGGCCTGGCTTGTAGTGGGTACCAAGGGGTACTTACAAATCTGTACCAGGTCCAGTTATCCCTTATTAGTGTAGAAGAGGTGTTTCTAGCAGCTTAGGCCGATAGAAGGTAGCTATAGCAGAGCAGCTTAGGCTGAACTAGGAGACATGCAAAGCTCCTACAGTACCACTGGTGTCATATGCACAATATCATAAGAAAACACAATACACAGATATACTAAAAATAAAGGTACTTTATTTTTATGACAATATGCCAAAAGTATCTCAGTGAGTACCCTCAGTATGAGGATAAGTTATATACACAAGATATATGTACACAATACCAAAAATATGCAGTAACAGCAAAATGAAGTAATGCAAGCAGTGTAAAGTTACAATAGATTGCAATAGGAGCACATAGGTATAGGGGCAACACAAACCATATGCTCCAAAAGTGGAATGCGAACCACGAATGCACCCCAAACCTATGTGAGCTTGTAGACGGTCACTGGCACTGTAAGAAAACAGTGAGGGTTAGAAAAATAGCCCACCCCAAGACCCTGTAAGGTAGGTGTAAAGCACCTACAACCCCCAGAGAGCACAGAAGTCGTGATAAGGGGATTCTGCAAGGAAGACCAACACCAGCAATGCAACAACAGTGGATTTCCAGACCTGAGTACCTGTAAGACAAGGGGACCAAGTCCAAGAGTCGCGACAGTGTCGAGAGTGGGCAGATGCCCAGGAAATGCCGGCTGAGGGTGCAAGGAAGCTGCCACCGGATGGAAGAAGCTTTGTGTTCTGCAAGAACGAAGAGGATTAGGAACTTCCCCTTTGGAGGATGGATGTCCCACGTCCTGAAGAAGCTTGCAGAGGTGTTCCCACGCACAAAGACTGCAAACAAGCCTTGCTAGCTGCAAGGGTCGCGGTTAGGGTTTTTGGATGCTGCTGTGGCCCAGGAGGGACCAGGATGTCGCCACACAGAAGCAGGCAGCACCCACAGAAGTACCAGAACAGGCACTATGAAGAGGAGTGAACCAGAGCTCACCCGAAGACACAAAAGGGAGTCCCACGACGCCGGAGGACAACTCAGGAGGTTGTGCACTGCAGGTTACAGTGTCGGGGACCCAGGCTTGGCTGTGCACAAAGGAAATCCTGGAAGATTGCACAGGAGCCGGAGCAGCTGCAAATCACGCAGTACCCAGCAATACAGTCTAGCATGGGGAGGCAAGGACTTACCTCCACCAAACTTGGACTGAAGAGTCACTGGACTGTGGGAGTCACTTGGACAGAGTTGCTGAGTTCCAGGGACCACACTCGTTGTGCTGAGAGGGGACCCAGAGGACCGGTGATGCAGTCTTTTGTTGCCTGCGGTTGCAGGGGGAAGATTCCATCGACCCACAGGAGATTTCTTCAGAGCTCCTGGTGCAAGAAGGAGGCAGGCTACCCCCAGAGCATGCACCACCAGGAAACAGGCTAAAAAGCCAGCAGGGTGAAGCGATACAAGGTTGCAGTAGTTGTCTTTGCTACTTTGTTGTGGTTTTGCAGGCGTCCTGGGCAGTCAGCGGTCGATCCTTTGGCAGAAGGTGAAGAGGGAGATGCAGAGGAATTCTGGTGAGCTCTTGCATTCGGTATCTGAAGAATTCCCCAAAGCAGAGACCCTAAATAGCCAAAAAAGGAGGTTTGGCTACCTAGGAAGGAGGATAGGCTAGTAACACAGGTAGGAGCCTATCAGAAGGAGTCTCTGACGTCACCTGCTGGCCCTGGCCACTCAGAGCAGTCCAGTGTGCCAGCACACCTCTGAATCCAAGATGGCAGAGGTCTGGGGCACGCTGGAGGAGCTCTGGGCACCTCCCCTGGGAGGTGCAGGTCAGGGGAGTGGTCACTCCCCTTTCCTTTGTCCAGTTTCGCGCCAGAGCAGGGCTGGGGGATCCCTGAACCGGTGTAGACTGGCTTATGCAGAGATGGGCACCATCTGTGCCCATCAAAGCATTTCAAGAGGCTGTGGGAGGCTATTCCTCCCCAGCCCTGACACCTTTTTCCAAAGGGAGAGGGTGTAACACCCTCTCTCTGAGGAAGTCCTTTGTTCTGCCTTCCTGGGCCGGGCCTGGCTGGACCCCAGGAGGGCAGAAACCTGTCTGAGGGGTTGGCAGCAGCAGCAGCTGCAGTGAAACCCCGGGAAAGGTAGTTTGGCAGTACCCGGGTCTATGCTAGAGACTCAGGGGATCATGGAATTGTCTTCCCAATGCCAGAATGGCATTGGGGTGACAATTCCATGATCTTAGACATGTTACATGGCCATGTTCGGAGTTACCATTGTGATGCTATACATAGGTAGTGACCTATGTATAGTGCACGCGTGAAATGGTGTCCCCGCACTCACAAAGTCCAGGGAATTTGCCCTGAACGATGTGGGGGCACCTTGGCTAGTGCCCGGGTGCCCACACACTAAGTAACTTAGCACCCAACCTTCACCAGGTGAAGGTTAGACATATAGGTGACTTATACGTTACTTAAGTGCAGTGGTAAATGGCTGTGAAATAACGTGGATGTTATTTCACTCAGGCTGCATGGCAGGCGTGTGTAAAAATTGTCAGAGCTCCCTATGGGTGGCAAAAGAAATGCTGCAGCCCATAGGGATCTCCTGGGACCCCAATACCCTGGGTACCTCAGTACCATATACTCGGGAATTATAAGGGTGTTCCAGTATGCCAATGTGAATTGGTGGAATTGGTCACTAGCCTGTTAGTGACAATTTAGAAAGCAGAGAAAGCATAACCACTGAGGTTCTGGTTAGCAGAGCCTCAGTGAGACAGTTAGTCATCACACAGGGAACACATACAGGGCACACTTATGAGCACCGGGACCCTGGCTGGCAGGGTCCCAGTGACACATACACTTAAACAACATATATACAGTGAAATATGGGGGTAACATGCCAGGCAAGATGGTACGTTCCTACACAACTCCCCCCAAACGAACGACAATAAGACTAGCCATGACCTGATGAGTCTTCATTGTCTAAGTGGAAATATCTGGAGAGTCCATCTGCATTGGAGTGCGTACTCCCAGGTCTATGTTCCACTGTATAGTCCATTCCCTGTAGAGATATGGACCACCTCAACAATTTAGGATTTTCACCTTTCATTTGTTTTAGCCAAAGTAGAGGTTTGTGGTCTGTCTGAACAATGAAGTGAGTGCCAAACAGGTATGGCCTCAACTTATTCAGTGCCCAGACCACAGCAAAGGCCTCCCTCTCTAAGGCAGACCAACACTTTTCTCTAGGGGTCAACGTCCTGCTGATAAAAGCAACAGGTTGATCATGGCCCTCAGAATTGAGTTGTGATCAGACTGCCCCTACCCCTAATTCAGATGCATTAGTTTGAACAATGAATTTCTTGGAGTAACATGGGCTTTTTAGGACAGGTGCAGTGCACATGGCCTGTTTCAGCTCCTCAAAAGCTTTCTGACAGCTAGCTGTCCATAATACCTTTTTAGGCATCTTCTTGGAAGTGAGATCATTAAGTGGGGCTGCAATGGAGCCATAGGGGGTCATTTTAACCCTGGCGGTCCAAGACCGCCAGGGCTAAAATGACGGGGGCACCGCCAACAGGCTGGCGGTGCCCCGCTGGGCATTCTGACCGCGGCGGTTTGACCGCGGTCAGAAGTGGAAAACCGGCGGTCTCCCGCCAGTTTTCCGCTGCCCATTTGAATCCTCCATGGCGGCGCAGCTCGCTGCGCCGCCATGGGGATTCTGACAGCCCATACCGCCATCCTGTTCCTGGCGGTTCGCCAACCAGGAACAGGATGGCGGTATGGGTTGTCGTGGGGCCCCCGTAAGAGGGCCCCACAAAGAATTTCACTGTCTGCATTGCAGACAGTGAAATTCGCGACGGGTGCCACTGCACCCGTCGCACCTTCCCACTCCGCCGGCTCCATTCGGAGCCGGCGTCCTCGTGGGAAGGTAGTTTTGCACTGGGCTGGCGGGCGGCCTTTTGGCGGTCGCCCGCCAGCCCAGTGCAAAACCCAAAATACCCTCAGCGGTCTTTCGACCGCGGAGCGGTATTTTGGAGGGGGAAGTCTGGCGGGCGGCCTCCGCCGCCCGCCAGACTTAGAATCACCCCCATAGTTTTTAATGAATCTCCTGTAATACCCAGTGAGGCCTAAGAAGGCTCTCACCTGGGTATGAGTTGTAGGGGGAACCCAATCCATGATTGTCTGGATTTTCCCCTGAAGTGGTGCAATCTGTTCTCCACCTACCAGGTGTCCCAGATAAACCACTTTCCCCTGCCCTATCTGGCACTTTGAAGCCTTGATAGTGAGGCCTGCCTTTTGCAGGGCCTCCAAAACGTTCCACAGGTGGACCAGGTGATCATCCCAGGTGGAGCTAAAGACAGCTATATCGTCCAGATATGCTGCACTAAAAGCCTCCAACCCTTGCAGGACTGTATTCACCAACCTCTAAAAAGTGGCAGGTGCATTTTTCAAACCAAAGGGCATTACTGTGAATTGGTAGTGCCCTCCAATAGTCAAAAATTCAGTTTTTGCTTTAGCATCCTCTGATAACTTGATCTGCCAATACCCTGCAGTCAAATCAAAGGTGCTTAGATACTTGGCAGATGCCAGTGTATCTATGAGCTCATCTGCCCTGGGTATAGGGTGAGCATCAGTTTTTGTTACCTGGTTGAGACCTCTGTAATCTACACAAAACCTCATCTCTCTTTTCCCATCTTTTGAGTGAGGCTTTGGTACAAGCACCACAGGAGAGGCCCATGGGCTTCCAGAATGTTCAACCACTGTAGTTCAAGCATTTTCTGAACTTCTTGTTTTATGCAGTCCCTGACATGGTCAGGCTGCCTATAGATCTTACTTTTGACCGGCATGCTGTCTCCAGTATCTATAGTGTGCTCACACCAAGATGTGGTGCCTGGCACAGTAGAAAAGAGTTCAGAAAACTGACCTAGGAGATTTATGCAGTTGTCTTTCTGCTCAGCAGTAAGACAGTCTGCCAAAACTACACCTTCCACTAGAGCATCCTGTTCTGTGGAAGAGAAGAGATCAGGGAGAGGGTCACTCTCTTCTTCCTGTCCTTCATATGTTGCCATGAGCAGGGTGAGATCAGCCCTGTCATAGTAGGGTTTTAGGCGATTGACATGGAGCACCCTAAGGGGACTCCTGGCAGTGCCCAGGTCAACCAAGTAGGTGACCTCACCCTTCTTTTCAACAATGAGATGGGGTCCACTCCATTTGTCTTGGAGTGCTCTTGGGGCCACAGGCTCCAATACCCACACCTTCTGTCCTGGTTGGTACTGGATCAGAACAGCCTTCTGGTCATGCCAGTGCTTTTGGAGCTCTTGGCTGGCCTGAAGGTTTTTACTGGCCTTTTTCATGTACTCAGCCATTCTGGATCTTAGGCCGAGTACATAGTCCACTATGGGCCTCATCACGACCCTGGCGGGCGGCGGAGGCCGCCCGCCAGGATGCCGCCCTCCATAATACCGCTCCGCGGTCAGAAGACCGCGGAGGGTATTATGAGTTTTTCCCTGGGCTGGCGGGCGGTCTCCAAAAGACCGCCCGCCAGCCCAGGGAAAAACTCCCTTCCCACGAGGATGCCGGCTCGTAATCGAGCCGGCGGAGTGGGAAGGTGCGACGGGTGCTACTGCACCCGTCGCGTATTTCACTGTCTGCCAAGCAGACAGTGAAATACTTTTAGGGGCCCTCTTACAGGGGCCCCTGCAGTGCCCATGCCATTGGCATGGGCACTGCAGGGGCCCCCAGGGGCCCCACGACAATCCCTACCGCCATCCTGTTCCTGGCGGGAGAGCCGCCAGGAACAGGATGGCGGTAGGGATTGTCAGAATCCCCTCGGCGGCGCAGCGAGCTGCGCCGCCTTGGAGGATTCTAAGGGGCAGTGGAAAACCGGCGGGAGACCGCCGGTTTTCCCTTTCTGACCGCGGCCAAAGCGCCGCGGTCAGAATGCCCCGCGGGGCACCGCCAGGCTGTCGGCGGTGCTCCCGCCTACAGCGGCCCTGGCGGTGTTACACCGCCAGGGTCGTAATGAGGGCCTATGTCTTGCTTAGGAGCTTTTAAAGGTTGTTCCCAACCCTCCTTCACAAGTGTTAGAGGACCTCTTACAGGGTGTCCAAATAGAAGTTCAAAGGGGCTGAAGCCAACTCCTTTCTGGGGTACCTCCCTGTAACCAAAACGGAGGCAAGGTAACAGGACATCCCATCTCCTGCTGAGTTTTTCAGGGAGTCTCATTATCATTCCTTTGAGAGTTTTATTAAACCTCTCTACCAGTCCATTTGTTTGTGGATGATAAGGTGTGGTGAATTTGTATGTTACACCACATTCCTTCCATATTGCCTTCAAGTATGCAGACATAAAGTTGCTACCCCTGTCTGATACAACCTCTTTTGGGAAACCCACCCTGGAAAAGATTCCCAGGAGGGCTTTTGCCACTGCAGGAGCTGTAGTGGTCCTTAGAGGGATTGCTTCAGGATATCTTGTGGCATGGTCCACTACCAACAAGATAAACGTATTGCCTGAAGCAGTAGGAGGGTCAAGGGGGCCAACTATGTCAACCCCTACCCTTTCAAAGGGAACCCCAACCACAGGTAGTGGAATAAGGGGAGCTTTAGGGTGCCACCAGTCTTGCCACTGGCTTGGCAGGACACGCAAGATTTACAAAAGTCTTTTGTGTCCTCTGACATCCTAGGCCAGTGAAACAGGGGGACAAGCCTTTCCCATGTTTTAATCTGACCCAAATATCCAGCCAAAGGAATGTCATGTGCCAGAGTTAGGAGGAACTCTCTGTACTGCAGGGTAATGACCAATCTCCTGGCTGCTCCAGGGTTTGGGTCCCTTGCCTCTGTGTACAAGAGGTTGTCCTCCCAGTAAACTCAATGTGAGTCACTGACATCCCCATTTTGCTGTTTGACAGCTTGCTGTCTTAAACCCTCTAATGTGGGATAGGATTGCTGTGCCACACTCAGCTCCTCCCTGGCAGGCCCCCCTCCACCCAAAAGCTCAGCAGTGTCTGCTGCCATCTCCTCTGGTGAAGGTTCTGCACAGGGGGGAAATTCTTCCTCAGAAGTTGAATCATCTGTAGAGGGAGGGATAGTGGGTAGGGATTCACCCTTACTAACCCTAGCTTTAGGGAGCACTTGGTCCATTGTTCCAGGATCCAAGTCACCCTGTCCTTTTTGCTTTTTGGCCTGAGCTCTTGTCAAAGCAAAAATATGCCCAGGAATGCCCAGGATTGCTGCATGAGCCTCCAACTCCACTTCTGCCCAAGCTGATGTCTCTAAATCGTTCCCTAGTAGACAGTCTACAGGTAAATCTGAGGCAACCACAACGTTCTTTGGACCAGTAACCCCCCGCCCCCTTCCCAGTTGAGATTCACAATGGCTAACACAGCCTTTGTGTTCTCCCTAACAAGACCAACCCCAACTAAATTACCAAAGGTGAACCCAGCTACTCCCTTGGATTGGCTATTAGTAGGTTTGCTCCCACCACCACTGCTATTACTAGGGGCACTAGAGGTTGCAGTAGGGGTTGTGGTGGTGGCAGGCTTGGTGCTTTTCTTTGGACAACTGGCATCAGTTGTCCAATGGCCTTTTACTTTACGTAAATAGCACCATGTTTTTTTTACTTGATTAGAAGAGGATTTGGACCCCCCACCAGAGTGTTTTTGTGGGCCTGATGAAGACTAATTTTTAGATTTGTCCCCTCCCTTGTCTGAAGACTTACCATCCTTCTTTTTGCCATCCTTGTCACCCTCTGTATGAACTTTTCTGTACACTCTTGTTCTGATCCATTTGTCTGCCTTCTTTCCCAATTCTTGGGGAGAGGTCAGATCTGAGTCCACTAGATATTGGTGTAACAAATCAGACACACAGTTATTCAGAATATGCTCTCTCAGGATTAGATTGTACAGGCTTTCATAGTCAACAACTTTACTGCCATGTAACCACCCCTCCAAGGCCTTCACTGACTAGTCAACAAAGTCTACCCAGTCTTGTGAGGACTCTTTTCTGGTTTCTCTGAACTTAATCCTGTATTGTTCAGTGGTTAAGCCAAATCCATCCAAGAGTGCATTCTTCAAAACTGTAAAATTATTGGCATCACTTTCTTTAACAGTAAGGAGCCTATCCCTACCCTTTCCACTGAAAGATAGCCATAGGATAGCAGCCCACTGCCTTTGAGGGACCCCCTGTACCATACAGGCCCTCTCAAGTGCAGCAAACCACTTGTTAATGTCATCCCCCCTCCTTGTAAGGGGGAACTATCTTGTGCAGATTGCTGGAATCATGCTCTCTCACAGGATTGCTATCAGGAATACTGCTGCTGCCACCATGGGGTCCTAACCCCAACCTCTGTCTCTCCTTCTCTAAGTCTGTGGATTCCCTTTCTAGAGCCAACTGTTGCTGTTTAAGCTTCAGCCTGGGCTCTTCCACTCTCAACTTAATGATTTCCCTTTCTAACATTTTGTCATCAGGGTGGGTGGGTTGGGAATGTTTTGACACAGAAGAAATATTGGAATGAGCATAGGGAGACCTGTCCCTAACAGTTGGCACTCTAACAATCTGGCCTTCAGGAATAAAACCTTCCCTACTATGATGGGAGCTTCTATTACTACCAGCTATGCTAGGTGTTCTGCTAAGGGGCAGATTAGGAAGAGAACCCTGTACCACTCCCTCAAGGGGCTCCCCTGAGTCAGTGTGAGCTGTCTACTAACTTTTCAAATGAGGTGCCACCCTGGGCCTTATCATTCTCAACAAGCATGCTAGACAGAAATTCTCTAGTAGGGTTCTTTCCTACCACTAAACCTCTATCAATGCAGAGACTCCTTAGGCTCTTAAAGTTAAGATTGTCATATGTTTTACTGACCAAATTAAGAGGAGTTCCTACACCAGACATGATAGAAGAAGGTTTAGAGACAGATAGAAGAGAGAAAAAGTTTCAGGACTTTTTAAAGAACAGAAAAAAAACTTTTTCAACTTTTTGAAACTTTTAGAAAGTTTAGGAGTACTTTTCAGGACTTAGCAGATAGTGTAAGAGAAGAAAAGCAAAACTTTTTGGTTAGGTGTACATACACTGAACTTGTTTTGTATATTTTTCTCTTATGAAAAGTACAAAATGACAAAGTGGTAAGTAGTTACAAGTACTTATCCCACCGCTGCACAACCAATGTAGGAGGCTGGCCTGGCTTGTAGTGGGTACCAGTGGTACTTACACCTTGTGCCAGGTCCAGTTATCCCTTATTAGTGTAGAAGAGGTGTTTCTAGCAGCTTAGGCTGATAGAAGGTAGCTATAGCAGAGACATGCAAAGCTCCTACTATACCACTGGTGTCATATGCACAATATCATAAGAAAACACAATACACAGATATACTAAAAATAAAGGTACTTTATTTTTATGACAATATTCCAAAAGTACCTCAGTGAGTACCCTCAGTATGAGGATAAGTTATATACACAAGATATATGTACACAATACCAAAAATATGCAGTAATAGCAAAAGGAAGTAATGCAAGCAGTGTAAAGTTACAATAGATTGCAATAGGAGCACATAGGGATAGGGGCAGCACAAACCATATACTCCAAAAGTGGAATGCAAACCACGAATGGACCCCAAACCTATGTGAGCTTGTAGAGGGTCGCTGGGGCTGTAAGAAAACAGTGAGGGTTAGAAAAATAGCCCACCCCAAGACCCGGTAAGGTAGGTGTAAAGTGCACCTACAACCCCCAGAGAGCACTATAGTCGTGATAGGGGGATTCTGCAAGGAAGACCAACACCAGCAATGCAACAACAGTGGATTTCCGGACATGAGTACCTGTAAGACAAGGGGACCAAGTCCAAGTGTCGCAACAGTGTCGAGAGTGGGCAGATGCCCAGGAAATGCCAGCTGAGGTTGCAAGGAAGCTGCCACCGGATGGAAGAAGCTTTGTGTTCTGCAAGAACGAAGAGGACTAGGAACTTTCCCTTTGGAGGATGGATGTCCCATGTCGTGAAGAAGCTTGCAGAGGTGTTCCCACGCAGAAAGACTGCAAACAAGCCTTGCTAGCTGCAAGGGTCGCGGTTAGGGTTTTTGGATGCTGCTGTGGCCCAGGAGGGACCAGGATGTCGCCACTTGGATGAGGAGACAGAGGGGGCGCCCAGCAAGTCAGGGAGCCCTCACAGAAGCAGGCAGCACCCGCAGAAGTACCGGAACAGTCACTTGGAAGAGGAGTGAACCGGAGTCCACCCAAAGTCAGAAAAGGGAGTCCCACAACGCCGGAGGACAACTCAGAAGGTTGTGCACTGCAGGTTAGAGTCTCGGGGACCCAGGCTTGGCTGTGCACGAAGGAAATCCTGGAAGACTGCACAGGAGCCGGAGCAGCTGCAAATCACGCAGTACCCAGCAATGCAGTCTAGCGTGGGGAGGCAAGGACTTACCTCCACCAAACTTGGACTGAAGAGTCACTGGACTGGGGGAGTCACTTGGACAGAGTTGCTGAGTTCCAGGGACCACGCTCGTCGTGCTGAGAGTGGACCCAGAGGACCGGTGATGCAGTCTTTTGTTGCCTGTGGTTGCAGGGGGAAGATTCCATCGACCCACAGGAGATTTCTTCAGAGCTCCGGGTGCAAGAGGGAGGCAGGCTACCCCCAGAGCATGCACCACCAGGAAACAGGCGAGAAAGCCAGCAGGATGAAGCGATACAAGGTTGCAGTAGTCGTCTTTGCTACTTTGTTGTGGTTTTGCAGGCATCCTGGCCAGTCAGCGGTCGATCCTTTGGCAGAAGGTGAAGAGGGAGATGCAGAGGAACTCTGGTGAGCTCTTGCATTCGGTATCTGAAGAATTCCCCAAAGCAGAGATCCTAAATAGCCAGTAAATGAGGTTTGGCTGCCAAAGAAGGAGGATAGGCTAGTAACACAGGTAAGAGCCTATCAGAAGGAGTCTCTGACGTCACCTGCTGGCCCTGGCAACTCAAAGCAGTCCAGTGTACCAGCACACCTCTGAATCCAAGATGGGGCATGCTGGAGAAGCTCTGGGCACCTCCCCTGGGAGGTGCAGGTCAGGGGAGTGGTCACTCCCCTTTCCTTTGTCCAGTTTCACGCCAGAGCAGGGCTGGGGGATCCCTGAACCAGTGTAGACTGGCTTATGCAGAGATGGGCACCATCTGTGCCCATCAAAGCATTTCCAGAGGCTGGGGGAGGCTACTCCTCCCCAGCCCTGACACCTTTTTCCAAAGGGAGAGGGTGTAACACCCTCTCTCCGAGGAAGTCCTTTGTTCTGCTTCCTGGGCCAGGCCTGGCTGGACCCCAGGAGGGCAAAAACCTGTCTGAGGGGTTGGCAGCAGCAGCAGCTGCAGTGAAACCCTGGGAATGGTAATTTGGCAGTACCCGGGTCTGTGCTAGAGACTCGGGGGATCATGGAATTGTCTCCCCAATGGCAGAATGGCATTGGGGTGACAATTCCATGATCTTAGACATGTTACATGGCCATGTTCGGAGTTACCATTGTGACGCTATACATAGGTAGTGACCTATGTATAGTGCACGCGTGAAATGGTGTCCCGGCACTCACAAAGTCCGGGGAATTGGCCCTGAACGATGTGGGGGCACCTTGGCTAGTGACAGGGTGCCCACACACTAAGTAACTTAGCACCCAATCTTTACCAGGTAAAGGTTAGACATATAGGTGACTTATAAGTTACTTAAGTACAGTGGTAAATGGCTGTGAAATAACGTGGACGTTATTTCACTCAGGCTGCAGTGGCAGGCCTGTGTAAGAATTGTCAGAGCTCCCTATGGGTGGCAAAAGAAATGCTGCAGCCCATAGGGATCTCCTGTAACCCCAATACCCTGGGTACCTCAGTACCATATACTAGGGAATTATAAGGGTGTTCCAGTATGCCAATGTAAATTGTTAAAATTGGTCACTAGCCTGTTAGTGACAATTTGAAAGAAATGAGAGATCATAACCACTGAGGTTCTGGTTAGCAGAGCCTCAGTGAGACAGTTAGTCATAACACAGGTAACACATTCAGGCACACTTATGAGCACTGGGGCCCTGGCTGGCAGGGTCCAGTGACACATACACTAAAACAACATATATACAGTGAAATATGGGGGTAACATGCCAGGCAAGATGGTACTTTCCTACAGTTGGGCAGAGAAAGAACATATGAGCATAGGAACCAGAGTGGGTGCTGCACCCCCAGTATCTTGTTTAAGTTTAAATAGGGATGCTGGGGTGTAAAAACGTCTATCATAAAAAACAGAAAGGATAATGTTTGAGTAAGGACGATCTGTAGAATTAATCTTTTCCAGAGTTTATCCTATGAGGGAAGAGACCAATTACAATGTAACTCAGGTTCCCATAAAAGTTCCTGTTTGGTTTTAGGTCGATCACGAGTGGGCATTCTACGTTTTTTATGTATTGATGCAGCTTTAGAGGGAGTAGTAATGGAGAATGGAATGATCTGAGGTTCAGCTCCCTGACTGAGAGGAGCCTTGAAAAACCCAAATGCAGCTTGCAGAGTATTTTCCAATTCTGTATACTGCTTAAGCCACTTAGGAGGAAGATTATAGGAGAACGAAAGCAAATCAAAGGGAATAATTGAACTGATATGTAGTAATTGCGAAATAGTAAAAAGACCATTATCTAGCCAAGTTTTCCCCATCAATGTCTTTCTGTTCGTTTTGAGCCATTTATTATACCAGATGGGACCTTGAAGAAATTGTTCGAAAGGGGAAATGTTGGTGACAAAATACACCCTAAATAAAGAACAAGAGTGAGTTACAACTGACGGTAACCAGAACCCGGGAGGATGAGGCATGAAAACGATATCTTTGTGGAAAAAAGGAGATAAAAAGGATATCTTTGTGGAAAAAATGAGATCACTTTGCTGACTCCAATTGAAACAAAAATTTAGAATTGGAAATGTTGGAACCGAGAAGCAACCCTGTATTTACCTAATTCCAAACACTTTAGGAAACAGGGAAAAAAATCAGGTAAATTTACCCCTCCTGAAGCCCTAGGAACTTTCAATCTATCTAAAAAACATAAGCCAGTTTCCCATTCCAAAGGAAACAAAATATCAATTTACCCATAGTAACAAAATACTTTCTGGGAAAACGTTTACAATATGAAGTAACATCATCTTAATGGTGTCTAGATGACGCCAGCAGGAGAGGAATAACCGTGACCCTCCCTGATTTCTATTAACCACAACTTTTGAATGAGGCAATGAATAAAGCAAATAAATTAATTGTAAAATTGAGGACCAAACCCTTGCCAATGTGGGGCATCTGTAAGGAATCGCCAATTGACCCTATTAAAAGCCTTTTCCACATCAAGGATTCTCACAGTGAGAGAATGATCATGTTTATGAGCTTTCCTAAAATGTTTAGGAAGATAGGCAGTCATTTACTATGTTCCTATTTTTCAGAAAAACAGATTATTCTATATCAATTAAATCCAGGATTAAGTCTATTAATCTAAGGCAGTGGTCTCCAAACTTTTTAATGCTGCGACCCCCCAGTTGAAAAATAAAACTCATTGCCCCCGCCTCAGAATTTTCTCCAATTATTTTATAAAGATGGCAATGTTTTAATATATCTTGACGTATTTAAACATTGCATTAAAGTAATGTTACCTTTTTATTTGTGCAGTAACATGTTTATGCTTAAAACAAAACACTGTTATCTGTATAATGCTTCTTTTGGCCAGAGCCTGGCGCCCCCCCCCCCCAGGGATCACTTGAGGCCCCCATAGGGGGGCCCGCCCCCCAGTTTGAAGACCCCTGATCTAAGGGTTAATGTTGTAGCAAAGATTTTGCAGTCAGTATTTACCAGTGAAATAGGACAATAGTTTTTACAAAGGGTTTGTCTGGAATGAGACAAATCATGGCTTCAGTAAAGGAGCCTGAAGAGTTATTCAGGGAGAAGAAATGATTAATTCATTTAAATAACTTGGGCATTAGTTAATTTCGTAAAATGATTACAAAATTTTACTGTGACGATACTTAACTGCTGTGAGAATGTGCCTCTTTGGACATGGTTAGCCCCCTACTTTTTTGCCTAGTATTTGATGTGGTTTCAAAGTTGTTAACCAGGTTCCCTGGGCAAGATCTCTTTCCCAGAACTGTTGTGATGCATTGGCACAATTGGCAACGCCTTTAGCTGCCACTATAAGTCCCTGGTAAAAGGTATTTAGGTACCCAGGGCATGGGGCACAAAGGGTAGGCCACTGAGGGCAGCTGCACAGATTGTGCCACCCTCAGGGACCATGCTTCCAAAAGCACCCAGCACTGCTGTTGCAGGCTGAGTGTCCTGGTGCAATCCTAAAATGCAAAACTGACATGGCACACAGCCTGTGTGACCTGTCCCATTCACACTGCATGCAATATAGGTAAGTCACCCCTCTGGCAGGCCTTCCAGCCTTAAAGCATGGTGCACTATACTGTATGTGTGGGCTTAGAAGCAGGAGCAATATGCCCCCCCTCAATCCTTGCCAAACCTGGGGCACAGTAAATGTACAAGGCAGTCATTTTAAATGCATGTGCTGGACACTGATCAGTACAAGTTTCCCAGCTACATGATGGCCACTCTGAACCCTGGGTTGTTTGTTATCAAACAACTCAGAACAATGAATCCAAACGTGTACCAGTATTGGATTTATTGCAAAATGTACCCAGCTGCCACATTAGAGGTGACCCCTGCAAAAGCTAACTAACCCTGGCATGGTTATTGGCCAAGAAAATCACTTCAGAGAGGTAGGAGAACTAATCTACCAGACCCCACTCACTCTTAACCACTTACACAAAATCAGCAAAAATTGGGTGGAAGCTTTCATCCCTCCAAAGTCCCTTATGATTCCTACTTATTACCATGTGTTTATACCCTGCTCTGGAGGGGCTCCCCTTTATGGATGGAAAAGCCTCACCCACTTAATAGTGCCATGCTTCATAATCGGCTAGTCCAACCCACGGGTTGAGATAGTACTAACCCAGCAGTCTCAACCATAGTCCCAGGCGGGAACTCGATCCTCCTGGGGTAGGGAGATCCATATAAAGTGTCTGTTGGTCAGTACGGTACCAGTGTGCTAAAAAGGTAAAACTACCTCAACATCCATCGTAAGGTTTTCCTTTATTAGGAGTGATACTGGATAGGGTTAAAACAAATGCACCTGCTTCCATCCTGAGGGTGATCACGGTGTTTAGTGGATCTATGATGGTTCCCTCTCCCTTGTTTATTCGGCCAACCTGTTTTGGCCACCCAGGAGGTACCTGCCAGGAAATCTATTTCTCAAGGCGTTCATCCTCTGGCCTTCTTCCGGGCAAACCGTCTTCAAACCCTACTGTCTATAGCATGTCTATTATATCTAGCATGCAAAGAGGTAAGACTAATTCCAGTGAATCACACGACTGGATGAAAAACATACTGCACACAGTGAATAACAACAGTGTGTAAATATATATCCTCATGCTAATAACTACTTGTACTTACCCTGCGACTGTCAGGGAAGGGCCTCATTAGTCTCTAGGAGGGGGGAGTTTCACTTATCGTCACATTCTAAAAAGTCAGAACAAATTTCTTAATGCATTAAAATTAATATGGCAAGTATATTTAGGTAAAGGACCATCATCATGCTGGGGGCGTAGCGTGACCCAATGCTTAATTGCGCTGCTTGCTTACTAAGGACAGTCTTACACATTGATCTTTCTTGGACCTCTTGTTATCTCATGTCCCAGTCTGGTGCGTCCTAACCCTGTCAAGTTTATAGTTGTATTGGTCATCACCCACAGCGCGGTCCGTGGTTATCTCAGATTTCCACACTGCAGCGTCTACTCATTTGTCTCCACAACATGGGATGTTTCAACGTACACATTTATTTTTTCATCATCTTGTGTTCTGTAATTCAGATGAATTCCGCATCCTATGGTGGAACTTGTTTGAAACATGCTCCCCAACTCACTTCGATCTAGAGAGCACTAGAAGTTTTGGTTAGTGTTGCATTTATATGCCCCTGATTCAGGTTCTACATATGCCAAACTTCACCCACCACATCACATACCACAGGGACCTTTGCTAAGAGTGTTCCCACATCCACCTGGCGGGTTGGACTAGTGATGATGAAGCATGCCACTATTAAGGGAATGAGGCTTTTCCATCCATAAAGCACATAGTAATAAGTGGAATCAGAAGGGACTTAAGAGTGGATGAAAGCTTCTGCCCCATTTTTGGTGGTTTTATGGTTGCTGGCCGGTCACAACAGCCTGCCACCACCAATGAAGATTCTGGAACACTGGGGTGATAGCCTTAGCTCTCTGGGTCCTGAAAACCAAGTCCTTCCTGGGCAGAGGCATTAGACCTCCCCCAGGAATGTGCACAGCCCTGTGTGCGAGCTTCAAAGGGCTTGCCGCCCTTGAAACTCAACCCCCATCCCTGCTGCTAGCAGCAGATGGCTGCCCCGTGGCAAACACCCTCTTTTGGCGGGAAAATGAACAAAGGACTGGAGGAGTGGCCACTCCTAGCCTGCACCACCCCTAAGGTGTTGCATGCGAGGTGACCCCTCCATTTCATTTTCCTCCATCTTGCCTGGTGGGAGAATAGCCAATCAGGAATAGGGAAGCGACAGCACACAGGAAGTGGTCACATAGTGGGTGTAGCCACTGTAAGATGGATGGCCCATTAGCCACTGCTAGGAACCTCCCTAAATGCCGCTAAATGCACTAGATCTGCATATCAGATTCCACGGACACAAGAAGGCCAGCAACAAAGACGACCCAAGGCTGGAGAACAAAAGTCTTGCTGCACAAAGTAAAAGGCACCAAACCTTGTCTGTTTCACCCAGCAGTCGACAATCACCCCTGAGGGGTTGACTAAACATTGGACGCACTCTACAAAACCCCAGAGGACCTCCAACCTTCTGAAAATTGCCAAGAACCTTCCCCCAGAGAGAAGGCACCACTCCCTGCAACCAAGAAACAGAAACCAGTGAAGTCCAGTTCATTGACCGGCCGCTGACCAAGGAATGAGGTATAGAATCTGGACCGAATTCCACAAGACGGACCTGGAGGACAAACCCTGCAAGTGTGCCAAGTTTGGTGGCACTGCAACCTCCAGTGGCCGAACTGTGGAATAGCCTAGGGGACTGAACCCCCAGCATCGGACACCCAGAAGAAAGGTCCACTCCGGACTCTCTGAGGACCAGAAGCAAGCCCCAGTCGAGGGACTTCAGGACGCATGAGAACCACCCGCCAGAGTGGCCCTGCCTACCCGCAATCCACCCTCAAAGTGACCTGCCTCCTGGTCCTAAAGGCACCTTTGTGCACAGCTCTTTGCTGACCTATGTGCTCTGCACCCGGCCTCTCTGGCCACTGCACTAGAGAACCAGGTATGCTCTAAGGGTCCCCCACCCGTTGCAACCTCTTCACTCCAGGGAAACTCACCGGACACACCTTGAATTATGCATGTGCAGTGTTTTTCAAGTGGAGCCCGCCATTGTCCTGCACGAGCTCCAAATACATTCAGCAGCTGCTCCTGCTGTAACCAGGAGCCGGCCAAACTTTCCCGGCTGGTCCACAGGACATCTTGATGACCTCGACCTAAAAACAAAAGGAGACATTGGTAAACGCATTGCCTGATTGTATATGCATTTTTTAATTTTTCTCTTCTTGATTCCTATGGTGCATAATCACGTACAGAAACAAATCATTTTCTAAACTTTGAAAAATTAAAACTTAAAAAATACTTTTTTACCCGATTTTGATGATCTTGGCCTTAAAAAGTTTATAATACTCTGAAGTATTTTTGTGAGTTTGTCTCGAGTTATTCTTTTGAGTGTGTCCTCATTTATTGATACTGTGAGTACAACAAATGCGTAGTACTTCTCCAAGATTGCCCTCTCTCCTGGAAAAGGCTGCCACAATAATTAGAGCACTAGGTGGTCTAATGTTTACCTCTGTAAACAAGCATGTGATTTCCTGGACTCTCTGCACAGTGTGCATCGTTTTTGCCCATAATATAGAGAGCCAATCTCCTACATTTGGTGTATCAGCAGTGGGATAGAGTTTAAAAGTCCTTACTTTAGATGGCCTTATCCAAAAGGGATTCAAAATGTCTTTAAAACTTTCCAACTTTAGTAGCATAAAACATGTCAGACTCAGAGAACCAGAGCTAGGAGCTCGACCTGGCCACTTAGATGGCATATACATTTGCCCAGTTAAGGATGCTCTGCAAGCTGTACAAAATTCATAGTGGAAAACATGCCAAATTAGACCAGCTTACGTTTCTGGAGGCACAGTATGAAGAAGCCCACTCCACAGAGTAAGTAAATGGTGAAGTCTGGGTGGAGAAGATGATACTGTGGACGATGGGGATGGCGGTAGCTCCTCTACCTCTAGCACTAGTGCACCCACAGAAGAGGATCTGACTTTGGCCAGCTTGACCAAAAGACTGACACTGGAGGCTCAGATTTTGGAAATTGAAACAAAAAGAAAGGAGTTGGGCATAGGACCCATCTCTGGCATATATGTTTTGAGACAGAGACCTTTCAATCTCAAATGCCCAAAAGAAGGTGTCCCACCCTTCTCAGAAGGGGATGATGTAGTCAAATAGTTTTCTGCCTTTGAAAGAGTCTTTTGTGGGAAATTGAAAGCAAACAAAGGGGCACACTGAGTTATTCTCAGGAAAGTGCAGAGATAGGCTCCTGACAACAAATGAGGCTGATTCTAAATCCTATGACTTTATGAATGGTACCCTGATTGAGGGCTTTGGATTTACAACTGAAGAGTACTGCATTAAGTTCAGGGAGACTCGAAAAACCCAGAGCCAAACTTGGGTAGAGTTTATGGACTATTCAGTAAAAATGCTGGGTGGCTGGTAAGCTGGTAACAAGGTACAAGATTATGATGGGCTGCAGTGCTTAATTTGATCCGGTGGTTTGCGCTGCGGGGCACCAGCACTTATGTTTGAGGGCCGGCACTTATTTTTCTGCCTCAAGCATTTTTTGTGAGCAAAAGACACATATGGAAAAGACAGAGGAAGAAAAAAACGAAAAAGCGTCACATTGGGAGAAATCAGAAAGCTGCACAAGTGAGCTGAAGGGGCGGGGAGTGGCTGTAAATGGATTAAAGAGGCCTGAGATGGATTCAGTATTATGCTGCCTCAGTCTTCTGTGCTCTCACATTGAATTGCAGCAGGCAAGTGTTTCAGTGGAGAGCTCTGGGCCCCGGCACGTTTTTAATTACAAATTTAGCACTGATAGGCTGTATAACCTGTTCATGAAAAAGCATCTGCTAAGTAATTGTTACAATGAGAAGCTACATCAATACCTGGTAGGCTTAGGTTCACTTTCTCCTCTTGAGTTGGGAAAGAAGACAGACCATTAGGTCAAGACAAAGGTGACCAAAATTACCACTTGTGGGGAAGACTAAAAGGAAGAAGCCAACCCCCACCCACCCCCCACCAAGGGAAAGATGGGAACCAGAATAAAAACAAAGAGTCTTCTCAAAGCCCCGAAAACCTGCACAGAACGGTGGGCCCAGAGACTTCTTACAGCCTAAGGGGGGGTACAGAGGTAGGAACTTTGATCCCAACAAGGCTTGGTGCTATGGTTGCAAGAATAAGGGGCACCGTACTGGAGACCATAGCTGTAAAAACAAGAAAAATGCCACTAGCCAACCTGTAGTAAATGCAGTTGCTAATCCCCAGATGGGATCACAGTTGTGGCCTGACCTTGTCAGTGAATCCACAGAGGAAACACTAGTTTCAGAAGGAGGGGTAGAATCATCCTCTGCTGTGTGACCTAGTAATATGCAAAAATACAGGCAGCACCCTTTGATAAATGGGGAAAAATCTGAATCTCTGAGGGACACAGGAGCTAGTGTCACCATGGTGACCAAGCACTTGGTTCACTCAAATCAGTTCCTGGTAGGGAAGTCTTATCCTGTCACCAGTGCTGACAATGAGACAAAGTTCCATCGCGTGGCTATGTTAACATTTTCCTTGGGGGGAGGCAGAAAGAAGTGGTTGTGTCCCCATCCACCCCAGTAGATTATCTACTTGGAAATGACATGGAGCATTCCCCCTGGGCTGAAGTAGAACTAAAGACCCATGCAGCAATGCGTTAAGACTGTGTTAAGACTAGGATGCAGAGCAAACTTCAGAGAGAATAAGAAGTGTTAGATCCTGAAATAGTGGACCAACCTTCCAGGAGAAAAAGCAAGAAGGCCGGGGAGCTGACTCCTATACAGATCTCAAGTCACAACCCCTCTTCTCAGGCAGAGGACTTGTTATTCCCTGAGGGAACGGAGCCTGCAGAGCTTGGCCTTACCACACAGAGCTCTTAAGCTCAGGGGACCCACCAGGGTGGGTCTGTGTCAGGGACAAATACACTGTCCAACTCCTGAAGGCCTCAGGCAGCAAGCTGCACAGGAAGAAAAGGGTAGTGTCAGTGGTACCCACAGGATTTACTGGGATGATAGACTCCTGTTCACTGAAGCCAGAGACCTCAAGCCTGGTGCAACCAGGAGGGTGGCAGTACCTCAACAGTACAGAGAGCTTCTCCTCTCTCTAGCCCATGACATTCCCCTGGGGCAGGCTAGTGAATCATTTTACTGGCCTGGAATGTCCCAGGAGGTGAAGGACTTCTGCCAGTCCTGTGTCACCTGCCAAGCCAGTGACAAAGCGGGTGGCCACCTAAAGACCCCCTTAATCCCACTACCTGTGGTTGGGGTACCTTTGAAAGGGTAGTGATTGATATTGTTGGCCCCCTTTACCCACAGACAACATCAGGAAATAGATATATCCTAGTGATGGTGGATCATGCCACTAGATATCCTGAAGACAAACCCCTTAGGACCTTCACTGCCCCTGCAGTAGTAAAGGCCCTCTTAGGTATTTTTACTGAGAGTTGGGTTCCTAGAGTTGGGTTCCTAAGAAGGTAGTATCTGACAGAGTTTCAAACTTCATGTCTACATACCTCAAGCACATGTGGAAGGAATGTGGTGTAACTTACAGGTTCACTACCCCATACCATCCACAGACAAATGGGTTGGTTGAAAGATTTAACCAGGCCATAAAAGGCATGATTGGAGGACTCCCTATAGAACTCAAAAGGAGATGGGATGTCTTACTTCCATGTCTGATTTTGCCTACAGGGAAGTGCCACAAAAGGGAGTAGGAATCTCTCAATTTGAACTTTTGTTTTGGCATCCTGTTAGGGGACCACTGAGTCTTGTAAGATAAGGCTGGAAGAGACCTCTCAAAGAGCCCAACCAGGACATAGTGGACTATGTACTTGGCCTACATTCCAGGATGTCAGAGTACACGGAAAAAGTAAGCCAAAACCTTCAGGCCAGCCAGGAGCTTCAGAAGCACTGGTATGACCAAGAAGCTGCTATGGTGGAATTCCAAACAGGGAAGAACATTTGGGTATTGGAGCCTGTGGCTCATAGGGCTCTCTAAGACAAGTATGCTGGGCCCTATCCCATACTTGAAAAGAAAGGGGAGGTCACTTTCTTAGTTAACCTGGCCAGTTGCAAAAATCCCAAAAGAATAATTCATGTAAACCATTTAAAAACCTACTATGATAGAGCTGATGTGACCATGATCATGTTTATAGATGAGGGAGAGGGGGAAAAGAGTGAGCCTCTCTCTCATCTCCTCTCCAAAAACCTACAAGATGGTTCTGTAGATGGATTGGTCTTGTCAGACACCCTCACAGAACAACAACAGGCTGATCGCAGGCAAGTCCTCAACAAGTATTTTGAGTTATTCTCAGTGACTCCTGGTAGGACTGATTGATGTACTCATGATGTGGACACTGGTGACAGATTGCCTCAAAAACAAAATGCACAGACAGTCAGACCAGGTCAGAGAGAGCATCCAGACAGAAGTCAAGAAAATGTTGGATTTGGGTGTCATTGAACCCTCAGAGAGCCCCTGGGCTAGCCCAGTAGATCTAGTCCCCAAACCTCACTCCAAAGGAGAGAAAAAGGAAATGAGGTTTTGTGTGGATTTCAGGGACCTCTATTCAGTAACTAAAACAAAGGCACACCCAATTCCAAGAGCTGATGAACTCATAGATAAATTAGGGAAAGCCAGATATCTGAGTAAGTTTGATTTGACATATGGGTACTGGCAGACTGGACGGACTCCAGGAGCAAAAGAGAGGTCTGCATTCTCCACTCCAAGTGGGCATTTTTCAGTTTACTGTTATCCCTTTTGGATTAGAAAATGTCCCTGCCACCTTCCAAAGGTTGGTGAACCAAGTCCTTGCTGGGCTGGAATCATTTAGTGCAGCTTATTTGGATGACATAGCTGTCTACAGCTCCACCTCGCAGGATCACCTGATCCACCTAGGAAAGGTCCTGAAGGCTCTACTAAAGGCAGGCCTCACTATCAAGGCCAGTAAGTGGCAAATAGGGCAGGGTAGAGTTGTTTATTTGGGCCACCTGGTAGGAGGAGGCCGAGTCAATTCCCTCCAACCCAAGATCCAGACCATTCTGGCTTGGGAGGCTCCCACAACCCAGACTCAGGTCAGGGCATTCTTTGGCTTGACTGGCTACTATCGGATATTTGTGAAGGATTATGGTACCATAGTGGACCCTTCACAGAACTGACCTCCAAGAAAATGTCCAAACAGGTTAACTGGACAGTGAGTTGTCAAAGGGCCTTTGACATGCTGAAGAATGTAATGTGCTCTGCTCCAGTTGTACAAGCTCCAGACTACTCCGGGCAGTTTATTATCCAAACAGATGCCTCAGAACTGTGGGTAGGAGTGGTCCTACCTCCGAAAAATTATGAGGGACATGACCAGCCTGTTGCTTTTATAAGCAGAAGACTACTCCTTAGGAAACAAAAATGGAGTACCATATAGAGGGAAGCCTTTGCTCTGGTGTGGGCCTTGAAGAAGCTGGGGCCATACCTGTTTGGCTCTCACTTCATAGTTAAAACAGACTACAGGCCTCTCAGATGGTTGCAACAAATGAGAGGTGAAAACCCCAAACTGCTTAGACGCTGCTACAGGGAATAGACTTTCAAGTGAAACACAGACCTGGGACTGCCCATGCCAATGCAGATGGCCTTTCCTGCTTCTTCCACTTAGATGATGAAGAGTCGCTAGGGAAAGGATATTCTCATCCTCTCTTGTTTGGGGAAGTGCGGTGTAGTGTGAGAAAGCGCCTCTTTTGAGATGTTTAGCCCCCCCACCCCCACCCCACTTTTTACCTAGTATTTTGATGTGGTTTCAAAGTTGTTAGTGCCCAGGGCCCTTGCTAACGAGGTTTCCTGGGCCAGATCTCTTTCCCAAAACTGTTGTGATGCATTGCCATATTTGGCAACATATTTAGCTGCCAGTATTAGTTCTTAGTAAATAGTTGGCACTTAGGTACCCAGGGCATGGGGTACTAAGGGTAGGCCCCTGAGGGCAGCAGCACAGATTGTGCCACCCGCAGGCACCATGCATCCAAACACATCCAGCAATGCCATTGCAGGCTGAGTATCCTGGTGCAATCCTAAAATGAAAAACTGACATGGCACACAGCCTGTGTGACCTGCACACTGCATCCATTATAGGTAAGTCACCCCTCTTGCATGCTTTCAGCCCTAAGGCAGGGTGCACAATGCTGCATGTGTGGGCATAGCTGCATGAACAATATGCCTCTACTGTGTCCTTGGCAAACCTGGGACACAGTAAGGGGGTCATTATGAGTTTGACGGACGCAAAAGGCCGTGGGCCAAACTCCCATAGTGAGGTTACTGCCAGTATGTCCCCTTCCCACGGGCCCCATTACAAGTTTTCCGCTGGGTCAGCGGGCAGGAACAGAGTTTCTGCCCGTGGCCCAGCGGGAAACAGCCCACAACATTGACGCCAGCACATAATTGGTTCAAAGCACACAGTGAAAAGCGCAACAGCGCTGGCCATGGGGCCCCCTGGACTGCCCATGCCAAGTTCATGGGTAGTGCATGGGCCCACATGGGGCCCCATGCACCCCGTCTCTGTCAGCCTTTACATGACGGGGCTACTGCCATGTAATCGCCAGCAGAGAATGGACTTGTTATCCCCAGGGAAGCGCTGCTTGCAGCACTGCCCTTGCAGATTAGGACCACCAGCACCGCCAGACCAATGAAAAGTTGTGATCTGGCAGTGCTGGCGGTACGACCGCCACGGTCGTAATGTGGCTGCCGTACTGCTACCTTGGCAGCAGTCCGACCACCATCCCAACCCTGGTGGTCATAATGATGCCTTAAATGTACAGAGTACCCATTTTAAATGCATGTGTTGGACACTGGTCAGTACGAGTTTACCAGCTACATGATGGCCACTCTGAACCCTGGGTTGTTTGGTATCAAACAACTCAGAACAATAAATCCAAATTGGTGCCAGTATTGGATTTATTGCAAAATATACAGAGGGGCCACTTTAGAGGTGACCCCTGCAAACGCTAATTAACCCTGGCATTGTTGCTGGCTGGTTACAACCAGCCTGCCACCACCAGACAGGATTCTGGAACCCTGGGGTGAGAGCCTTTGGTCTCTGGTTCCTGAAAACAAAGCCCTTCCTGGACAGAGGTGTTACACCTCCTCCCCCAGGAATGTGCACAGGCCTGCCAGCAAGCTTCAAAAGGCTTGCCACCCTTGAAACCTGACCCCCAGCCCTACTGCAAGCAGCAGATGGCCGCCCCGTTGCAAACCCCCACTTTTGGCAGGAGTAACGGTGGGAAAATCCACAAAGGATCGGAGGATTGGCCACCCCAGGTGTTGCATGCAAGGTGACCCCTCCATTTCATTTTCCTCCATCTTGCATGGTAGAAAAATAGCTAATCAAGGATAGGAAACTGACCTCTGCCCACAGGAAGTGGTCACATAGTGAGTACAGCCACCCTAAGGTAGAAAGTCCATTGGCCACTTCTAGGAACCCCCTAAACGTCCACTAAATGCAGTATTGAGTGGCACCCCTAGACCTGCAGATTAGATCCCACGGATACAAGAAGGCCAGCAACACAGAAGACCCAAGGCTCAAGAACAGAGGTCCTGCAGCACAAGGAAAAAGTTGCCAAACCATGCCTGCTGCATCCAGGACTCGACAATCACCACTGAGGTGTTGACTGGATGTCAGACGGACTCTACCAAACCCCAGAGGACCTCCAACCTTCTGAAAGTCGCCAAGACCACCCTGAAGAGTGAAGGCAACACTCTTTGCAACCAAGATGCAGAAACCAGTGACGTCCAGTTCACTGACCGGCTGCTGACTAAGGAACCGGACACAGGAGCTGGACCAAATTCCACCTGGCTGACCCAGAGGACAAACTCTGCAAGTGTGCCAAGTTTGGGGGTACAACGACCTCCAGAGGCTGAAAAGTGCAATATCTAGGGGAACTGGACCTCAACAACGGAGACCCAGAAGAAAAGTACACTCTGAATACTCCGAGGACCAGAAGCAAGCCCCAGTCAAGGGACTTCAGGACGAGTGAGAACCACGCCCAAAGTGGCCCTGCTGACCTGCAATCTACCCTCAAAGTGACCTGCCTCCTGGTTCCAAGGGCAACTTTGCACATAGTTCTTGACTTTCCTATATGCCCTGCATCCGGCCTCCATGGCCCCTGCACCAGGGAACCAGCTGTGTTCTAAGGGTCCCCCACTCTTTGCAACCTCTACACTCCCAGGGGACACACCTTGAAGTCTGCCAGTGCAGTGGTTTTCCAAGTGGTCCCCCGTTGTGGTCCTGCACCAGCTCCAAAGACCTTCATCTGCTGCTCCCCCCGGAACAGGGAGCCGGCCTGCCTTCCCTGGCGGGTCCACAGGACATCTCGACAACCTCGACCTAAAAAACAAAAGGAGACATTGGTAAACTCATTGCCTGATTTTATATGCATTTTAAAAGTTTTCTCCCCTTGATTCCTACAAGCCATTTTCTAAACTTTGAAAATCATAGCTTAAAAAGTACCTACCCAATTTTAATGATCTTGGTCTTAAACATATATAAAAATCCAAAGGATTTTTGTAAAATGATCTTGAGTTATTCCTTTGAGTGTGTTCCCTCATTTATTGATACTGTGAATACAACAAATGCGGAGCACTTCTCCAAGGTTGGCCTAAGTGCTCGACCAAGCAGACACAAAAATTAGATCACTAGGTGGTCAGGTTTCTACCTCTGCAAACCAAAGTGTGGTTACCTGGATTCTCTGCACAATGTGCATCGTTTTTGCCCATTATATAGAGAGCTAACCTCCTACAACTGCTGATTTTTTTTTCTTCATTTTTAAGTGGCTGCTCGGGGGGGGAGAAGTAATCATAATAATGAGATGTCTGGCTTTATGGTTAGAAAAGTAAGAATAAGTTAAGTCCTCCGAAGGATTAGATTCAGGAATATAAAGATTTTGATAGTAGTCTGCAAAGCACACTGTAATGTTTGTATCTCAAACTATCGGGTACCTAAAGTTTCTGTGATAGATTTAATAGACAATTTCTAGTTCTTACATTTTAAGTCGTTTGTTTGCAGGGTACCAGCTTTATTCGTTCCCCCATAATATCTGGCATGGATTTTAAGGAGTGTGCCACATGTCTTCTCTGTAGATAATTTGTTAAATTAACTCTTAACGGATATTAGTGCATCTGGATCTGCTTTGTTCCAGCAGCTTAATATTGGTTAGAGAGGAATTGGATTCTTTTTCCATAGCTTTTATCCTTGATGAGACATAATTAATAATAACGCCCATAGAAGCTGCTTTAAAAGCATTACATTTGAAATTAAAGGAGGTTTCCCCTGTGTCATTCTGCTAAAAAAAGAATTTGCAAAGGTTTTATATGAAAGGAGGAAGCAATTGTCAGAGAGTAATGAGTTATTGAATCCCCAACATGATTTGGGTGTATGATCTCGAAGAGTTTTCTAGGCCCGTGCAGCCAGGGGCATGATCAGCCATCAAACTTTATCCAATTTCTGAATTAATCAAGTATTGGGTCAGATTGTTACCTAGAAATATATAATCAATTCTTGTTTGAGGATTTTGAGAGGCGGAATGGATAATTCCGATGAGTCTTCTAAGGAGTGTTGAGTTATAGTGTGATTAAAAGCTTTGTGATCTGTGCGAGGGGTAAACCTAGCGATATAAGCCCTCTCCAGAAAGGGGTTGAAAGGTGATTACAGTTGCCACCCAGTACAAAGTGCTCAAAGGAATATTGGACAGTTTTATGGGAAATTATCTTCCAAAAGTTTGCATCTGGGTAAGTGGGACCATAAGCATTCAATATTGTAAAAATGTTCTCATGTATTTTAAGTCTCACCAAAACCCAAGACCCTGGGTCCACATTGGCAAAGCATTACACAGGCTTTGTACTTGCTAACCTTTCCAGGGTACTTGAACCCTTAGCATAGGTCAGAATGGTGTTTATTTTGGCTGGCAGGGATATACAGTTTATCTTTTTACTTTTACAGTGAATGAATGAATCAATGCATGAGAAGATATATAAAGCACCTCTCTGGACACAAAGACATTCAGAGCTCACAGTGTTACATCATTCTAAGCCAAGGCAAAGAGATAGGTCTTGAGTGCCTTCCTAAACAGGAGCTCCTGGAAGATGCTATTCAAATACTGAGGCAGCAAATTCAATTTCTTTAAGCCAGCGCTGAGAATGAATAGCCCCACATCTGGCTTTTCAAACAAGTGCCACTCTAGCTTGGATGCTGGCAAGGGCTTGAGGGAGCAGATGTTAATAATGGGTTCTATTTATCAAATATTTGTAGAAGGCCTGAAGCACAGAAACCAATGCCGTAAAAAGGATCCTTGTCCAGGTAGGAAGCCAGTGTAATTCCTAGTAACAGATTCTGTAGTAACAGTTCGCATCTGTGAATGCCAATGATAAGGCATGGTGCAGCATTCTGTACGGTTTGCAGTCTTTTAATCCATTTATAGGGGAAAATTAAGTATGATATGTCCCCATAGTCAAACCCAGGAGTTATTATCCATGGACAACTTTCCTGTGGCTGTAAGAAGAGGAGATCCAGAAATGTTCTAATTGAACGGCAATACAGGAGCTGTTGCAGAAAAGATCTGAGAGTGAAAACAGAGCTTGTCGTCAAATCTGACTCCAAGTTTCTGAGCTACTGAAGTTGGTGGTGGGGGAGGCGGAATGTCACCTTTTTTAATTACAAAAGGTACAAGTAGATTGCAAGTGTTGTAAATAATGTCCTCTGTCTCTTGCAGGCACTAGGAAACTTCTGTGATGCTTCTGGTTGTTTCTCTGAAGAGGAGTGGAAGCTTTTGCAGGATTGGCAGAAGGAACTGTACAGCAGTGTGATGAAGGAAATTCACCAAGCTTTGGTCGCACTGGGTAAGATTACTCCATTGATTTATATCTCAGGATAGGAAACCAATCAAGTACATGCCTGGGTTGCTTTTCTAGGATAGAGCTTTGATCACAGGCTTTTGGTGTAGCCTGGTATGATCTGAGTGCTCTTTGTGGCAGCCACCTATATGTGCTTAAATAGTGTTACAATTGTATTGCTTTCACTGAAGTCATTCTTTCTCAATCAATCAATCATTCATTTGTAAAGCATGGTAAATCACCCTTGAGGGTCTCAAGGTGCTAGAATTACTAGCTGCTGCTTGGTGATTAGTTCATTCGAACAGCCAGGTCTTGAGTCCTTTCCTGAATTGCTGGAGCGATGAGGTGGTTCCCAGCTTTGGCCACAAGATGAGAGAAAGAGCGCCCCCTGCTGTTGGCTCAGCAGAACTGGGGGCCTTCTGCAAGGATGAGGGAGGTGGAACATGGGTGTCTGGTTGGTTGGTTGGTGGAAGGTAATGTGCTTGTTGTGTATGCTGGTCCTGTGCTGTGCAAGGCTTTGTATGTGTGGGTGAACATATTGAACTGGTATCGCTTCTGGATCAGGAGCCAGTGTAGCTTCTTTAGGTAGAGTGCGATGTGGGTCCGCCTGGGGAGGTCAAGGAGGAGTCTTGCAACTGAGTTTCGTATTGTCTGTGGACTCTTCAGGATGTGTGTGGTGATTCCTACGTAGGGAGTGTTCCTGTAGTCCAACCTGCTGGTGACGAGGGCCTGTGGGATGTCTTTCTGGTGTCGGCTGGGAGCCATCTGAAGATATTGCGGAGCATGCGTAGGGTGTGGAGCAGGCGGATGAGACTGTGTTTACCTTTTGCTTCATAGACAGCTTGCTCTCCCAGATGATGCCGTGGTCTGTCGGGACAGGGGATGGGCTGAGTTCTGTAGGCCACCATGTCTTGTCCCATGGTGAGGTGTTGTTCCCAGAGATGAGGACTTCCGTCTTGTCCGTGTTCAACTTGAAGCAGTTGTCTTTCATCCAGTCTGCGACGTTCATCATACATCTGTGGAAGTTGGCTGTGGTGGTGGAGGGGTCTTCTGATGGTGAGAGGCAGAGCTAGGTGTTGTCGACATAGGAACTGATGTTGAGTCCGTGTGATCTGACGATGTTGGCCAGGGGGGTCATGGATGTTTTGAAGAGATGGTGGCTGAGGGATGATCCTTGGGGTACCCTGCAGATGATCTTCTTGAGTCCAGAGGTGAATGGTGGGAGACGGATTCTCTTGGTTTTTCCGGTGAGGTATGAGGCAATCCATTTGCGGGCTTGTCCCTGGATTCTGGTGTGGTGTAGTCTGTTGATCAAGATGTGGTGGGAGACGGTGTCGAAGGCAGCTGATAGGTCCTGGAGGATGAAGACTGCCATTTTGCTGCGGTCCAGGAGGGCGCTGATGTTGTTGGTGACTGCGATCAGGTCTGTCTCTGTGCTGTGGTTGGCTTGGAATCCAGTTTGAGAGGTTGTTGTATTCCAGGTGTTCGCTGAGTTGCTGGTTGAAAGCCTTCTCGAGAACCTGTGGTGATGTCACTGGAGGAGCATAGAACATGATGACATCTGTGGAATGTGTGACATAGATGTGTTCTATTTTTCCATTTGGCAGTTGCCTTCTGTGACCTTTTATGTACCAGACATAACTTCTTCTCCTGGTAATAAATACCAATTAATGTAATAAGAAGAGCGTGGATATTCATCCTTACAGAACCTTCACTGGAAAGGGGAGCATGGAGGCGGGTCTGTAGTTCTTAGGTTTTGCTGGTTCGGCAGATGGTTTCTTTAGGAGGGGGCCTTACTTCTGCGTGTTTCCAGTCCCTAGGAAGAAGGCAAAGGTGATGGAGCTGTTCTGGACTTTTTATTGAGCTTGTCGCCAATTGTCTTCCTTCCGAAGTTGATGACGTGGTTGGGATAGGGGTCTGTGGGAGCTCCTGAGTGCACGGAGTTCATGATGATGATTGTGGCTTGGGTTGTGAGAGGGTCCCAGAGGGTAAGCAGGTGTTCGGGTTTCGGGTGAACACTTTTCATATAAACATGTTCAGATGGATATAGGATCCAGATTTACCAGCATTGTGCATGATGTCTGAGGCCTATAAACCTGAGGAACAAAAGAGTGGCAGGGCCGTCAGCGGCTTGTGCAGCTAGTAGATGAGGCAGAGGGTACCTCATTGGCACAATGGGCAGTGATTGTGTGGACATAGTGAAAACTGACCCTTGTAGCGCAATGCAGGAGAAGAGAATCATCCAAAATATTTTGGTTTGCAGACTATGAAATACAGAATCTTCCACCAAAAGAACAATGAAATAATGTATCATGAAAAGGGTTCACCACAAAGAGCATCTTGTGCTTCCAACCCCGTAAAGTGAATCCAGAGCGTGTCCTGAGTCCGGAAACATTTAGAATAGTCTTAACCATGGCCATAACTGGCGTCAGGGAGTATGAGTATCAATGACCCAGGCATTAATGAGCATCAGTGGCCCCAGGCCCTTCTGAATACCTGTGGCTCCATAAAGTTCACACATAAGTGGCTTCAAGGTGCATTTACATCAGTTACTGCAGGCAGTACACGCATCAGGAGTCCCAGACCTCATGTACGTCTTTGGCCCTAGGCAGTGCAAATATCAGTGATCCCAGGTAGTGAGAGAACAGGTTGCTTCAGGCAGTACATACATCAACAGTCCAAATCAGTAAACTCACCAAGGCGGTACGTACACCAAGCAATTGCCCCCAAACAGTGCATGCACCAGTGTCCGCAGGCAGTAAGAAGCATCAGTGGCCCCAAGCAACTGTTTTATCAATTGCCCTCAGTCAAAAATTAGCATCTTTAGTTAGCTTCTGGAAAGATACTCAAATAGCATCAAGGAGTACTTATTCCAGTGTCCTTTTACTGTAGTCAGCATCTGTGGTCACAAATAGCACATGCACAAATGGCCCCACATGGTACACACATCAGTGGCGATGTGCAGAACATACATAAATGTCTGCAGTCAGTTTACGAGCATCAAGGGCCACAGATAAAGGTAGTACGTAGATCATGGTAGCCACTGATTGTTTAATATGCTGCTACAAGTTGACATTTTTAGTGTTTTTAGTGTTGGCCAAAGGAGTTGCACTTAAATTTAGCTTCATCATCTCAGATGCTGCCAAATGATCAAAGTAATAGTTGACACAAGTAAGTTTGGGCATGATTTTCTCTGTTTACTTTTTATATCAGGTCCCCTCATTGCCACCACTGTCTGTTCATTGAGAGCGAAAGACAAGGATGAACTGTGCCGCATGGAGGTTCAGGGCTGTGAGGCCAACCACAAGATACATCTGCCATCAAGTGAGTAAAGCACCAGTTAACAGTGAAGTGACATGTGTACTTCCCTGTGCACACCACACACACACACACACACACACACACACACCACACATGCACACACACATCCGTGTACACAAACACCACACACGCACACACACCCACGTACACACACCATACACACGGACAAACACCTGCATACCCACACCTGCGTACACACACCACACATGCAAATACACACACACACCCGCTTACACACAGCACACACACATGCTCATGTGCACACACCACACATCTGCGTACACACACCACAAAGAAATGAACATGGGATAAGGGCAGCAGTGGACCACACTGCCCTCTTGAGGAAGGCTGGATCGACTGTCAGGAGAAGAGGCTTGACCCCATGGTACACTAAGGAACCTAAGGATCTTCAGAGACTGTATAGACGTCAGGAGTGGAGATGCAAGTTAGATTCGGGCTTAGATGAGAGAACTAAACTCAGGACACTGCTTGGGGACTATAAACAGGTATTTAGGAAAGCTAAATCTGATTATTATGCCCTTAAGATTAAGGAAGTAGTCAACGCACCCAGAGATTTTTTTAAAGTGGTTCGCTCTCTTGCCTTTCCAGCCACTTCCCCCAAGTTAAAGAACTCCCAGTTTTTCTTTAACAAGGTAGCTGACTTTTTCAAAAATAAAGTCTTACAGATCCAAGCGGATTTTACTCGGCATTCTTTGGATCCGGCTCTTGAGGAACCTGGGGCTGGTGCAGAGACACATAGCGGGGACTTACTTGATTCCCCCTGCTTTCGGCTGACAGAATTAAACCTCTCTTGTCAGAGATTAGGTCGGGATCCCCAGATAATCCCTGTCCCCCTAAAGTTTTAAGATTGGCTCTTGACCTTATTTCTCAGACTTTGGAAATGGCCTATTGGGAAGTGTTAGACACTAAGGTTTTCCCTCCCTTCTGGAAAGAGGCTCTTATGATCCCACTAAAAAAGAAACCAGGGTCCAACCCTAATGATCTAAAGAGTCTTCACCCTATTTCGTTATTGCCTACCCTGGCTAAGATTTTAGAAAAAAACCTGAACATTGAATTGGCCCACTTTCTCCAGGAAAATGGATGCTTAGACCCCTCCCAGCATGCGTTTTGAAAATCACACAGCACAGAATCGGCCGTTATTGCCATCTCGGATTCTATCGGCTGGCTGGTAGACCAAGGTGGGGGAACTATTTTGGTATTATTAGATCTCTCGGCAGCATTCGATACCGTATCCCCTCAACTGATGATGCTTCGCCTATATCAGGCAGGAGTAAGAGATGATGCACTGGGTATTTTGCACTCCCTTTTGAGTGGAAGGTCCACCATTGTGAGTTGTGGGGAGTTAGGAGCCACCATGTTTCAACTTCCTGTGTGTTTAACTTGTATGAGGCACCGCTGGCGAAACTGGTCCGCTCCTTTGGTTTTCTGGTATCCTTGTACGCAGGTGATACTCTACTAATTATCCCAGTAGATAGGAATTGGGAAGAGGTGGCAGATAGGTTCTATATTTGCATGAATGAAGTAAACAAGTGGATGGGCCATAACTGACTGAAAATGAACAGGGAGAAAACAGATTATATTTTTCGGCTCAAACAGCTCATTATGGAGTACTCGCCGGTGGCCCCAATCTGGCAGAGCTTTGCCGTCTCCATTACCTGTTGCCAAAAACATAGGTCATTGTCTTTTGACTTACAGGTTAATCAAACCATGAAAATCTCTTTCTGGATGATCAAAACCCTTCAGAAAATGTTACCCCTCCTCCCTAAGTATCTCAGGACTTCTGTTGTACTGGCGTAGGTTATATCCATCTTGATTACTGCAATGCCTTACTGTTCAATATTAATCAAGGCTCCCTTCATAAGCTGCAACTCATACTGGACGCTGCAGCTCGCCTTGTGCTGGATCTCCCTTGGGCGGCATCGGCTAGTTAGAGCCTCAGACAGCTACACTGGCTGCTCATACAGAAGCGTATTTCCTTTAAAGCTCTGTATATCACCTATAAGGCTTTACACTCCCAGGGCTCGAAATATCTCAGTTTCACTTTAAGGTGGTATACGCCTAGCCACCAATTAAGATCAACCGGCCTTCACTTGGCCGCGTATGGGAAGCCGTTCATGTCAAAATTACAGCTCCCTATATAGTACACCTCCTGGAATGCATAGTGTGTTGCAAAATGAATATACCATACACCAGAATGAATGTCCTATGTGTCAAAATAAATATGATACCTGGCAGAGTGAATCTGACTTGAACCAAAACAAATATGAAACCAGGCAAAGTGAATATGCTACTTAGTGATTATTATGAACAACTCACACGCAGAATTGAATAAGAGATTTACTGAAATATATATTGATCATACTGAAATAAATATGGCCCCCACTGTAAATATCAAAGCAACCCCTGAAACACATACAATATTTGTCAAAAAGACTGCATTATTCTGAAAGGAATATAATATACAATGGACATTACATTTATTTAAAAAAATAATATGGTTTGCATTGAAAGTAATCTGATATACATTGACATGATTATGATATGTGTTGCAATTGGTATGAGTCATGTTAAAATTAATATCATGCGTTAATATGAATGAGACATCTAGAGAAAGGAATATGACACATGCTAAGATGAATAAGACATGCACTGAAATTAATATGAGCCCTTTTGAAATTACATCAACATGCCTTAAACTAAATATGACCAATGCTGAAATTAAAACGAAACGTTGTCAAAATGAATGTTATGCTTTGAAATCAATATAATACACATCGACATGAATATTGCATATATTGAAATTAATTTGACCTATGTTGAAATGGATATGACTCATATTAAAATTCTAATGTCAGGTGTTAAGATGAATATGACATCCACTGACACGAATATGCCATTCATTTAAAGCAATATGACACATGTTATGATTTATATGAACCATTTTCAAATGAATATGACATCTGATGAAGTTGATATGACCCATATCAAAATGAATATGACATTCATTAAAATGGATATGAAACTATGTGAGATAAATATAGCATGCTTTGAAATGAATAAAGAACATATCAAAATGAACACAAGCCACGTGTAAATTAAAATGCTCACTGTTTAACTAAATATGGTGTAGTAATCATGACTACAAGCTTAGGTAAAGTAAAGATCTTTTAATCCAAAAATAGACCGCTGCGATGTCGCAGCTACCGCCTCAACCGTCCTCTTGACTCCGAGTGTCTCGAGCTCTCTCTATCACGAGCTCGAGACGTAGAACAGGAGTCACGAGGACGCGGCAACACTACATATGGCTTGCCTTGAATCGATGTTGATTTGCTTTAAAACTAACATTACATATTGAAATTAATATTACATATTCTGAAAGGATATGATATGAACACAAATTAATTAACTAAAATAAATATATGTTTTCAACTATGTGCTACATTTAGTTTTTGCCGGCTTTTGGACCCTGAGCACTTTAGCACTGATGACCAGTGCTAAAGTGCAAGTGCTCTCTGTCTAAATTGACCTGATGATTGGTTTATCCATGATTGGCATATTTGTTTTACCAATAAGTCCCTAGTGTAGTGCAACATGAGTGCCCAGGACGTGTAGATCAAAAACTACTATTGGGCCTGGAGCACTGATTGTGCCACCCACGAGTATCCCTGTAAACATGTTTCATACCTGCCACTGCAGTGTCTGTGTGTGCAGTTTTAAACTGCCAATTCAACCTGGCAAGTGCACCCACTTGCCAGGCCTAAACCTTCCCTTTTACTACATGAAAGGCACCCCTAAGGTAGGCTCTAGGCAGCCCCATGGGCAGTGTGCAGTGTATTTAAAAGGTAGGACATCTACTGGGGTATTTCACATGTCCTGATAATGAAATACTGCTGTAGGAAAGTTCCATCTTCCTTGGAACGTTACCCTCATTTGTACCTGTGTGGCAGTATGTTTTTGCCCGTCTCACTGGGATCCTGCTGGTCAGGACCCCAGTGCTCATAGTTTGTGGCCTAATGTGTGTGTCTGTATAGTGCTTGACTGTGTCACTGAGGCTCTGCTAAGCAGAACCTCAGTGCTCATGCTCTCTCTGCTTTTAAATTTGTCACTGCAGGCTAGTGACTAAATTTACCAATTCTCATTGGCACACTGGTACACCCATATAATTCCCTTGTATATGGTACTGAGATACCCAGGGTATTGGGGTTCCAGGAGATCCATATGGACTGCAGCATTTCTTTTGCCACCCATAGGGAGCTCAGACAAACCCTTGCACAGGGCTGCCATTGCAGCCTGCGTGAAATAACGTCCACGTTATTTCACAGCCATTTTCACTGCACTTAAGTAACTTATAAGTCACCTATATGTCTAACCTTCACTTGCTGAAGGTTAGGTGTAAAGTTATTAAGTGTGAGGGCACCCTGGCACTAGAAAAGGTGCCCCCATATAGTTCAGGGCCAAGTCCCCGGACTTCGTGAGTGTGGGGACACCATTACACACATGCACTACGTATAGGTCAATACTTATATGTAGCTTCACAATGGTAACTCGAATATGGCGATGTAAGGTGTATAGGATTATGGAATTGTCCCCCCATTCCAAATCTGGTATTGGGGTGCCAATCCCATGCATCCCGGGGCTCCGGCATGGACCCCGGGTACTGCCAAACCAGCTCTCTGAGGCTTGCACTGCAGCTACACCTGCTGCCACCTCACAGACAGGATTCTGCCCTCCTGAGGTCCAGGCAGCCCAGTCCCAGGAAGGCAGTACAAAGCATTTCCTTTGGGAGGAGGGTGTTACACCCTCTCCCTTTGGAAATAGGTGTTACAGGCCCATTCGAAGGGCACAGAATTAGGAATATCTGAGGAAAATGACCCCTTAAAACCTGTTCTGTAAATTACTCCCCATCCCCGGCTCCTCATTTCGAAGTGATTGTAATCTGGAGCAGGAAACTGCCAATAGCCGTATCACTCACAGTGATCCCATTGTGGGGGTCTCTGCTGAGGATGGAGCCAGTATTGTTCTAGGTCAGTTTTAAAACTTTGATGTTGGGATCCTTCACCGTAGAGAGAGTTTTGGAAACAGTCATCATCTTAAAAAAGACAAACAAAATATCTCGAAAACTTTTGTCTCAAATGCTTACAGCGTAGACGAGGGTCTTTCCCTGGGTAACAGACAAGTCAGGAGAAGCTTCCAAACCCAGGGAATGAGGACTGAAGACTGAATGTAGGACAAACAGCACTGGGAAATCACTGGATGTGAGTGAAGTCAAGGGTTTCTCTTCAGACAGCGGGTACCACAATGTCTGCATCTGAAGCGCTCTTCTGGATAGTAGCAAAGAACCCCTCAACGCCAGGTGCCTCCAGGACCTCGGTGCAGGTGGTGCGGATAGTTTATAAACACTTTGTGTCACCTACCAATGCTCCCATCTTCCTCAGCAGAAATGACGGGCAATGTAAAACTGGCAAACGCAATACAAGAAGATCTGCACCTTAACAAGATAAGGACGTCTTATGTAAAACCGTTTCATCAATTAAAGCATTTTAATAATTCGGTCTAGGTGACACCAAAAAAAAACCTTCAAGCAACCAGTAAAACTTGGTAAATAGGGACCTCTCACAATGACCTTTCATATTCTAGATGAATTGTGGTTCCCCTGGTCCGCCGAAGCCCAAATGATTCCCGCTATGTCTGAACCACTGTCATGAAAACATTCTGACACCAGCACTCAATGACCTCCAAGTGGCATGACAATACCCGTCTCTTGTAACACTTGTAAAGTGAATGCATTGCTGTCATTTTCAACTATTCCAATTATCTCTTTCCAGATGCACCATGTCAGTTTCTTAAAGCTGATGTCTGCTTGACGAAAGAAGAGCCTGCTCCAGTTTTCACTGATCATCATTTGGGTGCAGAACCAGGGGAAGGCAGCACTGAGCACACTCCAGGTAAGGTTCTTTTCAGGGAATAAATTCCGCAGAAGCGTTCCACTTCCTAGATCCTCCTTTATGCTATGGTGGGTGGCTCACGGCTATGGCACCCACTGCCCTGGTAGAGGATTGTCCATCAGGTTAAGTCGATGCCTGGCCAGCAGGCTCTGCACCTTCAGTGGAGCAGCACGGGTGACGGCTCTCTGGAAGGCACAGAAACTTTGGGCGGGGCATGCTCTATGTTTGATGCAATAGATCAACAAAGTTTTTTAGTTTTCAAGAACTAATTGCCAATGAAGGACAAAACAAAAAATCAGTGACTCCCAATGTGCAGGAAGCTTTCTCCTTGCCAGAAGAGGACATTGATCGAGATTCATGCCAGGATTGCGTTGCCATCCATGGTGGTCCAATGCAGGAAAACCTAGTGGTGGTCACTGTAGGAGGCTGGCCCTCCATGTAGTGTGCAAAGCTAGGCACACTGTGAAGAGGGTCCGGGCAACCACACATTGGTTTACAGAGGTAAAAACGAGACCACCTAATGCTCTAATTTTTATTGTAGCTTGGTCGAGCATTTACGCTAATCTTGGAGAAGTGCAAAGCATTTGTTGTACTCACAGTATCAATAAAGCAAGACACACACTCAAAACAATAACTCAAGATTTGCACAAGTCAGATGGGGTAAGCAGGGGGAACTCACCGACAAAATAGATATTAGGAGAGGAGTACGCCAGGGTTGTGTTCTTGCCCCAACGTTATTTACATTGTTTATCAACGAGGTGGTGCAAGTCGTTACCAACTGCCAAAATGATGCTCCATCCTTGAACAACCATAAAATTCAAATTTTGCTATTTGCTGATGACTCCCTCCTGATCTCCAGAACTCCTATGGGTCTCCAGGTACTTGTGGATAAGTTTAGTTCGTTTTGTGGTGACTATGGACTTGAACTCAACCATAGCAAAACTAAATTTATGACCCTGGGTTGTGGCCCCACTAAGAGGTACTCAATTTTTCATAATGGTACCCCCCTAGGTATGGTAAGCTCCATAGATTATTTGGGGGTGAGAATTTGCAACAATCTGCATTGGGGGGCCCAAATCGATAAAAGTTTAGCTATTCTGGCACAGAGATCTGGGGCCATTTTACGCTTTCACAAGTCTACCTCTGAGAGAGTGATTACTCCAACTATTAAAATTTATTGAGCAAAGGCACACAGCGCTGCGGTCTACGGGTCTGAAATTTGGGGGTCCTCGAACACTGGCAAGCTTGCAGTGGGGGAAAACAACTTTGTAAGGTCAACTTTGGCCTGTCCTCGCAGTACCCCACTGCTGCCTATGTTCTGGGATCTTGGCCTTTCACGCATCTCTGATGTAATTGCCCTACGACCATTGCTTTTCTGGGTCCATGTATGGACCACCCCAGAGCTATCCACATACAAAGAGTCTATTCAAGACATTC